>NC_084854.1:21016458-21375566 GCF_951802175.1 Populus nigra
CACAGTTCAGTATTCCATGGGAAGACTAAGCTTTTTAACGTCAAGCTTTACTGAAGGAGAAGTAACATTAGTTTACCGCAAACATGAACACCAGCAAGCAAGTTCGAGCTTTTAAGAGAGAGAATTGGAATTTACAGCTCCTTAAGCAAGGAGAAGCGTTAAGAGATTGTTTCATGAATGCCATGAATCCACGTGATATTATTATCTTATTAGCTTCAGATTCTACGTTTCCAGTAAATAAAATCGTGCCTGTCAAGAACTTACAGCAGATCATAGCATGAATCTTGGCTATTAATTAGCATTTTAATTTCTTTTTTAGCTATTTAATTGTAAAGATGGTAATCAAAGAAAGTCGTGAATCATCCCTTGTCTGCTGCATTCTTGCAGTCTCTTCTTCTCTGCAGTTTTAATTCCTTCTATCTCTCTCTCTTCTTTAGAACTATCAATCTCCTCTCACGGTTCCCTTCTTCTTTCTTTGTTCAGTTCGAGCCATGGAGATGTTGCTGTCTCAATGTTAACTCCCAAGCAATTTAAATTTATTTTGGTTCCTAATTTTTTTTTATGCCTCTGGGTCTATTTTTTAATTTTTCTATATTTTTTTTAATAAGACAACATCAATATTAAATTAATGAGAAAATTAATTTAAATTTTTGAAATAAATATATTATTAGTTGGACGGATTGAAAGTACATTTTTGAATTTTAATTTTTTAAAAAAGATGTTGAAAGTGAAAATATATAAAAAATATTTTCTTTCATATTTTTTTTTGAAAAAAGAGATAAAAATTGAATTATGAGACCTTTTATCAGCTTCAACATTGTAGTAAAGGAGACCAGACCTTGGCGAAGGGAATCGAAGGGAAAATGACAGAGCACCCTTTTTGTGAGGAACAACATACTAAATTAAATTAAATTTAAAGCAAGATGACGTAAGCTGAGATCCTGGTAAATGGGTTTTTGCTGAATTTTGGTCCCATGGCGATATGGAATGCCGACGCTCGGAGTGGGCTGAAAATAACCGATGTGGGCTTGTACGGTTATTGGTCCAATAGCGATATGGAATGCCGAAGCTCGGAGTGGGCTTAATATAACCGATGTGGGCTTTTACGGTTATTGGTCCAATAGCCATATGGAATGCCGAAGCTCGGAGTGGGCTGAATATAACCGATTTGGGCTTGTACGGTTCAGTAGCGATATGGAATGCCGACGCTCGGAGTGGGCTGAAAATAACCGATGTGGGCTTGTACGGTTATTGGTCCAATCTGGTTCCAATTGGATAACGACCTATAACGTCGGCCCATTAAAATGCACTGTAACAAAGAGAAGGTAAAGAAGAAAATCGAGATGCTCATTTACAGTGCAGAAAACCCTAATCAATGAACAAGATCATGGCATTAAACACACCCTTCCTTCTAGTTTATTTGTTAGCATGGTAAGTCACGTCCTTCAAGCTTGCTGACAGTTTTCAGCACCCCCGTCCGTCCGTCCGTCCGTCCGTCCGTCCGTCCGTCTTGCACTTGATGCAGTCAATATTTTACTTTAAGCACAGTTTCCTGCACAAAAAAGAAAACGATGAAGTGGGAAGATGCAGCAAATGTGAATGTTTAATTTCTACGTAAGTTTAGCAGATCATATCATATGTAGAGGCATCATTAGGCATGCAAGAGTCATTGCTGTTATGACATATATGGTTTATACCTTCATCGTGGCACAAGAAACCATGTTACTGTGTATATATATATATTGAAATTATCATTGATATATATATATATATATATATATATTTGTGTTTATATATATATATATTGAAATTATCATTGATATATATATAGAGACACCACAAATTGGTCAATTTAAAAAGATAACAACACTTGACTTCGGGCTTCCCTCTTGTCGGCTTAAAAAGAATGGACATTAAATCCCAGTTGGCCAGTGTACAGAAGGGGACCAGAAAATCCCTAGTCGCCGCGACTATAATTCCCTTGCCCTTTCCCTCTTCTTAAGTGTAGATATGTTACAACTAAAAGATAATTTGTTCTAGTTAAATTATATAGATAATTTAATAAATTTATTTATGAACAAATAAGATTGGCCGAAGCTAAAGAAAACATCTAGCTGGGTCAACCTATAATAACAATTAAAAAAAAAATTATAATTTTCAATTTCGTTGTTGAATCATCCTTGAATTTTTATAGGATTTTTCAAGGTTAGGTTAATTTTTAAATATCAAAAATCTTATTGACATCCCACTTTTAACATTTTTTATGATTTCCTTTATTATTTTTAGATTTTATGTTTTTTTTTTGTAATAGTTAAGATAAAATTTCCGGCCTATTTAAGAGTTTTATAATAATAAGTCATTATTATTTTTTAAAAAATAAACTTGTAAATTTAAAGTTAAAATCCATAATTCTTTTCGCTTATAAAAAGTTGTTTGATTATTGATATCTGCAGTTTCTAGCTGCGTCACCTTCATTTTTTTTTAAAAAAGAGAAGAACATTGAACTAACTGCTCCAAGTCAATAAATATACATGTGACATAATTAACAGTTAATTAAATAATTAATTAATTAGAAAGGATAACATCGGTAGCAGCGGTCCATATGGACCCTTTCAACATTTGATCAAGGATCATGATATTCTTGGTAGCTTCCTAGCTAGGGATTTGCCCTCACTTATAAATTCATGACTTGTGAAAATGAGGTGCTCTTGACTTTTTGAAAGATATATATATATATATATATATATATATATATATATATATTCTCTGATATTCTATAAATCTTGTAATTGGGTGAAATAAATAAAATATAAATAACATTTATTTTACCATTAAGCTAGGAAAGTCATTTTTTGCAAGCTCAAGACAGCAAGAGAGCTGGGAACGCAGGCAACATGGAAACAGAAGAAAAGAAAAGCTTCTTGTCAGAAAAAGAAAAAGAAAAAGAAAAAGAAAAAGAAAAAGGAAATAGGTTTTGACCACCGACTTCTTATAAATAAATTGTTGATCCTGAATATATATTTAATTATAATTAAGATGACACCTCATCACTAATTACCATTTAAGGATACATTCTAGTACCTCACCTAACCTTGCTATTACATGCAAGATCGATCGAGCTAGGGCATATATCATATGTAGCTCATCCAAGACAGCACAAGCTGGCGTAGGCAGCACATACAAGTTATCATCACACAATTAATTCCTATATATGTTGAAAACTTCCATGATTTCCTGTGACAAGGAAAAGAAGACGAAGGTTTTTAGATGCAACAGCACATCGGTCGCACTGGCGGACAGATAAGAAAAGTAGAGAACCGAATTAACTAGCTAATTAATTTCCCTGATGAAATGTGATTAAGATTAAGAAAAATACTGTTTTAAACAAATTGCAACTCATGCCGAGGAACTTAATTGGAAGATAAAATGGATCGAGTATGGAGAAATCATAGCTAGCTAGGGCATGCTTTGCTTATTGAAAATTTTCCAACGAAAAGGAAAATATTACTGTTTGCCAATTCAGAATACGTACAGAAAGTGCGATTAATTCTTGGGAAACTGGTTTCTCTTTGGAAACTGCTTTGCTTAATATTGAACTGGTTTTGTTGGATACAATTCATTTGGCTTTACACTTTTAAAATTGAAACTGAATTACCAAATCAAATTAAAATTACTAAATTGATTAATTTAGTTGTTTTTTTGGACAAGTATTTTTAATTTTCTTGATTTAATCGGTTTTCAGAATTTTTTTTTTCGTATCTCTGAATCAATAGAAATCTTGAACTGAGATAAACATTTCACAGCTCAAATTTGTCCCTCTTAATGTAAAGGGTGCCGAGCATTTTAGGCCTTAAGCCAACATAAAGATGGTGTTTCAGTGTGATAACTATTCGGTTCACAGGCTGAATTGTTGAACATGATATATAGGGTTTTAATTTATCCAGAGATTCACTTAATTAGACACATGTGCATCTTTTATTGGTCAAAGTATTATAAGAACATATCATGTTATAAGCAAATGAAAACATCCTAGCTAGAACTAACAATATATTGCATTGAAATATTTTCACAGCGAAGGCACGTAGTATTTGTGCAATTATGAAAATTCCCACCATGCATCTAGTTTGAATACAAGAACGCCGAATGAAAAAGGAAAAAAGAAAAGAATAATCGCATAGTTATTTCATGAAAATACACCAAAAATTCCATCATTAAATTGACAGCAACATAAGGTGTTGAATATCCTCATAGAATGGAGCACGGGTCATGATGGCCCTTATAATAGGATGGGAACCCAATGGCAACTACCTCACACTGCTTACAGCAACTGGGGAAATTAGGATGAAGTTTTAGTTTTTCAGTTTCCAAGTCTTCTTTCTTATACGGGCCAACGCTAATGAACTCTGCCACCTTTCCAGCTTTTCTGAGTCTATTAGCCAGCACCACTGGGTCTACGATTCCAACCACTGTCAGTGTTCCCTTTACACTATTTATGGCAATCTGGTCAATTCCTGCAATCAAATTCCAAAATAAACCTGTAATTAATATTAGTGTTTACTAACACTTTTCATACATGCGGATGGAATGCCTTTGGAAAATCCCCCGGCAAAATATATCTTTTATAGAAAATTGTTGGCATTGCAATCACACACACACACACAGAGACACGATTAATTTGCGACAGCATATGCGCGGTTGCAGAATCCATGAAGAAGACGCTCGCATATGCGGTCAAAAAACGGGCGGTGATCTCTTATAGCTAGCGACATGTATATATATGGCTTTTGATCAATAATATTGTTATAAATTAAGACCTTCGATTTTGCCAACTGTTTTCATCAACTCCTTCTTGCACCTCATGCAGTTGATATTAACCTTCAACACTGTTTTCTGCAAAAGATGTAATATATAAAAAAACATATGGTTGAGGTGGCAATATTATTAAGAGATCAAGAGCTGCAAATATTGCATGCTAGCTCGAATGTATAAATATTACAGCTGAAGTTTGCTTGTGGTTGTGATACGTACCTTCATGGTGGCACAAGGAATGAATTGCTAGCTAGCACTGTATGTAATTTGAACTGGTATGTATCCCTGCTAGATGGATACAAAAATGAACCCTTTTATAGGCCTCCAAATGGCTTACCTCACTATTGAAATTGATAGTCTCTCGTATTTTTTTTATATAAAAATCATATTTAAAAGAATATTGGATATTAAGTAAATCCCAGGTCAATATACAACCACAAATGTCTAGTCTATATATATATATATATGCATGCATGTTGAGGAAAACAGTGCATGATGCTAGAGTCCAGGTAGTGTTCGGTAATTATTTTGGAATAGAAAAGATGCATTTATTTTTTAAGTATAAAAATTCAATCTAACACTATTTTGAGATATATATATATATATATATATATATATATTTATTTTCTTTTCAATTAAATATATTTTTGTCTCTTCTGCATTTGTTTTTTTATCTTCATAAACTAACCAAATTAATACAAGAAAAAAAATAAAAAATACTCAACTTAAATTGATAATATATAACTATCGTTAGCATGATATCAAATTGGCTTAAATATCAATTATATATGATATGGATTAAAAATGCAATTACTTGGTGGAATAATCAAGTTTTGACTTTGGCCTTAATTATTTCTTGTTTTTTTAATTGGTAACTGCAAAAATTGTTTAAAAGAGAGTGCGCCTCTCCAGACTATCATCTTCTATATAATAATATATATTGCATTGAACAGGCTGTCGAAATTGGAAAAAAGAATGGAACAACAATAATATTAAATTAACAGAATATAATTAACATTTTTTTTCTTTTTTCTAGTGAATTTCCAAATGCTATCACTGTTAATTCATTATTTTTTCACATTAATTAACATTTGCAAATCTTGTTACATTATCATCATGCAAGCCCTAAAAAAAGAAACAAGAAAGAGAGAAATACAACCCAATATACGGATTCTTTCATCATGCAAGCCCTAAAATGGATAAATTAGTTACTTTAATTTTATAAAATAAAATAAATAATATATATTTTAATTACAAAAACTAATTAGTTAGTCTCCTTCATCCATTTTATTTTCTTTTTCAACTTTTAGAAATAAAAAAAAGAAGTGAATAGCAAGGAAAGATTGAAGAGAAAATGATAAGTAAATAGTAATAAGTAAACTAAAGAAACTATTTAATTCATTTTGCAAAACTTAAAACACCAATTTATAATTTACTCTCTTTTTCATTCACATTTCTCGAGTAAAAAATTAGATGTAAAAGTAGTTCTACCAATAAATTAAGAAATATCATAATCTATAATATTCACAATAAATTTAAAAATATTAAAAAATAATATAAATAATATTTTGAAACTTTATCTAATAATTTAAGCTATTAAATTAAATTAATTCTTTGATATGATATGAAAACCTTGATAACCAAGCGATGATGGATTTAAATTTTACTATTTTTATTTATTTGATAAAAAATAAACATAAAATAATATAACTCTGTACAAATTTTAAGCTCAAAACTTTTTTACTTAAAATAATATATCAAAAAATAATATAAATTATACCCTATTAAATTCAATAAATTCTTTCACAGAAAACGCCTTCACAAGTGATATTAACCACACATATAATACTACCATATTGAGGTGGTTGTCCCTAAACCGAAAAATTTGACGATGATGAAGTTATCATTACCAACACTTACAGATCGTACTAGATATGGTCTTTTTTTAATGTCATAAATATTGATAATCGCAGGAAGCACCTTAAAGTCTCTTCACCTAGACAAACCATTTGAATGTTCGATGCTTAGTGCTTACGTTTCATTTTTTAAGAAACAATTTAGAAGTCAATGGGCGTTTATTGGGCCAGCCTTTTTAAGTTGGTAGATTAATTAACTTGGTATTTACTACCGTAAGGCTGTAATGATAGTGATGAGTAGGGCTTCTCACCAGCCATTGTTGTGTTATTGTATGTACCATTGGATATGAAAATTGTTTTTTTTTTAAATTTTCTGTCGTCTTGGGGCAGCCAATCTCCGGGGCCGATGGATGGTTGGCATGATAAACAAAATGAAGGAAACTAGGAAGACAAGATCAATCTTCCACTTGACCCCACGACATTGAGGGGTTTGATTTCCTGGCAAGGTCTTGAGCCTGGACTTTCGTGTCTGAAGCACATGATGCCTTGACTGGAGGGAGTATTTTTAATGAATCTTTCTGTGTCGAACTACTTGAAGACGAATTTAGTTTCAAGTGTTCATTATGTAATTGATTATTTGCAAATTGATGCATTTTCTTTCTTTGACATCAATTGGATGCAACGCGCACATAGCGCCGATACTTTAGTTACGGTTCGGTGGCCGTGACCGGCTACCGATGGTAAAACTGAATGTGGTGTGCACCGCAATACCTACACGCTAGAGAGTTGAAACTTGAAACCATGATAAAACATAAAAGCTATCAGTCTTAACGCTCCAAATCGATGTGAAGCATAAATACGAGACCTGACCGAGGGCACACCCAGTCCAAGGTCCCGGTCAGATCAGATCCAAACATTTTAACTCTCTTTTTTTTTTTCTTTTTTTAATAAAAAAAAGCCCTCAAACAAGTAAGAAAAAACTAGGTTTCTTCATTGAGCTAATCCGGGTCAAGTCTCGAGTTTTTACATGTCACCGGGTTGATATGAAAAGGGCACTCTTAAAATCGTCCAGAGAGAAGTTTAATTTCAATTGAAAAGCAAACTAGCCATCAGCTATTCAACAGTTTAATCAACAAGACATACCATTATTTACCAGCGAAGTTTAGATCAGAGCAGCAGTATATTTTACTGAGGATGTAATCGGAATGGATGGATTGCATTACAAAGGACAAAATGCATGAATTAGACACGAGATGGATGAGATGGGTTTTTGAAGTTTATGGATTTTATTTTCTTCATCCCAGTTTTTGGAAGAAGTTTTGGTTGATTGCTCGTTCCTCATAATATCTGAAAGATGCAAACAGCCTGAAAGAACAAACAAGGAGCTACAAAACATTGAAAATGGTATTGTTTCGAACAAAAACAAAGATGAACCGTGATTTCAATAGAAGGAAATGGGCAAGGTACTCCTATGAAGCCTTGGCCTGCAACACCCGACACCGGTATTCTCCCAATGCCCAAATGGGGAAAATGTCCCTGTAGGCAGCATATGTTATCATACAATTCCTATTGAAAACTCCCATGATTTCCTGCGACGAGGAAAAGAAAAGAAAAAGTTTCAAGTATATGGATAGCATTGGAGAACAAGGACCTTCAACGATAGGGGATACGAGCAAAAGCACATGACCATATGAAGTAAATAATCAAACTCCGCCACAATGATGATTAGGATAAAGAAGTGTTTAAATAGCAGGTATAGAATAACCTGCTGCGGAAAGTCTCCATTTTCCATCTGGGAATTTATCAAATATCTTGCTGCACGGTGCAATGGTTCTGGCTCTCTCTCAGCCTGCATATTTAATAGGATATCCAATAAAATTGCATGCGCGCAAGAAAAAATAGAAGTTTCTAGCAAATGAATACCATGGTATGCTATTATGATATCAAATACCCCACATAATTGATCATGTATAGTTAGATTATGAATGAAGTCATTGTGTTTCAACATTATTACAATAGAGATGGCATTCCTTTTTTTTTTCCCTTCCAAATCCTGACGGCTTCTAGCTTGATACCAGTCAATTTTAAAAACTTCAGGTAATATTTCACTCCATGTATCAATGAAGTGGTAATAAGATTCGCTATTATTCAATGTCAAAGCAGTGAGATTCACTATACCTGCCCAGCTTCAATGAGAGACAACATAGCCCATGCTGTATTTACCACATGAGCTCTGTTCCCTTCAATATTTGAATATATCTGTACAAAAGAAAATATTGAAACAAGAGCTATGTGCAATAAAAATCTTGAATTGAACAAAATAATATGATTATAACATAAGAACGTGAGAAGCATTAATGATAACAAATGACGTGCATCAGGGGTGGGAGAAAAAGAAACAAATACTTGACAGTAAAAACATCTAACCTTGTTTTGACATGAAAGATAACTCTCTCCCCAACCACCAGAAGAACACTGTTTGGACAGCAGAAAATCACAGGCTTTACGAATGCTAGAGCTATTATTGAAGTTTTTTCCAGCAGCCACCAGCCCCTTTATGCCAAACCATATGCCATAGGTGAAGCAAACACCCCATGAGCCATACCTGTTGAGCAATTATAGATATTAAAGGACTACTTATTTCTTCAGTTGAATTTAATGAAACTATGTATCTTAGGCACTTGAAGAAATTGTTGAATGGGCTATCTTTACAAGTGATTGATAGAAAATAAGAAAGCAGTGATGCATATTAATGACTCCATAATCAATTAGTCCTCCAAAGACAGGTTTTTAATGGAAGAGGACAAACCATGAGCCATCCTTCTCCTGGATACTTTCAATGAACATAGTCGCCTTTCTGATACAACTTTCTATTTCTTCTGACCGGTGTCCAGGATATAATTTCTTAAACGATGTCAAAGCTTGAATTGCAGCTGAAGTACATTCAACATATCTATAGAAATTCCATAGTTAGCATTTAAATGAAGTCGTGAAATGGACCAAAAAATATCGCAGCCAATTTAACTCAACTTCCTGATATCTTACGGGTAATCAATAACAATGTCACCAAAAGTTTCAGCTGGGTTGATCAACTGACAATGGCAATGTGAAAAAAAAAGAGAAGCGATTAGATATATAATCCAATAGATTAGAGTTAAGAAGTTCATTTCTAGTTCAAAGAAAAAAAAATGGCCGCGTTGTGATTCACTGTATAGCATGCACTGTGCAACAGATGATTTCTTCCAGCGAATCTACAAACTGATGACTCAAATACTGCCCATGCTCACTTGTAATCATTGACATCAAACATAAATTCAGAGAGCTTTATGCCAGAGGTGAAACACCAAAAATTTCTGTTAGGATTTAGTTTAGCAAGGGCTCACATTATGCGCCCATATGAACGTGGTTTTCATTATCAGCCACAAATGATAGAGAAAACATAGTAAGCAAATTCAAATGAACCAATTTATGGGCAGGAGATTTTCTCTTTGGATAACAAAGGCATCAAAACAACCTCTACCTGCATAAGAAGCTTGAAAACACGGCCTAGTGATCATGGTATGTATATTAAAACATTTAGCATGACATGAGGGTAGAGATTATAAAAGAACATACTTTGTACTAATCCCATGCCAAAATTATCTTCATTAAATACAGAGTTGTGAAATAGCAATAAATGCAATTGTCAAGGTGACTACCTCTAACCAGCTGTAAGATCTCGTGAGCTCATATGTTGCAAAACCACCATCCCCATTCTACAGAAAGCGGGAAAAGAGCATTCAGTTGCATAAAAAAAAGTTGTCCCTTGAATAGAGTGCTGTTAAGAGCTATCTCTGAAAAAATAATAATTCCAAATGCCTGTCACTTTGTTTCATAACAGTAGATGTTTCCCTAATCCCTACTCCTGCAAAGTGCCCAACAGTCAGTCATAGCAATTGCATATCCAAGAACCACTTTCTTCTGCATAGTATCAAAATTCAAGTAAAAAGAAAAAAGAAATTCCATAACAATTTATGACAGTATGCCACCACCCTAAAAAAAAAAGAACACATGCTAATCAATCAGGAGACTTTTTAAGTCCTCAAATCAGCAAAAGTTCATTAAAGGAGATACATCTCCTTCAATAATTTTCCCAGTCCCTTTCTGAAGAATACTAGTAATAATCATGTAACATTGAGAAAAATTATATTTTGAATACATTCCATGTTAATAATAAAAAAAGGATTGGACAAAAAAAAAAAAAAAAACAGAGAAAATAATGGTTAAAAGTCTTGGCCAAGAAAACTTGCGGTTGCTGGTTTGAGTCTAAAGGGCAATCCTTTCATATAAATATCCTAAAAGATAGGGCTCTTTCCAAATTCTTCCTTCCAGATCATAAAGTCAATGTGATGGCCCTTGGTATAGTTGTAATATTGGAATTTTATATCTTTTGGCATGTTTAAACACACACACAGCATATTTGTTACAAAGTATGAATAACTCTGTTGTCCCATTAATGCAGACTTCGAGATACATTCACTCCCAAGATCATAAAGTCATCAATTACCTGTAATGAGAGGATGACATTTACTGCATCATAAAATCGGTTTGCAACTAACGGTTCCCCAACAATCTCAGATGGAATTTTTGATAATAAGAGAGCAGCCTGTGAAAGATTGGATATATTACAAAAATAAAACAAGCATAATGAGCACTTTTAATTTGATCAAGCCATTACTTTTAGTCCCTCTGCTGTGCAATCTGAGATGGGCCATCCATGATCTGCAGTTGAGAAAGGCCATGCACCTTTGGAAATATGGCGATACCAGAAATGAAGATCTCCAGGGCAATCTTCCAAAACCTTCAAAGCAAAGAAAGATGGATTAACAAGGATGGAGTTAGATTAGTTAAGAGACAACATAATAAAAGCTCTCCCACAAGAAACACCAATAAATTAAGAAAAAACCACACCTGTGAATTTTTAACGAATGCATGTGCTTTTTTTAAAGTTGGACTGTATTCCTCAACAAGATTAGTTGAAATAATTGCTTGAACAGCAAAAGCAGTGTCCCACAATTGACTTCCATTGTAACCCTGGAACAAAATTATCATGTCTACTGTAGCTGGTAATTTCAGCCTCATAACACACAATATAACAAAACATAAGAACCCAAAGCTATTGCCCATGGAACCTCACGAGTTTTTGATGACATAGCACCCACACATTGCAAGGACAGCAAACAAAATGTGTTAAAAAGTGATGCCAGATATTTTGGTCAAACACACATCCTTTTGGTAACAAACATAAATTTTGATCCGATGGTTGAATTGGGATGACATTTTACTGGAAGGTTCCGGAGGCTATGTTTCCTATTGCATATTAAACCCAGCCTGGGACCCGGTCGTCCCAACCACTGGCCCAAGCTAGGTTGCAAAAAAAGGTCAACACGAAGTTGATCCAAAACGACGCCACTTTAACTTTTTTAAAAGAAAAAAAATTGAAATGTCGTTTTGATTGACCTGGGTCAACCCACCCAACTCGTAACCCTAGCCTGGGTCGAGTCATGTGCTAGGCCGAGTTTAATAACTTTTTTTTATAGGGTCTGATTTTTATAGTCATTTAAGGTCATTAAAACTCCCAAATTTGGCCTAGAAGTTACCATTTGGAATTTGCTATATTTTCCCAATTGATTTAGGATTCTTTTTCTTATTTAGTTTAGAACTCTTTTATTATTTTTCCAGCATTGTTTAAAACGTTTTTCCTAGTATATAAGCAACCTAAAAGAGCTTTAATATTCAATTTTGATAAGATAAATATTAAGTAATAAAAATTCAAATTAGGGTTTTCATGGTTGAGATTCTTTTCGGCAAAATTTTATATTTTTGTGCTTGTTGTCATTCTTGTGTTATTTCTATCAGCGTTAATTGATATCAAAGCCCAACGATTTGGTTAGTGCTATGTGCTAGAACAACCATAACTTTAAATGGGTTTTAAAAGTTGGTCATGGATATGTGATCACTCTCTTCGTGATTTCTTAGGTTCCTCACCTTCACTAACTAATGGGTACATTATGTAATTTGTTTCTGCATTTCTTCTATCACCAGTTCCTAAATGTCTTTTTCTTGATGGGAAACCTCCTCAACTCCTACATGAGAACGTCCTGCTCTCCGTCCTCTTTTAGAGGCAAGGGCAGATAAGGCAGTCTCTTGATTTGAATGAATATCACGAAGAAATAAGGTTTCAAAAAAAAAAACTCTTCGAGTTTGTGTAGGCAGAGGAGTTTATCGATTGATTGAATGATTTAAAAAATGGAGGGCTTCTGGTGATTCCATTTATGTCGAGATAAATGTGAATAGTTACTCTCCCTCAATTTATAATAGTTATTTTAATAATGATTATAATGATAATAATAGCATAGACAATTATAGTAATGGAAGCGATAATGTCATCGATGATATCCTTGTTAATAAGTTAGAGATTAAGTGCACAGAGAACATGGAATGTACTCAACAATTTTTTTTATTGATTTAGGGTATGTTAATCCCTTTGATTACATATTTACTATTATATGATAGATTTGTTCAAAGATTATATTGATACAATACTTATTGATGAAAGATTGAAGTTGATATCTAGAATTGTTGTACACCTTGAGCGTAGAAAGAATAGGAGTTGAAGAGCTTTAATTGGACATACACAAGATCAAGGCAGAAATATTTTGAACTCGAACTCGAGGATAAATCTTTCCAACATGAGAAGACTAATACAGGAGATGTTGGTCAAACACGCAACCTTATGATAACAAGCTTAAATCCCGATCCAACAGTTGGATCAATATGAAATTTTGCTAGGAGATTCTAGGGGCCATATTCCCTATTAGGTTTGGTTTTGGCAGCCATTTGAGGTCGTTAAGACCCACCAATTTAGCCTAGAAGTTACTATTCAAGATTTGTTATATTTTTCCAGTTAATTTAGGATTCTTTTCTTATTTAACTAAGAAAGCAGCCTAGAAGAGCTGTAATATTCAGTTTTGATTAGAGAAAATATTGAGTAATAAAATTTTGAATTAGGTTTCTTGTGGTTGAGACTGTTTTAGGCAAAATTGTCTTTCTTTGTGCTTGTTGTCTTTCTTGTGTTGTTTATGTCCGTGTCAAAAAGCCAACTCATTATATTGCAAATTTTTGCAAGCTACAACTTGTGTGGGTGACTTTTCCCCGTTTTGAACTCCCACCCACAGGTTGCAAAAGCACCGACTAGAAAAAAAGAACTTGAGACAAAGAATGTGGAAATTAGGATTATGACCTGCATTTTCATTCCATCTTCAGCAAGCCAGAGGTAATCTTGTATTCTAGGAATATGCAACTTGAATGCTTCTGAGTTAGGGTCTTCCACCCAACAACAAAGCATATTTAACACCTGTATATCAAAAAAACAAACAGGTTAGAAAAGCAAAGAAAGACACCCACTGTCCCCTACTGATGGCATTGCCCTATGCGCATGGAGCTACTGCTAAATACTAGCAAAACAAGCCATATACAGGTCACTCCACAATTTCAAATTAAGTAAATGAAAGGAATCACAGAAAAGTGAATAAAATCAGCTCAAAGAGACATCTAAACAAGCACTAAATGGATCAATTTTGTTGTGGATCTTGAAAAGAATAGAACATATTAACTTTAAATGATCATTTTCCCTTCACAATTTCATATGAAGCATCAACTTTTGAAAACAAAAACAGAATTGAAATGTATACTGTATTTACAGGTCCCTCCACAATTTCAAATTAAGTATCAACTTTTGAAAGCATTAACAGAATTGAAATGTATACCTTATTTACAGGTCCTATGCAAAGATAACGAGTATTTTCATCTTCATAGTGTATGTGTTCCATTGCAGTACAAAGTGCCTTTTCTCTCAACTTCTTTCCAGGCCAATGCATTAGAACAGGTTCAGCAGCCTTGTCAAGCAATGCCCAAAGCACATCTTGCACCAGAGGGTGAGGGTAATATAAGTCCTCCTGCAAAAGATAACTATGTTAAGCAACACAAGGTGAAATTCCACCCCAAAAAAATCCAGGAGAAATAAGGAGCATAACAGCTCTTATATTAATCATTACAAGTCCTGGAGTCGCACCATAGCAGAACAAAAAGTTGGTATTGATAATGTCATCATCTACCAAAATTAATCACTTTTTGTTGCATTTTTTCCAGGATAAAGCATCATGGGATTTAGCATGTCATGGATGGAAGGATTATTTGCATATAATATTTGTATACTAGTAAAATTTTTCATCTCATTTGACTAATAAATCACAGTATCCTGTACCACACATCTTATGCATATTTATGACAGGCTTTACCATATGTCAAACAGAAACACCAATTAAGATGTTTGCTCATCTCAGAGGCATGTCCTAAAGATTCACTAAAAATCTTCAGATGATGTTAATGGTGTAAGAAATCAAAATGTAAATTAAGTACTTTAAAACTTTAAGAAACCAATTTTACCAACCTTTGCACATAGGGTGCGCGCTTTATTCCATTCTATTTCATGATATGGGACAGTGAACAGCTCCTTTCGCAAAGATAAAATTGTTGGTGTGATTGGGCCAACAAACCTCTTCCCATATAAGTAGGACATAGGCAGATAGACCATCCGGCAGTGACACCACATCCTTCCTGCAGAGGGGAAATACTATTGTTTCAATTTCCACTCATATGAACATGCATAAAAGCACACTTTCATGATACTCAGATCTATATATTGTGAAATACATAGAAAATCAATACAAAAAGGACATGTAAACTGGCAAGAACCTGGATGAACTGGGAGCAAATAAGGAAGAAGCCACATCTCAGGGGGCATTGGATTATTTCCAGACCACTCAAACACTCCAAGTACCTATTGCCATCAATCAATACTTAAAACATCAAACGAAGACCCCTAAACAAAACTAAAACTCAAAACCAACTAGAAACAGGGTTTTATTACTGAACTGAAAGCCACATTTTCCCCCATGATGTTATCATAGTCGCACCACCATGATTCAAAATCCAATCACGGCCTTTCTCCATCGCACCTTCTCCATCATTCGGTCCTTCTCCAAGCAACCTTAAAGTAACATAATTCAAGACCGAACCAAACATCGTACTCGGTCCCTCAATATGCAAACCCCATCCCCCATCTCTGTTCTGCAAATTCCACACATCTCCACATTCAAAATTTTGAAAAATCTTACTAAATTCTAATAATGCTAATTTGTTTTTTTAAAAAACAATCACATGCCTGATGATTGTAAAGGTACCGAATTATCTCCTTTTTATGTTCATCTGATAACACTGCATGTAGTGCTCCAGTAATTGACAAAGTAATCACCTAATAACCCGTCAATTAACAAACAAAAATAAAACCAATTAAACAAATAAATAACTCAAAACTCTTTAAGAAAAGTTAAATTAAATTAAATTAAATTATGGATTACCAGTCCTGGCATAAGAAACATAGGACCACCATAATCACCAGGCCAGTGTCCATCATGAGCTTGAACACTCGAATAATAATCCAAACCTCTCTTCAACGTAGTAGTAACCGCCTCCTCCGTAACTTTCTCACTCTCCTTCAATTTCACCTGCGGCAACACTTCCGACACCGGATTCTCCTTCTCAAACTTCACAACAACAATATTACCACAATGCCACTCGTTATAATAATAATAATAATTATTATTATTTATTGTTTATTTAAATTTAATTTACCTGCATGCGCATGATTAGATCTGCACTATGCTTGAATTGAAACCGATTTTTAGTAAAGTTCTGACGCGCATTTTCGATCTCTGAGATCTCTTCGGGAGATGGAGTTAGTTTCGGATCGAATTCCCAAATCTGTCTTCCAATATGATCATTATTTGTTCTTAGCCATGGATTTCCTCCTGCTGCTATCTTTAACCTCCACATTTTCAATCTCTATCAAAGACGCAAACAATTATTAGTGTTTGATTTCTACTTCCAGAAATCAGAAGCGGAAGAGAAAATGCGATACGATTGTATAATAAGCTAAGCAAGTGAGACACGGAAGTGAGAGTGCTGGAGATTCTGTTCGATTCTCGGGAAAAAGTTCATAAGAAAATGAGAGAAAAAGTATATACCTTTTTTGTGTGCTGGAAGGACGCCGGAGGAGAGAGAAAACGGGTGGTTGCATGTTAAGCATTTGATTATAAGAAAACTAAGCCAAATTAAAAAAAAAATTGAGCTAAATTATAGAATTCAAATTAAATTAAAAAAGATTTAGAATTAAATTAGTTTAAATTAGTTTTTATTTTAAAAATTAAACTGAATTGAAATAGATCGGTTTAAATTAATTTTGATTTTTATAAAAAATTTAATTTAATTATTTTTTTAATAAAAATCAAATCAAATTAAAAATTATCATTCTAATAATAATGAATAAAAACAAAGGAGTGAAAAAGAAAGTCATTAATAAATAACATTATTTTTCAATCGTGTAAGATGTATGGAAACATAAAAAAACAAAAACAAGCAAAGAAAACAAAAGAAGCTTATTATTTTATATTAAAAGATAAGAAACACGTCATCCATCCATTATTTTTTTAAAAATATAACATTTGCCGACATAGTTTAAGTGATCAGAAGTTCATTAAAAGTCATGGTTTTTTTTGCCAAAACATTTTATTTTCAACTCGAATTCAAAGCACTAAAAAAATACAATATACAGCACTATGCAAATAACTCAAAAACCAGCTCAGAAACCCAAATTCAACTCTCTTCCATATCCTCTCTCGATCCGACCTTTCCATGTGAATTTCGACCCCAAGCTCCTGCATAAATCCATCAACCACAATACTGAACCCATCTTCCAAACCGAATGCATCGTCTAATATCCACAGGAACACCAATATCAATTTTCTCAGACTTTGAGATCGAGGATCTCAATGAAATCTCCCATGACACTCCGAGGAGAGGAGACTGAATGGGGTAGGGTTCTGAGTTGCTCAAAGCATTCTCTCTTACTAGGATGGACATAAACCCCACCGTACAGAGCCAGGGCTCCCCACTCCCATCACTGGCAATTGCCTTCCCAGTAAGGTCTTTATATCAACGGTATCTACCCTGAGCTTCGACTCTAAAACTAGAATCAAACTTCAGCTGTTATATAACTGTATCTGATCCTTTACTTGAGACCCTAGGCTCAACAATAGTCAAGATGTTAAACCTATACAATTCTTCTAAAATTATGCATGGCTGAGAAAAATTCATTGCTATTGGCTCCTCTACAATTCCAGTCATCGTGAGAAATAAAGAAAAATAACAGGCAGCAATCCACTAGCTCGCCCTCTTTTCCACATCACCCATACTGGCGTCACCATCTGCTCCACTGGTATACCCGGCTTTTTCACTCACCGCCAATATCTGCTGTTTCTACTTCCAACCGGTCACTGGCCATACCGATATCTGGAGGGCGGGCTAGCTGGAGATTGTTACTGATCTACTTGAGCTCCATTAGACGTTTTCCATCTCCCAAATCAGCTCCTATAGCATCCATCATAGTACTTTCCCGAGCTTCCATACACGCCGGAGAATTATTAGCTGCTGGGTCAGATGAGAAACTACTCTTCCGGATGCGGGAGACGGGCTGGAATATGGAAACGGGCTTGCCAGGTGGACTGTGCTGAAATTTATTATTGGGCCTACGCCCATTTTCGATATCCTTGCTTGCACTTGGCAAACCACTTGGGCCCGTATGATCCATTACATTCCTCCGATGATTTGGTTTTTCTGGTTAAAGCCTTGTCTTTGGTACTTGATTTCTCCACTAACCTGGGCCCAAATACTCCTCTAAATTCTGATAGCAAGAAATGAGTCTGAATAATTGCATGGACACTTTCGTAATGTGCTGCTTTCTTTACATTTATTTAAGAACTCGATGAACCTGCTACCTTCGGTACATACCAAAGAATAGCTCTTGCAATTTCTTAATTTTCTCCTGCCGGCTACAGCTACAATCCTGTTCTCTCGATAGTTTTTCATCACTCAGAACACAGAGCACAGGTACAGTTATTTGCACAATATCATCATCACAATTCGCACATATGCACTCCTGTGGCCACGATTGAATCATTCAACTTCGTTTTCTTTTCTTGAAAAACCTCATTTATCATACTATGCATCAGAAATACATAATTGAATCATTCCATTACATTCCCCTTGAAAAATATAGAGAACTATAACTGTTTTCTTTTATTCTCTCGCAATTTGAGAGAGAGAGCTGGAAAATATCTATTAAAGGTTCGTATCGGTACACATGCAGGTTGTTTGGAGGGGTTTTGAGCTCGAAGAAGAATGTGGAAACTCAAGCTTTCGGAAGGCAATGATCCATGGCTTAAAAGTGTGAATAATCATGTTGGTAGACAATTTTGGGAGTTTGATCCTCATCTTGGAACTCCAGAAGAGCGAGCTCAAGTTGAAAATTATCGAAACGAGTTTACGAAAAACCGTTTCCTAACGAAACACAGTTCTGATCTTCTGATGAGATTTCAGGTGACATATATTCAGCTAATTAATTAAATACGATTAGATTTTGTATCCACTGGATGCTCAATTACCTTGTTTTCAGCTTCTTTTACAATGCTACGCGCACAAGCTGGTCTCATGTTGAAGTATTTCTTTTGTTTCACTCTTATTAATCCTGGTATGGACACCAAAATGCATTTGTGAAAGTTTGCGAGGGAAAATCCATGTGAGATGAAGCTGCCTATGGCGAAAGTAAGAAGTGAAGAAGAAATCACAAAGGAAGTGGTGGATAGCACATTGAGAAGAAGCTTGAGATTCTATTCAACTCTACAGGCCGAGGATGGATTCTGGCCTGGTGATTATGGTGGCCCTATGTTTCTTCTACCAGGCTTGGTAGGTTCTTCTTCAACATCCACTCATCTCTGTAAAAATGTTTTTTTTTTCTTTTCTCGCAAAATATAAACTCGAACATAAATAGAATAAGCAATATTAACTAATCTTTCTTCCTAGTTCAGCTAATGAATTAACAGAGAAGATATTTATCATATTAGGTAAATTGAAATAAATGATTTTGCAATAAATAATTACGATTTCATTTCATCAACTTAGTGGGTGGTTAGAGTGTTTAATGCTGATTGCACCAGCTAGCATGCTCAAAAGTAAATCACTTTTTTAACTTTAATTCCATTGTAATCTCCCTGCTGATGGAGACTTAATTAATACCAAACATAGATAATTAACATCTAGTTGAAATATGAAATAGTATAATTTTCTATTTTAATACTGATTAATATATTAATGTCTCTACATCCTTTTAACACATAGTGTTTTATGTTTAATCTCAAGGATTATAATTTATTTGGTTAAGTTATAGATTTATTTTTTAGAAATTATTAATTTGAGTTTCACAAATTTTATATTATATAGTAGTTAATTTTAAAATTATTATGATTAGTTAAAGTGTATATAAATTGGTTGAATAATTATATTAAAAAAAAATTTATGGTTGATATGATGTTATGCTTTTGTTCCGGCTTTGTCTTGCAAGGGAGACGACCCGTGAACGTCTAATAATTATTATGAATAAAACAAAGCTTGCACTGTTCTTGTCTTCATTTCCTTGGTTGTTACATTAAACTTTTTCCTCTCTCCCCAGCCCTTCACAAATATTATTGCATGGGCGATCTCTTTGGGATTTAAAATTTTTAAATCCTAATTAGTTTAACAAACAAAATTATAAATTTGTCTTTTTCGTTTTGAAAAAAAAATTAATTAGTATTTTTTCATGTTTGCCATGCTTAATTCATATTACCGGCTTATTTATATAAAAAAAACTTTTTTTTATCAATCTTGTCTTGAATTGCGGTATAAATAGATTGTGTGTTTGATATTGTGATGTAATGTATTTTTAAAAAGTATTTTTTTAATAAAAAAATATATTAGAATAAAGTTTATATAGATTTTTTTTTGTATTTGGCATAAATTTTTTTTAAAAATTTTAAAAAATATCAATTTGATGCTTTTCAAATGAAAAGCATATTGCAACACAAACAAACAATCACTAAGCCAACTTGAAACATTTTGAATGTGTGTTTGGTATTGTGATGTAATGTGCATTTTAAAAGTATTTTTTAATAAAAATATATTAAAATAAAATTTATATAGATTTTTTTTTCTGTATTTGACATAAATCTTTTTAAAAAATCTAAAAAAGATATTAATTTGATGCTTTTCAAGTGAAAAGCATATTGCAACACAAACAAACAACCACTCAACCAACTTGAAATATTTTAAATGTGTGTTTGGTATTGTGATGTAATGTGCTTTTTAAAAGTATTTTTTAATAAAAATATATTAAAATAAAGCTTATATAGATTTTTTTTCCTATATTTGACATAAATCTTTTTAAAAAACCTAAAAAAGATATCAATTTGATGCTTTTCAAGCGAAAAGCATATTGCAACACAAACAAACAATCACTGAGCCAACTTGAAACATTTTGAATGTGTGTTTGGTATTGTGATGTAATGTGCTTTTTAAAAGTATTTTTTTAATAAAAATATATTACAATTTATATAGATTTTTTTCTGTATTTGACTTAAATCTTTTTAAAAAACTAAAAAAGATATCAATTTGATGCTTTTCAAAGCGAAAAGCATATTGCAACACAAATAAACAATCACTGAGCCAACTTGAAATATTTTGAATGTGTGTTTGGTATTGTGATGTAATGTGCTTTTTAAAAGTATTTTTTTAATAAAAATATATTACAATAAGATTTATATAGATTTTTTTCTGTATTTGACTTAAATCTTTTTAAAAAACTAAAAAAGATATCAATTTGATGCTTTTCAAAGCAAAAAGCATATTGCAACACAAACAAACAATCACTTAGCAACTTGAAACATTTTTTAGGGACAAGAGAAAACTAAATTAATATTTGGAAATCATTAAGTAAACTTAAACAACAACGACGGTACTTTTTTTAATTAGAACAAAATTAACATTATTAGGCTGAAAGATGTTAATTGAACATATATATAATAAATAAATAAAAAACTGACTGAGTATGTTCCTTTCAAGTATAATAACAAGACCTAATTAATAATTAACTAGTAATAATTTATTGAAACTCGCTATAACATCCGTGTATATATATATATATATATATATATTAAAACCCATGTATGTATGTGTACAGGTGATATGTTTATACGTGACGGGTGCCTTGAATACAATTCTGCATAATCAGCATCGACAAGAGATGTGTCGTTATCTCTATAACCATCAGGTATGCATCGCTATCTCTTCGTCTTCTTCTTCTTCTTATTATTATTATTCTGCTTTAATTAGTATCATATATAGTATTTATATATAATAAAACAATGACTATTATTATTCACTTCTAGCTAACTGATACAATACAATGATTGATAATTTAATAAATAATTAATGAACTTGATTTCATTCTTATTGTTATTAAGCATGTGAATTGGTCCATCAATTATGAAGAATTAAATGAAAATATTGTTAAGTATAGAACTAGGTATAAATACGTAGTAATATTAGTGTATTTTTTTCTGTTGAAAGATGGACATGTCTGATCATATGGTTTCTTGAAATTAAGTATATGTTTCGTATTTTTATGAATTTTAAAATATCAATACATATTAAATATAGATAATTTAATAAATAGTAGTTGTATTTGATCTTAATTCGTTGATAATTGAGGACAGAACGTGGATGGAGGGTGGGGATTGCATATAGAAGGTTCAAGCACAATGTTTTGCACAGTTCTCTCTTATGTCACCCTCAGATTGCTTGGGGAGGAAATGGATGGCGGGGATGGTAGTATGGAGAAAGCTAGGAAATGGGTTCTTGACCATGGCGGAGCTACTCACATTCCATCATGGGGAAAGATGTGGCTTTCAGTAAGAATTCCATGCAGTTCTTCTCTTTGATTAGCAAGGATTATATATATTTATCACCTTGTCGTGTGTTAACATGCCTGAATAAATAAAATCTGCAGGTGCTTGGAGTATATGAATGGAGTGGGAACAATCCATTACTGCCGGAGTTATGGCTTCTTCCTTACCTTTTTCCGGCACACCCAGGTTCCCTTTTTATGCTTTGTGTACAAAAATTATCACCAATATAAGATTTCTTTTAATTATTAAAATACGAGCTAATTAAATAGGCTATTCTAAACACCCACCATGGCATATTGCGTCCATATATAACACATTCACTCATTAATTCTTCATGCTACCTATTTGATCGGATTGGATAAATTTATTTTTCAGTAAAAAATAAAAAAATAAATATGCCATTTTATTTTATTTTATTTTATTTTTTCATTAAAAAGTAAATGATAATACGACCTCACCACTGAAAAACCCAATTTAACTTTTTTTAAAATAATATCATTTTATTTTATTTAAATTTTTTTTAAAAGATATCATTTTAAATGATCACCTTAACTCATGTTATTTACCCAACTCATGGCTTGCGCCTTGAGCTGGTTTTTCCTGCTTCAATTTAATAACTTTGAGAAAAACCTATTTATGCATGAAATAAGATGATAGAAATGAAATTGCAGGAAGGTTATGGTGTCACTCTCGGATGGTATATCTCCCCATGTCATATTTATATGGAAAGAAGTTCGTGTGTTCGACTACCTCCCTTGTTCTATCGATTAGAAGAGAGATTTATACCATTCCCTATCACCAGATTGATTGGGACCAGACCAGGAATCTCTGTGCCAAGGTATAATCTTTGAAGCATCAAGAAAATCGATTTTGCACTGTTTTGTTTTCATATTCGCTAACATCACAGCACTGTCTCGTAGGAAGACTTGTACTACCCCCATCCCCTATTGCAAGACATTGTATGGGCTTGCATTCACAAGGCTGTGGAGCCTCTGCTTACAAGATGGCCATTCTCTAAGCTTAGACAAAGGGCTCTAGACTCTGTAATGCAACGTGTCCATTATGAGGATGAAACGACTCAATATGTTTGCCTTGGACCTGTAAACAAGGTATGCTAATGGTGCTTCTTGTTTTTGATAGAAAGAACCAGTAATTTCTCATCATTCTCGTCGTGTTATAAGCAATTTAAGACCCGCAAGAAGGTGCAGATACAGATGGATTCAGTAAGCAGTGACATGCACGCTAATGCATTTGTTATTCTTGTGTAATCTCAATTTAGCATGACTGATAGAGAAAGAAAGAAGAAACATGACTTTTGATGCTAATGTTGAGATTTTAAAAGTTTGAGACTGTTCGCACAACTTGTTGTCAATGGAGAGCAGGTATTAAACATGCTTTGCTGTTGGGTGGAGGATCCAAATTCAGAAGCATACAAGTGCCACCTTGCCAGAATTAAAGATTATTTGTGGGTAGCAGAGGATGGCATGAAAATGCAGGTACCTTAATATCAACGTTCAATTTGAATATATAAATATAATGTTTTAGGTTAATATTTAGAATGTGGCTAAACGATACGTGTTGTTACTGAACTTTGCTCTAATGATCTTGTTTATATAGAACATACCTCACATATAAATTAAGAGGGGTGAGAAAAAAATCAATTAAATTGAGAAAACAAAAACAAATAATCAAAAAAACCAAATCGAAAAAAAATTTGAATTAACTGATTAAAAAATCACAAAAAAATTCCGGTTCGGTTTTGATTTTCAAAGTCTGAAACCGATTGAACCGAACCGAACCGAACCGGTTCAACCAGACCAATACTTTAAAAAAACAAGTATAAATAGGATGTTTTTTCTAACCCTAAACCTAAAGTAGCATTCTCTAAAAACAAAAACAGCCGCTGCCTCTCCCTTTGCTCTCTGCATCTCTTCTTCTCTGGATCTAAACTAGTATGCATACACAAACACCTACTTGATGAATCTCGCAGACTCCTCCTCAACTTTTTCTTTTTTTTCGTCGAACTCGAACACGCTAAATTTTCAACTCGAACGAGTTATGACTCACTTATAGGAAGCTTTTTCAGTTGCTATTGAAACTTTTATGAGGAAGAAGACAAGCTTGTAACCTCAAAAGTTGATGGGGTTAGTTAGTTATTAAATGGAATACTCCAAGCACAACAAGAAGAGATGGTGCGACAACAAAAAAAAACGAGGCAATCCTTTACATGTAAAAGCTTGTGCCATGGCTAGCTGATGTGTTAAGGAACTCAATTTATAGCATTGTATCTGTTTCCCATGAAAAGACGCTCACAAGCACCGAAACAGGTCTTCTTGATAAGGATTGAGTTGTTAAAAGCAAACCCCTGTTTTGAAACCTAGGAGTTGCTTATGAAGAAACTGCATCATTTCCTAGATTTCCAAGCTAGCGAACCGAATCGACCTGTATAGAAGGGAAAAAAATTGAATTGAACTGAAACTGATCGATTTGAACCGATTTTTGGTTCGGTTAAAAAAAAAATAAATTTGATTTGATTATTTATTTTGATCCAAAACCGAATTGAACCGAAAATGCTCTGCCCTATAAATTAATATGTAAAAGAAACACCATCACAACTGTTTTTTAAAAGACAACTTTCTATTTTTTCAATAATCTCCTGCATGAATAAAAATTATACGATCAAAATAAAATATAAAGTAGAATAAAAAAAAAGAGTAGCAATAAAAAATCTTTGTATTAAACAAGGTAGCTTTTAACTTTGAACTTTTCCTAGTAAAAACTATTAGATTCACACAGCTAACTAGTGAACATAATGTTTTGAATTGTTCAGCTTTTTATGTGAACTCAAACGATAAAGATCACTTGCTTTCTTTTTTTACAATTTTAGTTCTCATGATTGAGCTCATTTTGGGCCCGAACATGTTCTAGTTTCAAGGTGTGCTATATAGTCTGTCCTGTTTATTTTTTTGTTTCAAAAGTGTTTTTGAAAAAAAATTAAATTTTTTTTATTTTTTTTAAATTAATATTTCTTGGTGTTTTTAAATTATTTTGATATTTAAAAATAATTTTTAAAAATAAAAAAAAATATTGTTTAATACATTTCTAAATAAAAAGCACTTTGAAAAACAACTGTGCATGTTTTGAATTTTTGATTAACACTTTTTTGTCAAATTCTTCGTTCAATTTTCCCGTTGAGGGTTGATTTCACTATAATAATTCTATCATTTTATAAATGATATTGATAATATTTTGATATTTTACAAGGCCGAGTTGACTGGATATGCTATGTTCTCTGCTTCACTGTATTCACGAAACCTTGTCATTCTTGAGAAATATGAGATACTAACTTGGGTGTCAAATCTTGTTAACAGGGCTATAATGGTTCTCAATTGTGGGATGTTTCATTTGCTGTTCAAGCAATCCTTGCTACCAGTTTTGCTGATGAATTTGCTCCAATGCTTAAGAAAGCACACAATTTCATGAAAAACACACAGGTACCACCGATCCAAGATTCTTGTGTCAATATGTATAACCAAGCAAATCGCAGTTGCTGCTTAACATTGGATTTCTTTAATTTAAATCCATCTTGGTGTGAAGGTGAGGACAAACAGCTCTGATGATTTTAACGATTGGTATCGGCACATTTCTAAGGGAGCATGGCCGTTCTCCACCCCCGACAACGGTTGGCCAGTATCCGATTGTACTGCAGAGGGCTTAAAGGCAAGTAATATTTTGAGTTGATCCATAAAGCAAGATTACATTTCCTGTTAAAATCCTAAAACAACTTAAGAAAAAGAAATAGGACCTAAGAACACAAATTAGAAATCATCAAAAATTAATTTCAAGAGTATAATTAATCTCTTCTTATTCTTTAGTTTTGCAATTCAGCATTACTGTCCAGAACAAGTCTCTGCACTTTTTTTCTTCTAACAATTGGTGATCCAACATTATATATATGATCTTTACCTACCTAGAATGCTAATATTTATGAACAAAATGGTTTGCAGGCAGGAATCTTATTATCTCGGTTGCCACCAGATATGGTGGGAGAAGCGATACCAGCAGATGGGTTCTATGATGCTGTTAACGTGATTTTATCTCTGCAGGTATCACTTTTAGGCTTAATATATATAATATAGATATATACATTTACATATCCAAGCATGAACCACCCATACACGTACAATTATCTTAGGTTGCAGGGATTCTTACCAACACAAATGAGATCTCACCCCACATATAGAGAGGCGGGGAAATCTTGGATATCTGTTTGTTAATCCGTCTGAAACTGAATTTCATAGTGTTCTTGGACTGATGTCTTTCTAAATCTAAGCGCATTTTTACAAAAATATCTGCGCTTTATCACCAAACACGCTAAATAAAAGATGAGTGTTTGATTTTTTTGACAGGGATATTTGCTGAAGAGTTCTCTTATTTTATCAAGCAATTAAATCTGCATATTATAAACCTTATCAATGTACATTGACATTTCAGAATAATAATGGAGGTTTTGCATCGTACGAGCTGACAAGATCATACGCATGGTTAGAGGTAAAGCATTGATCTTTCTCTTCCATTTCGTTTACAATGGCTGAATTGTGAATATTCTATAAAAGTTTTAGCGCACTTTTCTTAAATTGCAGATGCTCAATCCAGCTGAGACATTTGGAAACATCATGATTGACTATCAGTAAGATAATAGATTCTCGTTGTTCTTACTTAGAATATTCTCTCTGTTACAGTTAGTAGGGTACGACTGTGAATGTCTTGGTGACCTTACTATGGCTCTCGGCTATATATATATATATATATATATATATATATATATGTTTAGGTATGTGGAATGCACTTCTGCAGTAATTCAAGGACTCAAATCCTTCAAGAAATCTTACCCAGGACATCGAAAGAAAGAAATAGAAGCATGTATGGAGAAGGCAATTGACTTCATTGAGCGCACACAACAACCTGATGGTTCATGGTATGTTTTCTGCTGAAAGTTCCTTCTGCATAAATAACTTGTTTTCAGGCTGAGGCCTAGAACCACAGGAAGCTGTAAAAACTTTGAAACTCTGTAAAACAAAATAGAAAAAAGGGGTCCAGGCAATGATTCTAAAGTAGTGTGCTTCACACAGGTATGGATCTTGGGGAGTCTGCTTCACGTATGGAACATGGTTTGGAATAAAGGGGCTTGTAGCTGGTGGAAGGACCTATCAAAACAGCAACAGTATTCGGATAGCCTGTGAATTCTTGCTATCGAAACAGCTTGTTTCAGGTGGTTGGGGTGAGAGCTATCTTTCAAGTCAAGATAAGGTAGCTCCTTTTTAACATTATGTGCTCAAAATTCTTCCATTGTGCAAGCACTCTATTTTTATTTTATCTTCTCTCTTGTTAAGAAGTGAATTTGATTCCAAGTAAAATAAAGCACAATTGAAATTAAGGTCTTAAGTTGCCATCCATCGATCCCTCGGTACTAAACAATGAAGATCTAATGGTTTCTTAACTTATTTTCTGTCATAACTTCCCTTTTATGTGTGAATACATAGGTGTACACAAATTTAGGTGGTGGTAAATCACATCTTGTAAACACTGCATGGGCGATGCTGGCTCTTATTGAAGCTGGACAGGTGAAGAACATGGTTTGAGATCATCTCTTTAATCAGAAAATAACCGTATAGAAGGAAAATCATGGTGAAGTTTAATGTTAACATTCATTGTTGTTACCTTGTGCTGTACCAGGCCGAAAGAGATCCGAGCCCGTTGCATCGTGCAGCCAAGTTGTTGATTAATTCAGCAATGGAAACTGGAGAGTTCCCACAGCAAGTAAATCTTCTGGTTTTAGTGCCCCATTGTTTCATTATCATTAATGGAACTAGCATATGCTGACTCTAGCTATGTCTTGTAGGAAATCATGGGAGTCTTCAACATGAACTGTATGATTAGTTACTCTGCCTACAGAAACATCTTCCCTATTTGGGCCCTCGGAGAGTATCGCAATCGCGTGTTGCTGCAGTAAAAACTGGTGTGTGTAAATGCTCCTGTAAAACAAGCAATAATGGAATGTGTCAATTGCCGCAGAAGAAACTATCCTGTGCTAAATTTCGTAAAATAGCATTAGCTGATTGTAGTATATATGACAAGTTCTTAATTTGAAAATCACATTTTCCCATTTTGGTTTCCATGAGTCAACGTTGAAAGCTCACCGAATTCTGGTATCATGCATGGTAAGGTCCAAGCTTGTATAAAAATTTTTGTTGGAAATTTGTTTTAAAACACGCTTGAAAGTCAAATTAAAAATGGAATTCAGGATTAAAACTTTTTAACTTATTTTTTAATAAAAGTTCTTTAACGTAAAATATTGATATAATTAAAATAAATTATAAATAAATAAAAAATTAATCTTCAAAAACTCTAAAAACCCTATAAAAAAATTTATCTCACCTAGGAAAAGAAACTCTTTACCTCAACTTTCAATGTTTTCTCTTCTAATTTTAACTCTATTTTAAGCTTTTTTTTTCTTTAAATTTAGATTTTAAGTTCGGTTTTTATAAAAAAAATACTTTAGTCAAGAGAAAAAATTATTTTATATATTCATGTATGTAATATATTCCTTCAAATTAAATAATTTAATATATATTTTTTATTTAATTTGTATATCTAGTTTTATGAGTTCTAAATTTTTAAGGTTGCTAGATACATTTATTTTAAAGTTAATAGTGTAACCTAGGTCACGCCGTTGATTTAATTTTTAAACTTGTTTGCATAGTTTTTGTATTTTTGATCGTTAAATTATTTAATTTTTGTGATTATTTAATGTTTATATTATTTGTATTTTGCTTGTTTTTTGAAAACTCATTTTTTATTTTTAAATCTTTAGCTATCAGAATTATCATAATTTTAAATCAAGAAACGGTTTAATTAAGGATACTTGGATTTGGAGGTTTTCACCGTCTACTTTGGTACATGGTAAAAAACATGAGAATTTCATGAACTTTAAAAATAGTAACAAAATAAATAATTGTTTATAATAATAATAACGCTACACTAAGAAGTCAATTTCTTTGAGCTGAGAAAGGTTAAAAACAAATTCTGCGAGCGTGAGACTAATAGCACCCGAACAATATATATGACAAAATCTATGGTTGCACACTTACCATTAAATCAATTAATTAAGAATACATTTGTTTTGTATAAAATATTTTATGAAAAATATATTTTTATATTTTTTATGTTTATTTTCTGAGAAATAATTTTTTTTTTTAAAAAAATTCATATTTGTTTTCCATGAAATATTTTATAGAAAAATTGGTCAATGCAAAATATTTTACAATCAATCTTTAAACTTTGTTTATTTACTGGAAAATATTTTTAACTCATGAAATTCTATACAATATTTTATAAATAATAATATATTTACAATATAATTCAATTATCGTCACTTTCATCTCGTTATCATTATCATCATCTTTTCATTATCTTTCTTTTCACCATTATTATAACCACTTCACCACTATTTCTTTCATAATCATCATATAGCCACACCATTTTCTTTATCATTATCATATCGCTGTTATTATCATCACCGTCACCTCATTGCTGTCATCTAACCACCACCATCTCTTTCTTTGCTAACATCACCATTATCTCATCATTACTTTATTATTATTATTATTGATAAATATTTACATGTTTCAAACCGAAAAATATTAAAAAATATTTTATATGTAAAATATTTAACATTCATAAAGTATTTTACGTTAAACAAACAGACCTAAGTCATCCATAATGTATGTATGAGAGGTTGCTATAATCACTGGCTAGATTAAAATGCTATATATCGGAAACAATTTATTTATTTATTTGCAAGTCTATGTATAGGTAATTGAAGTCACGCTAGCATAAAATGATTGAAAATCATCCTAGCATGAGAATGGTTTTTTACAGAATATTACAGTGTTACAGTAATTCATTTTCTCAAATTCTGGCTGTATTTATATAATATCACATGTGGTTGTAGAAGTTAGGAACGTGAAATCCATTTTGGTAAGTTTAATATCAGGGAACTTGCCAAGTAAAAGGAAGGGAATCAAATTAGATAAGACAGTGATCTTCTTCTTTTTTTCTTAATACATTTTCGATCTTGCAGCATCTATTGCATGCATGTTAAACAATTCCTTAATTTAGATTCAAAAGATGAACATGAACTCAGTTCATGCAAGCATGTTAGAGCATGAGGTTGCCGCCAATATTGAACCAAACGACTGATGGTGATTTTCAAGTCACGATAGCAATCAAGCATCAAAATGTTTCAGCAGGGAACCTTCCAAGTAAGAGTAAGAGAATCTTACAAGGTACGAACAACCGTATTAATTTCATAAGCACAATAATATTAAATGACAGCAAGACATGATTCTGAATAGTTGCTTTCTTTACGTTTATTTAAGAACTTGATGAACCTGCTACCTTCGGTACATACCAAAGAATAGCTCTTGCAATTTCTTAATTTTCTCCTGCCGGCTACAGCTACAATCCTGTTCTCTCGATAGTTTTTCATCACTCAGAACACAGAGCACAGGTACAGTTATTTGCACAATATCATCATCACAATTCGCACATATGCACTCCTGTCATGTATTCATGGCCACGATTGAATCATTCAACTTCGTTTTCTTTTCTTGAAAAACCTCATTTATCATACTATGCATCAGAAATACATAATTGAATCATTCCATTACATTCCCCTTGAAAAATATAGAGAACTATAACTGTTTTCTTTTATTCTCTCGCAATTTGAGAGAGAGAGCTGGAAAATATCTATTAAAGGTTCGTATCGGTACACATGCAGGTTGTTTGGAGGGGTTTTGAGCTCGAAGAAGAATGTGGAAACTCAAGCTTTCGGAAGGCAATGATCCATGGCTTAAAAGTGTGAATAATCATGTTGGTAGACAATTTTGGGAGTTTGATCCTCATCTTGGAACTCCAGAAGAGCGAGCTCAAGTTGAAAATTATCGAAACGAGTTTACGAAAAACCGTTTCCTAACGAAACACAGTTCTGATCTTCTGATGAGATTTCAGGTGACATATATTCAGCTAATTAATTAAATACGATTAGATTTTGTATCCACTGGATGCTCAATTACCTTGTTTTCAGCTTCTTTTACAATGCTACGCGCACAAGCTGGTCTCATGTTGAAGTATTTCTTTTGTTTCACTCTTATTAATCCTGGTATGGACACCAAAATGCATTTGTGAAAGTTTGCGAGGGAAAATCCATGTGAGATGAAGCTGCCTATGGCGAAAGTAAGAAGTGAAGAAGAAATCACAAAGGAAGTGGTGGATAGCACATTGAGAAGAAGCTTGAGATTCTATTCAACTCTACAGGCCGAGGATGGATTCTGGCCTGGTGATTATGGTGGCCCTATGTTTCTTCTACCAGGCTTGGTAGGTTCTTCTTCAACATCCACTCATCTCTGTAAAAATGTTTTTTTTTTCTTTTCTCGCAAAATATAAACTCGAACATAAATAGAATAAGCAATATTAACTAATCTTTCTTCCTAGTTCAGCTAATGAATTAACAGAGAAGATATTTATCATATTAGGTAAATTGAAATAAATGATTTTGCAATAAATAATTACGATTTCATTTCATCAACTTAGTGGGTGGTTAGAGTGTTTAATGCTGATTGCACCAGCTAGCATGCTCAAAAGTAAATCACTTTTTTAACTTTAATTCCATTGTAATCTCCCTGCTGATGGAGACTTAATTAATACCAAACATAGATAATTAACATCTAGTTGAAATATGAAATAGTATAATTTTCTATTTTAATACTGATTAATATATTAATGTCTCTACATCCTTTTAACACATAGTGTTTTATGTTTAATCTCAAGGATTATAATTTATTTGGTTAAGTTATAGATTTATTTTTTAGAAATTATTAATTTGAGTTTCACAAATTTTATATTATATAGTAGTTAATTTTAAAATTATTATGATTAGTTAAAGTGTATATAAATTGGTTGAATAATTATATTAAAAAAAAATTTATGGTTGATATGATGTTATGCTTTTGTTCCGGCTTTGTCTTGCAAGGGAGACGACCCGTGAACGTCTAATAATTATTATGAATAAAACAAAGCTTGCACTGTTCTTGTCTTCATTTCCTTGGTTGTTACATTAAACTTTTTCCTCTCTCCCCAGCCCTTCACAAATATTATTGCATGGGCGATCTCTTTGGGATTTAAAATTTTTAAATCCTAATTAGTTTAACAAACAAAATTATAAATTTGTCTTTTTCGTTTTGAAAAAAAAATTAATTAGTATTTTTTCATGTTTGCCATGCTTAATTCATATTACCGGCTTATTTATATAAAAAAAACTTTTTTTTATCAATCTTGTCTTGAATTGCGGTATAAATAGATTGTGTGTTTGATATTGTGATGTAATGTATTTTTAAAAAGTATTTTTTTAATAAAAAAATATATTAGAATAAAGTTTATATAGATTTTTTTTTGTATTTGGCATAAATTTTTTTTAAAAATTTTAAAAAATATCAATTTGATGCTTTTCAAATGAAAAGCATATTGCAACACAAACAAACAATCACTAAGCCAACTTGAAACATTTTGAATGTGTGTTTGGTATTGTGATGTAATGTGCATTTTAAAAGTATTTTTTAATAAAAATATATTAAAATAAAATTTATATAGATTTTTTTTTCTGTATTTGACATAAATCTTTTTAAAAAATCTAAAAAAGATATTAATTTGATGCTTTTCAAGTGAAAAGCATATTGCAACACAAACAAACAACCACTCAACCAACTTGAAATATTTTAAATGTGTGTTTGGTATTGTGATGTAATGTGCTTTTTAAAAGTATTTTTTAATAAAAATATATTAAAATAAAGCTTATATAGATTTTTTTTCCTATATTTGACATAAATCTTTTTAAAAAACCTAAAAAAGATATCAATTTGATGCTTTTCAAGCGAAAAGCATATTGCAACACAAACAAACAATCACTGAGCCAACTTGAAACATTTTGAATGTGTGTTTGGTATTGTGATGTAATGTGCTTTTTAAAAGTATTTTTTTAATAAAAATATATTACAATTTATATAGATTTTTTTCTGTATTTGACTTAAATCTTTTTAAAAAACTAAAAAAGATATCAATTTGATGCTTTTCAAAGCGAAAAGCATATTGCAACACAAATAAACAATCACTGAGCCAACTTGAAATATTTTGAATGTGTGTTTGGTATTGTGATGTAATGTGCTTTTTAAAAGTATTTTTTTAATAAAAATATATTACAATAAGATTTATATAGATTTTTTTCTGTATTTGACTTAAATCTTTTTAAAAAACTAAAAAAGATATCAATTTGATGCTTTTCAAAGCAAAAAGCATATTGCAACACAAACAAACAATCACTTAGCAACTTGAAACATTTTTTAGGGACAAGAGAAAACTAAATTAATATTTGGAAATCATTAAGTAAACTTAAACAACAACGACGGTACTTTTTTTAATTAGAACAAAATTAACATTATTAGGCTGAAAGATGTTAATTGAACATATATATAATAAATAAATAAAAAACTGACTGAGTATGTTCCTTTCAAGTATAATAACAAGACCTAATTAATAATTAACTAGTAATAATTTATTGAAACTCGCTATAACATCCGTGTATATATATATATATATATATATTAAAACCCATGTATGTATGTGTACAGGTGATATGTTTATACGTGACGGGTGCCTTGAATACAATTCTGCATAATCAGCATCGACAAGAGATGTGTCGTTATCTCTATAACCATCAGGTATGCATCGCTATCTCTTCGTCTTCTTCTTCTTCTTATTATTATTATTCTGCTTTAATTAGTATCATATATAGTATTTATATATAATAAAACAATGACTATTATTATTCACTTCTAGCTAACTGATACAATACAATGATTGATAATTTAATAAATAATTAATGAACTTGATTTCATTCTTATTGTTATTAAGCATGTGAATTGGTCCATCAATTATGAAGAATTAAATGAAAATATTGTTAAGTATAGAACTAGGTATAAATACGTAGTAATATTAGTGTATTTTTTTCTGTTGAAAGATGGACATGTCTGATCATATGGTTTCTTGAAATTAAGTATATGTTTCGTATTTTTATGAATTTTAAAATATCAATACATATTAAATATAGATAATTTAATAAATAGTAGTTGTATTTGATCTTAATTCGTTGATAATTGAGGACAGAACGTGGATGGAGGGTGGGGATTGCATATAGAAGGTTCAAGCACAATGTTTTGCACAGTTCTCTCTTATGTCACCCTCAGATTGCTGGGGGAGGAAATGGATGGCGGGGATGGTAGCATGGAGAAAGCTAGGAAATGGGTTCTTGACCATGGCGGAGCTACTCACATTCCATCATGGGGAAAGATGTGGCTTTCAGTAAGAATTCCATGCAGTTCTTCTCCTTGATTAGCAAGGATTATATATATTTATCACCTTGTCGTGTGTTAACATGCCTGAATAAATAAAATCTGCAGGTGCTTGGAGTATATGAATGGAGTGGGAACAATCCATTACTGCCGGAGTTATGGCTTCTTCCTTACCTTTTTCCGGCACACCCAGGTCCCTTTTTATGCTTTATGTACAAAAATTATCACCAATATAAGATTTCTTTTAATTATTAAAATACGAGCTAATTAAATAGGCTATTCTAAACACCCACCATGGCATATTGCGTCCATATATAACACATTCACTCATTAATTCTTCATGCTACCTATTTGATCGGATTGGATAAATTTATTTTTCAGTAAAAAATAAAAAAATAAATATGTCATTATATTTTATTTTATTTTATTTTTTCATTAAAAAGTAAACAATAATATGACCTCACCGCTGAAAAACTCAATTTAACTTTTTTTAAAATAATATCATTTTATTTTATTTAAATTTTTTTTAAAAAATATCATTTTAAATGATCACGTTAACTCATGTTATTTACCCGACTCATGGCTTGCGCCTTGAGCTGGTTTTTCCTGCTTCAATTTAATAACTTTGAGAAAAACCTATTTATGCATGAAATAAGATGATAGAAATGAAATTGCAGGAAGGTTATGGTGTCACTCTCGGATGGTATATCTCCCCATGTCATATTTATATGGAAAGAAGTTCGTGTGTTCGACTACCTCCCTTGTTCTATCGATTAGAAGAGAGATTTATACCATTCCCTATCACCAGATTGATTGGGACCAGACCAGGAATCTCTGTGCCAAGGTATAATCTTTGAAGCATCAAGAAAATCGATTTTGCACTGTTTTGTTTTCATATTCGCTAACATCACAGCACTGTCTCGTAGGAAGACTTGTACTACCCCCATCCCCTGTTGCAAGACATTGTATGGGCTTGCATTCACAAGGCTGTGGAGCCTCTTCTTACAAGATGGCCATTCTCTAAGCTTAGACAAAGGGCTCTAGACTCTGTAATGCAACGTGTCCATTATGAGGATGAAACGACTCAATATGTTTGCCTTGGACCTGTAAACAAGGTATGCTAATGGTGCTTCTTGTTTTTGATAGAAAGAACCAGTAATTTCTCATCATTCTCGTCGTGTTATAAGCAATTTAAGACCCGCAGGAAGGTGCAGATACAGGTGGATTCATGAGTAAGCAGTGACATGCAAGCTAATGCATTTGTTATTCTTGTGCAATCTCAATTTAGCATGACTGATAGAAAAAGAAAGAAGAAACATGACTTTTGATGCTAATGTTTGAGATTTTAAAAGTTTGAGACTGTTCGCACAACTTGCTGTCAATGGAGAGCAGGTATTAAACATGCTTTGCTGTTGGGTGGAGGATCCAAATTCAGAAGCATACAAGTGCCACCTTGCCAGAATTAAAGATTATTTGTGGGTAGCAGAGGATGGCATGAAAATGCAGGTACCTTAATATCAACGTTCAATTTGAATATATAAATATAATGTTTTAGGTTAATATTTAGAATGTGGCTAAACGATACGTGTTGTTACTGAACTTTGCTCTAATGATCTTGTTTATATAGAACATACCTCACATATAAATTAAGAGGGGTGAGAAAAAAATCAATTAAATTGAGAAAACAAAAACAAATAATCAAAAAAACCAAATCGAAAAAAAATTTGAATTAACTGATTAAAAAATCACAAAAAAATTCCGGTTCGGTTTTGATTTTCAAAGTCTGAAACCGATTGAACCGAACCGAACCGAACCGGTTCAACCAGACCAATACTTTAAAAAAACAAGTATAAATAGGATGTTTTTTCTAACCCTAAACCTAAAGTAGCATTCTCTAAAAACAAAAACAGCCGCTGCCTCTCCCTTTGCTCTCTGCATCTCTTCTTCTCTGGATCTAAACTAGTATGCATACACAAACACCTACTTGATGAATCTCGCAGACTCCTCCTCAACTTTTTCTTTTTTTTCGTCGAACTCGAACACGCTAAATTTTCAACTCGAACGAGTTATGACTCACTTATAGGAAGCTTTTTCAGTTGCTATTGAAACTTTTATGAGGAAGAAGACAAGCTTGTAACCTCAAAAGTTGATGGGGTTAGTTAGTTATTAAATGGAATACTCCAAGCACAACAAGAAGAGATGGTGCGACAACAAAAAAAAACGAGGCAATCCTTTACATGTAAAAGCTTGTGCCATGGCTAGCTGATGTGTTAAGGAACTCAATTTATAGCATTGTATCTGTTTCCCATGAAAAGACGCTCACAAGCACCGAAACAGGTCTTCTTGATAAGGATTGAGTTGTTAAAAGCAAACCCCTGTTTTGAAACCTAGGAGTTGCTTATGAAGAAACTGCATCATTTCCTAGATTTCCAAGCTAGCGAACCGAATCGACCTGTATAGAAGGGAAAAAAATTGAATTGAACTGAAACTGATCGGTTTGAACCGATTTTTGGTTCGGTTAAAAAAAAAAAATAAATTTGATTTGATTATTTATTTTGATCCAAAACCGAATTGAACCGAAAATGCTCTGCCCTATAAATTAATATGTAAAAGAAACACCATCACAACTGTTTTTTAAAAGACAACTTTCTATTTTTTCAATAATCTCCTGCATGAATAAAAATTATACGATCAAAATAAAATATAAAGTAGAATAAAAAAAAAGAGTAGCAATAAAAAATCTTTGTATTAAACAAGGTAGCTTTTAACTTTGAACTTTTCCTAGTAAAAACTATTAGATTCACACAGCTAACTAGTGAACATAATGTTTTGAATTGTTCAGCTTTTTATGTGAACTCAAACGATAAAGATCACTTGCTTTCTTTTTTTACAATTTTAGTTCTCATGATTGAGCTCATTTTGGGCCCGAACATGTTCTAGTTTCAAGGTGTGCTATATAGTCTGTCCTGTTTATTTTTTTGTTTCAAAAGTGTTTTTGAAAAAAAATTAAATTTTTTTTTATTTTTTTTAAATTAATATTTCTTGGTGTTTTTAAATTATTTTGATACTTAAAAATAATTTTTAAAAATAAAAAAAATATTATTTTAATACATTTCTAAATAAAAAGCACTTTGAAAAACAACTGTGCATGTTTTGAATTTTTGATTAACACTTTTTTGTCAAATTCTTCGTTCAATTTTCCCGTTGAGGGTTGATTTTACTATAATAATTCTATCATTTTATAAATGATATTGATAATATTTTGATATTTTACAAGGCCAAGTTGACTGGATATGCTATGTTCTCTGCTTCACTGTATTCACGAAACCTTGTCATTCTTGAGAAATATGAGATACTAACTTGGGTGTCAAATCTTGTTAACAGGGCTATAATGGTTCTCAATTGTGGGATGTTTCATTTGCTGTTCAAGCAATCCTTGCTACCAGTTTTGCTGATGAATTTGCTCCAATGCTTAAGAAAGCACACAATTTCATGAAAAACACACAGGTACCACCGATCCAAGATTCTTGTGTCAATATGTATAACCAAGCAAATCGCAGTTGCTGCTTAACATTGGATTTCTTTAATTTAAATCCATCTTGGTGTGAAGGTGAGGACAAACAGCTCTGATGATTTTAACGATTGGTATCGGCACATTTCTAAGGGAGCATGGCCGTTCTCCACCCCCGACAACGGTTGGCCAGTATCCGATTGTACTGCAGAGGGCTTAAAGGCAAGTAATATTTTGAGTTGATCCATAAAGCAAGATTACATTTCCTGTTAAAATCCTAGAACAACTTAAGAAAAAGAAATAGGACCTAAGAACACAAATTAGAAATCATCAAAAATTAATTTCAAGAGTATAATTAATCTCTTCTTATTCTTTAGTTTTGCAATTCAGCATTACTGTCCAGAACAAGTCTCTGCACTTTTTTTCTTCTAACAATTGGTGATCCAACATTATATATATGATCTTTACCTACCTAGAATGCTAATATTTATGAACAAAATGGTTTGCAGGCAGGAATCTTATTATCTCGGTTGCCACCAGATATGGTGGGAGAAGCGATACCAGCAGATGGGTTCTATGATGCTGTTAACGTGATTTTATCTCTGCAGGTATCACTTTTAGGCTTAATATATATAATATAGATATATACATTTACATATCCAAGCATGAACCACCCATACACGTACAATTATCTTAGGTTGCAGGGATTCTTACCAACACAAATGAGATCTCACCTTACATATAGAGAGGCGGGGAAATCTTGGATATCTGTTTGTTAATCCGTCTGAAACTGAATTTCATAGTGTTCTTGGACTGATGTCTTTCTAAATCTAAGCGCATTTTTACAAAAATATCTGCGCTTTATCACCAAACACGCTAAATAAAAGATGAGTGTTTGATTTTTTTGACAGGGATATTTGCTGAATAGTTCTCTTATTTTATTAAGCAATTAAATCTGCATATTATAAACCTTATCAATGTACATTGACATTTCAGAATAATAATGGAGGTTTTGCATCGTACGAGCTGACAAGATCATACGCATGGTTAGAGGTAAAGCATTGATCTTTCTCTTCCATTTCGTTTACAATGGCTGAATTGTGAATATTCTATAAAAGTTTTAGCGCACTTTTCTTAAATTGCAGATGCTCAATCCAGCTGAGACATTTGGAAACATCATGATTGACTATCAGTAAGATAATAGATTCTCGTTGTTCTTACTTAGAATATTCTCTCTGTTACAGTTAGTAGGGTACGACTGTGAATGTCTTGGTGACCTTACTATGGCTCTCGGCTATATATATATATATATATATATATATATATATATATATATATATATATATATATATATATATGTTTAGGTATGTGGAATGCACTTCTGCAGTAATTCAAGGACTCAAATCCTTCAAGAAATCTTACCCAGGACATCGAAAGAAAGAAATAGAAGCATGTATGGAGAAGGCAATTGACTTCATTGAGCGCACACAACAACCTGATGGTTCATGGTATGTTTTCTGCTGAAAGTTCCTTCTGCATAAATAACTTGTTTTCAGGCTGAGGCCTAGAACCACAGGAAGCTGTAAAAACTTTGAAACTCTGTAAAACAAAATAGAAAAAAGGGGTCCAGGCAATGATTCTAAAGTAGTGTGCTTCACACAGGTATGGATCTTGGGGAGTCTGCTTCACGTATGGAACATGGTTTGGAATAAAGGGGCTTGTAGCTGGTGGAAGGACCTATCAAAAAAGCAACAGTATTCGGATAGCCTGTGAATTCTTGCTATCGAAACAGCTTGTTTCAGGTGGTTGGGGTGAGAGCTATCTTTCAAGTCAAGATAAGGTAGCTCCTTTTTAACATTATGTGCTCAAAATTCTTCCATTGTGCAAGCACTCTATTTTTATTTTATCTTCTCTCTTGTTAAGAAGTGAATTTGATTCCAAGTAAAATAAAGCACAATTGAAATTAAGGTCTTAAGTTGCCATCCATCGATCCCTCGGTACTAAACAATGAAGATCTAATGGTTTCTTAACTTATTTTCTGTCATAACTTCCCTTTTATGTGTGAATACATAGGTGTACACAAATTTAGGTGGTGGTAAATCACATCTTGTAAACACTGCATGGGCGATGCTGGCTCTTATTGAAGCTGGACAGGTGAAGAACATGGTTTGAGATCATCTCTTTAATCAGAAAATAACCGTATAGAAGGAAAATCATGGTGAAGTTTAATGTTAACATTCATTGTTGTTACCTTGTGCTGTACCAGGCCGAAAGAGATCCGAGCCCGTTGCATCGTGCAGCCAAGTTGTTGATTAATTCAGCAATGGAAACTGGAGAGTTCCCACAGCAAGTAAATCTTCTGGTTTTAGTGCCCCATTGTTTCATTATCATTAATGGAACTAGCATATGCTGACTCTAGCTATGTCTTGTAGGAAATCATGGGAGTCTTCAACATGAACTGTATGATTAGTTACTCTGCCTACAGAAACATCTTCCCTATTTGGGCCCTCGGAGAGTATCGCAATCGCGTGTTGCTGCAGTAAAAACTGGTGTGTGTAAATGCTCCTGTAAAACAAGCAATAATGGAATGTGTCAATTGCCGCAGAAGAAACTATCCTGTGCTAAATTTCGTAAAATAGCATTAGCTGATTGTAGTATATATGACAAGTTCTTAATTTGAAAATCACATTTTCCCATTTTGGTTTCCATGAGTCAACGTTGAAAGCTCACCGAATTCTGGTATCATGCATGGTAAGGTCCAAGCTTGTATAAAAATTTTTGTTGGAAATTTGTTTTAAAACACGCTTGAAAGTCAAATTAAAAATGGAATTCAGGATTAAAACTTTTTAACTTATTTTTTAATAAAAGTTCTTTAACGTAAAATATTGATATAATTAAAATAAATTATAAATAAATAAAAAATTAATCTTCAAAAACTCTAAAAACCCTATAAAAAAATTTATCTCACCTAGGAAAAGAAACTCTTTACCTCAACTTTCAATGTTTTCTCTTCTAATTTTAACTCTATTTTAAGCTTTTTTTTTCTTTAAATTTAGATTTTAAGTTCGGTTTTTATAAAAAAAATACTTTAGTCAAGAGAAAAAATTATTTTATATATTCATGTATGTAATATATTCCTTCAAATTAAATAATTTAATATATATTTTTTATTTAATTTGTATATCTAGTTTTATGAGTTCTAAATTTTTAAGGTTGCTAGATACATTTATTTTAAAGTTAATAGTGTAACCTAGGTCACGCCGTTGATTTAATTTTTAAACTTGTTTGCATAGTTTTTGTATTTTTGATCGTTAAATTATTTAATTTTTGTGATTATTTAATGTTTATATTATTTGTATTTTGCTTGTTTTTTGAAAACTCATTTTTTATTTTTAAATCTTTAGCTATCAGAATTATCATAATTTTAAATCAAGAAACGGTTTAATTAAGGATACTTGGATTTGGAGGTTTTCACCGTCTACTTTGGTACATGGTAAAAAACATGAGAATTTCATGAACTTTAAAAATAGTAACAAAATAAATAATTGTTTATAATAATAATAACGCTACACTAAGAAGTCAATTTCTTTGAGCTGAGAAAGGTTAAAAACAAATTCTGCGAGCGTGAGACTAATAGCACCCGAACAATATATATGACAAAATCTATGGTTGCACACTTACCATTAAATCAATTAATTAAGAATACATTTGTTTTGTATAAAATATTTTATGAAAAATATATTTTTATATTTTTTATGTTTATTTTCTGAGAAATAATTTTTTTTTTTAAAAAAATTCATATTTGTTTTCCATGAAATATTTTATAGAAAAATTGGTCAATGCAAAATATTTTACAATCAATCTTTAAACTTTGTTTATTTACTGGAAAATATTTTTAACTCATGAAATTCTATACAATATTTTATAAATAATAATATATTTACAATATAATTCAATTATCGTCACTTTCATCTCGTTATCATTATCATCATCTTTTCATTATCTTTCTTTTCACCATTATTATAACCACTTCACCACTATTTCTTTCATAATCATCATATAGCCACACCATTTTCTTTATCATTATCATATCGCTGTTATTATCATCACCGTCACCTCATTGCTGTCATCTAACCACCACCATCTCTTTCTTTGCTAACATCACCATTATCTCATCATTACTTTATTATTATTATTATTGATAAATATTTACATGTTTCAAACCGAAAAATATTAAAAAATATTTTATATGTAAAATATTTAACATTCATAAAGTATTTTACGTTAAACAAACAGACCTAAGTCATCCATAATGTATGTATGAGAGGTTGCTATAATCACTGGCTAGATTAAAATGCTATATATCGGAAACAATTTATTTATTTATTTGCAAGTCTATGTATAGGTAATTGAAGTCACGCTAGCATAAAATGATTGAAAATCATCCTAGCATGAGAATGGTTTTTTACAGAATATTACAGTGTTACAGTAATTCATTTTCTCAAATTCTGGCTGTATTTATATAATATCACATGTGGTTGTAGAAGTTAGGAACGTGAAATCCATTTTGGTAAGTTTAATATCAGGGAACTTGCCAAGTAAAAGGAAGGGAATCAAATTAGATAAGACAGTGATCTTCTTCTTTTTTTCTTAATACATTTTCGATCTTGCAGCATCTATTGCATGCATGTTAAACAATTCCTTAATTTAGATTCAAAAGATGAACATGAACTCAGTTCATGCAAGCATGTTAGAGCATGAGGTTGCCGCCAATATTGAACCAAACGACTGATGGTGATTTTCAAGTCACGATAGCAATCAAGCATCAAAATGTTTCAGCAGGGAACCTTCCAAGTAAGAGTAAGAGAATCTTACAAGGTACGAACAACCGTATTAATTTCATAAGCACAATAATATTAAATGACAGCAAGACATGATTCTGAATAGTTGCTTTCTTTACGTTTATTTAAGAACTTGATGAACCTGCTACCTTCGGTACGTTCCAAAGAACAGCTCTTGCAATTTCTTAATTTTCTCCTGCCGGCTACAGCTACAATCCTGTTCTCTCGATAGTTTTTCATCACTCAGAACACAGAGCACAGGTACAGTTATTTGCACAATATCATCATCACAATTCGCACATATGCACTCCTGTGGCCACGATTGAATCATTCAACTTCGTTTTCTTTTCTTGAAAAACCTCATTTATCATACTATGCATCAGAAATACATAATTGAATCATTCCATTACATTCCCCTTGAAAAATATAGAGAACTATAACTGTTTTCTTTTATTCTCTCGCAATTTGAGAGAGAGAGCTGGAAAATATCTATTAAAGGTTCGTATCGGTACACATGCAGGTTGTTTGGAGGGGTTTTGAGCTCGAAGAAGAATGTGGAAACTCAAGCTTTCGGAAGGCAATGATCCATGGCTTAAAAGTGTGAATAATCATGTTGGTAGACAATTTTGGGAGTTTGATCCTCATCTTGGAACTCCAGAAGAGCGAGCTCAAGTTGAAAATTATCGAAACGAGTTTACGAAAAACCGTTTCCTAACGAAACACAGTTCTGATCTTCTGATGAGATTTCAGGTGACATATATTCAGCTAATTAATTAAATACGATTAGATTTTGTATCCACTGGATGCTCAATTACCTTGTTTTCAGCTTCTTTTACAATGCTACGCGCACAAGCTGGTCTCATGTTGAAGTATTTCTTTTGTTTCACTCTTATTAATCCTGGTATGGACACCAAAATGCATTTGTGAAAGTTTGCGAGGGAAAATCCATGTGAGATGAAGCTGCCTATGGCGAAAGTAAGAAGTGAAGAAGAAATCACAAAGGAAGTGGTGGATAGCACATTGAGAAGAAGCTTGAGATTCTATTCAACTCTACAGGCCGAGGATGGATTCTGGCCTGGTGATTATGGTGGCCCTATGTTTCTTCTACCAGGCTTGGTAGGTTCTTCTTCAACATCCACTCATCTCTGTAAAAATGTTTTTTTTTTCTTTTCTCGCAAAATATAAACTCGAACATAAATAGAATAAGCAATATTAACTAATCTTTCTTCCTAGTTCAGCTAATGAATTAACAGAGAAGATATTTATCATATTAGGTAAATTGAAATAAATGATTTTGCAATAAATAATTACGATTTCATTTCATCAACTTAGTGGGTGGTTAGAGTGTTTAATGCTGATTGCACCAGCTAGCATGCTCAAAAGTAAATCACTTTTTTAACTTTAATTCCATTGTAATCTCCCTGCTGATGGAGACTTAATTAATACCAAACATAGATAATTAACATCTAGTTGAAATATGAAATAGTATAATTTTCTATTTTAATACTGATTAATATATTAATGTCTCTACATCCTTTTAACACATAGTGTTTTATGTTTAATCTCAAGGATTATAATTTATTTGGTTAAGTTATAGATTTATTTTTTAGAAATTATTAATTTGAGTTTCACAAATTTTATATTATATAGTAGTTAATTTTAAAATTATTATGATTAGTTAAAGTGTATATAAATTGGTTGAATAATTATATTAAAAAAAAATTTATGGTTGATATGATGTTATGCTTTTGTTCCGGCTTTGTCTTGCAAGGGAGACGACCCGTGAACGTCTAATAATTATTATGAATAAAACAAAGCTTGCACTGTTCTTGTCTTCATTTCCTTGGTTGTTACATTAAACTTTTTCCTCTCTCCCCAGCCCTTCACAAATATTATTGCATGGGCGATCTCTTTGGGATTTAAAATTTTTAAATCCTAATTAGTTTAACAAACAAAATTATAAATTTGTCTTTTTCGTTTTGAAAAAAAAATTAATTAGTATTTTTTCATGTTTGCCATGCTTAATTCATATTACCGGCTTATTTATATAAAAAAAACTTTTTTTTATCAATCTTGTCTTGAATTGCGGTATAAATAGATTGTGTGTTTGATATTGTGATGTAATGTATTTTTAAAAAGTATTTTTTTAATAAAAAAATATATTAGAATAAAGTTTATATAGATTTTTTTTTGTATTTGGCATAAATTTTTTTTAAAAATTTTAAAAAATATCAATTTGATGCTTTTCAAATGAAAAGCATATTGCAACACAAACAAACAATCACTAAGCCAACTTGAAACATTTTGAATGTGTGTTTGGTATTGTGATGTAATGTGCATTTTAAAAGTATTTTTTAATAAAAATATATTAAAATAAAATTTATATAGATTTTTTTTTCTGTATTTGACATAAATCTTTTTAAAAAATCTAAAAAAGATATTAATTTGATGCTTTTCAAGTGAAAAGCATATTGCAACACAAACAAACAACCACTCAACCAACTTGAAATATTTTAAATGTGTGTTTGGTATTGTGATGTAATGTGCTTTTTAAAAGTATTTTTTAATAAAAATATATTAAAATAAAGCTTATATAGATTTTTTTTCCTATATTTGACATAAATCTTTTTAAAAAACCTAAAAAAGATATCAATTTGATGCTTTTCAAGCGAAAAGCATATTGCAACACAAACAAACAATCACTGAGCCAACTTGAAACATTTTGAATGTGTGTTTGGTATTGTGATGTAATGTGCTTTTTAAAAGTATTTTTTTAATAAAAATATATTACAATAAGATTTATATAGATTTTTTTCTGTATTTGACTTAAATCTTTTTAAAAAACTAAAAAAGATATCAATTTGATGCTTTTCAAAGCGAAAAGCATATTGCAACACAAATAAACAATCACTGAGCCAACTTGAAATATTTTGAATGTGTGTTTGGTATTGTGATGTAATGTGCTTTTTAAAAGTATTTTTTTAATAAAAATATATTACAATAAGATTTATATAGATTTTTTTCTGTATTTGACTTAAATCTTTTTAAAAAACTAAAAAAGATATCAATTTGATGCTTTTCAAAGCAAAAAGCATATTGCAACACAAACAAACAATCACTTAGCAACTTGAAACATTTTTTAGGGACAAGAGAAAACTAAATTAATATTTGGAAATCATTAAGTAAACTTAAACAACAACGACAGTACTTTTTTTAATTAGAACAAAATTAACATTATTAGGCTGAAAGATGTTAATTGAACATATATATAATAAATAAATAAAAAACTGACTGAGTATGTTCCTTTCAAGTATAATAACAAGACCTAATTAATAATTAACTAGTAATAATTTATTGAAACTCGCTATAACATCCGTGTATATATATATATATATATATATTAAAACCCATGTATGTATGTGTACAGGTGATATGTTTATACGTGACGGGTGCCTTGAATACAATTCTGCATAATCAGCATCGACAAGAGATGTGTCGTTATCTCTATAACCATCAGGTATGCATCGCTATCTCTTCGTCTTCTTCTTCTTATTATTATTATTATTCTGCTTTAATTAGTATCATATATAGTATTTATATATAATAAAACAATGACTATTATTATTCACTTCTAGCTAACTGATACAATACAATGATTGATAATTTAATAAATAATTAATGAACTTGATTTCATTCTTATTGTTATTAAGCATGTGAATTGGTCCATCAATTATGAAGAATTAAATGAAAATATTGTTAAGTATAGAACTAGGTATAAATACGTAGTAATATTAGTGTATTTTTTTCTGTTGAAAGATGGACATGTCTGATCATATGGTTTCTTGAAATTAAGTATATGTTTCGTATTTTTATGAATTTTAAAATATCAATACATATTAAATATAGATAATTTAATAAATAGTAGTTGTATTTGATCTTAATTCGTTGATAATTGAGGACAGAACGTGGATGGAGGGTGGGGATTGCATATAGAAGGTTCAAGCACAATGTTTTGCACAGTTCTCTCTTATGTCACCCTCAGATTGCTGGGGGAGGAAATGGATGGCGGGGATGGTAGCATGGAGAAAGCTAGGAAATGGGTTCTTGACCATGGCGGAGCTACTCACATTCCATCATGGGGAAAGATGTGGCTTTCAGTAAGAATTCCATGCAGTTCTTCTCCTTGATTAGCAAGGATTATATATATTTATCACCTTGTCGTGTGTTAACATGCCTGAATAAATAAAATCTGCAGGTGCTTGGAGTATATGAATGGAGTGGGAACAATCCATTACTGCCGGAGTTATGGCTTCTTCCTTACCTTTTTCCGGCACACCCAGGTCCCTTTTTATGCTTTATGTACAAAAATTATCACCAATATAAGATTTCTTTTAATTATTAAAATACGAGCTAATTAAATAGGCTATTCTAAACACCCACCATGGCATATTGCGTCCATATATAACACATTCACTCATTAATTCTTCATGCTACCTATTTGATCGGATTGGATAAATTTATTTTTCAGTAAAAAATAAAAAAATAAATATGTCATTATATTTTATTTTATTTTATTTTTTCATTAAAAAGTAAACGATAATATGACCTCACCGCTGAAAAACTCAATTTAACTTTTTTTAAAATAATATCATTTTATTTTATTTAAATTTTTTTTAAAAAATATCATTTTAAATGATCACGTTAACTCATGTTATTTACCCGACTCATGGCTTGCGCCTTGAGCTGGTTTTTCCTGCTTCAATTTAATAACTTTGAGAAAAACCTATTTATGCATGAAATAAGATGATAGAAATGAAATTGCAGGAAGGTTATGGTGTCACTCTCGGATGGTATATCTCCCCATGTCATATTTATATGGAAAGAAGTTCGTGTGTTCGACTACCTCCCTTGTTCTATCGATTAGAAGAGAGATTTATACCATTCCCTATCACCAGATTGATTGGGACCAGACCAGGAATCTCTGTGCCAAGGTATAATCTTTGAAGCATCAAGAAAATCGATTTTGCACTGTTTTGTTTTCATATTCGCTAACATCACAGCACTGTCTCGTAGGAAGACTTGTACTACCCCCATCCCCTGTTGCAAGACATTGTATGGGCTTGCATTCACAAGGCTGTGGAGCCTCTTCTTACAAGATGGCCATTCTCTAAGCTTAGACAAAGGGCTCTAGACTCTGTAATGCAACGTGTCCATTATGAGGATGAAACGACTCAATATGTTTGCCTTGGACCTGTAAACAAGGTATGCTAATGGTGCTTCTTGTTTTTGATAGAAAGAACCAGTAATTTCTCATCATTCTCGTCGTGTTATAAGCAATTTAAGACCCGCAGGAAGGTGCAGATACAGGTGGATTCATGAGTAAGCAGTGACATGCAAGCTAATGCATTTGTTATTCTTGTGCAATCTCAATTTAGCATGACTGATAGAAAAAGAAAGAAGAAACATGACTTTTGATGCTAATGTTTGAGATTTTAAAAGTTTGAGACTGTTCGCACAACTTGCTGTCAATGGAGAGCAGGTATTAAACATGCTTTGCTGTTGGGTGGAGGATCCAAATTCAGAAGCATACAAGTGCCACCTTGCCAGAATTAAAGATTATTTGTGGGTAGCAGAGGATGGCATGAAAATGCAGGTACCTTAATATCAACGTTCAATTTGAATATATAAATATAATGTTTTAGGTTAATATTTAGAATGTGGCTAAACGATACGTGTTGTTACTGAACTTTGCTCTAATGATCTTGTTTATATAGAACATACCTCACATATAAATTAAGAGGGGTGAGAAAAAAATCAATTAAATTGAGAAAACAAAAACAAATAATCAAAAAAACCAAATCGAAAAAAAATTTGAATTAACTGATTAAAAAATCACAAAAAAATTCCGGTTCGGTTTTGATTTTCAAAGTCTGAAACCGATTGAACCGAACCGAACCGAACCGGTTCAACCAGACCAATACTTTAAAAAAACAAGTATAAATAGGATGTTTTTTCTAACCCTAAACCTAAAGTAGCATTCTCTAAAAACAAAAACAGCCGCTGCCTCTCCCTTTGCTCTCTGCATCTCTTCTTCTCTGGATCTAAACTAGTATGCATACACAAACACCTACTTGATGAATCTCGCAGACTCCTCCTCAACTTTTTCTTTTTTTTCGTCGAACTCGAACACGCTAAATTTTCAACTCGAACGAGTTATGACTCACTTATAGGAAGCTTTTTCAGTTGCTATTGAAACTTTTATGAGGAAGAAGACAAGCTTGTAACCTCAAAAGTTGATGGGGTTAGTTAGTTATTAAATGGAATACTCCAAGCACAACAAGAAGAGATGGTGCGACAACAAAAAAAAACGAGGCAATCCTTTACATGTAAAAGCTTGTGCCATGGCTAGCTGATGTGTTAAGGAACTCAATTTATAGCATTGTATCTGTTTCCCATGAAAAGACGCTCACAAGCACCGAAACAGGTCTTCTTGATAAGGATTGAGTTGTTAAAAGCAAACCCCTGTTTTGAAACCTAGGAGTTGCTTATGAAGAAACTGCATCATTTCCTAGATTTCCAAGCTAGCGAACCGAATCGACCTGTATAGAAGGGAAAAAAATTGAATTGAACTGAAACTGATCGGTTTGAACCGATTTTTGGTTCGGTTAAAAAAAAAAAATAAATTTGATTTGATTATTTATTTTGATCCAAAACCGAATTGAACCGAAAATGCTCTGCCCTATAAATTAATATGTAAAAGAAACACCATCACAACTGTTTTTTAAAAGACAACTTTCTATTTTTTCAATAATCTCCTGCATGAATAAAAATTATACGATCAAAATAAAATATAAAGTAGAATAAAAAAAAAGAGTAGCAATAAAAAATCTTTGTATTAAACAAGGTAGCTTTTAACTTTGAACTTTTCCTAGTAAAAACTATTAGATTCACACAGCTAACTAGTGAACATAATGTTTTGAATTGTTCAGCTTTTTATGTGAACTCAAACGATAAAGATCACTTGCTTTCTTTTTTTACAATTTTAGTTCTCATGATTGAGCTCATTTTGGGCCCGAACATGTTCTAGTTTCAAGGTGTGCTATATAGTCTGTCCTGTTTATTTTTTTGTTTCAAAAGTGTTTTTGAAAAAAAATTAAATTTTTTTTTATTTTTTTTAAATTAATATTTCTTGGTGTTTTTAAATTATTTTGATACTTAAAAATAATTTTTAAAAATAAAAAAAATATTATTTTAATACATTTCTAAATAAAAAGCACTTTGAAAAACAACTGTGCATGTTTTGAATTTTTGATTAACACTTTTTTGTCAAATTCTTCGTTCAATTTTCCCGTTGAGGGTTGATTTTACTATAATAATTCTATCATTTTATAAATGATATTGATAATATTTTGATATTTTACAAGGCCAAGTTGACTGGATATGCTATGTTCTCTGCTTCACTGTATTCACGAAACCTTGTCATTCTTGAGAAATATGAGATACTAACTTGGGTGTCAAATCTTGTTAACAGGGCTATAATGGTTCTCAATTGTGGGATGTTTCATTTGCTGTTCAAGCAATCCTTGCTACCAGTTTTGCTGATGAATTTGCTCCAATGCTTAAGAAAGCACACAATTTCATGAAAAACACACAGGTACCACCGATCCAAGATTCTTGTGTCAATATGTATAACCAAGCAAATCGCAGTTGCTGCTTAACATTGGATTTCTTTAATTTAAATCCATCTTGGTGTGAAGGTGAGGACAAACAGCTCTGATGATTTTAACGATTGGTATCGGCACATTTCTAAGGGAGCATGGCCGTTCTCCACCCCCGACAACGGTTGGCCAGTATCCGATTGTACTGCAGAGGGCTTAAAGGCAAGTAATATTTTGAGTTGATCCATAAAGCAAGATTACATTTCCTGTTAAAATCCTAGAACAACTTAAGAAAAAGAAATAGGACCTAAGAACACAAATTAGAAATCATCAAAAATTAATTTCAAGAGTATAATTAATCTCTTCTTATTCTTTAGTTTTGCAATTCAGCATTACTGTCCAGAACAAGTCTCTGCACTTTTTTTCTTCTAACAATTGGTGATCCAACATTATATATATGATCTTTACCTACCTAGAATGCTAATATTTATGAACAAAATGGTTTGCAGGCAGGAATCTTATTATCTCGGTTGCCACCAGATATGGTGGGAGAAGCGATACCAGCAGATGGGTTCTATGATGCTGTTAACGTGATTTTATCTCTGCAGGTATCACTTTTAGGCTTAATATATATAATATAGATATATACATTTACATATCCAAGCATGAACCACCCATACACGTACAATTATCTTAGGTTGCAGGGATTCTTACCAACACAAATGAGATCTCACCTTACATATAGAGAGGCGGGGAAATCTTGGATATCTGTTTGTTAATCCGTCTGAAACTGAATTTCATAGTGTTCTTGGACTGATGTCTTTCTAAATCTAAGCGCATTTTTACAAAAATATCTGCGCTTTATCACCAAACACGCTAAATAAAAGATGAGTGTTTGATTTTTTTGACAGGGATATTTGCTGAATAGTTCTCTTATTTTATTAAGCAATTAAATCTGCATATTATAAACCTTATCAATGTACATTGACATTTCAGAATAATAATGGAGGTTTTGCATCGTACGAGCTGACAAGATCATACGCATGGTTAGAGGTAAAGCATTGATCTTTCTCTTCCATTTCGTTTACAATGGCTGAATTGTGAATATTCTATAAAAGTTTTAGCGCACTTTTCTTAAATTGCAGATGCTCAATCCAGCTGAGACATTTGGAAACATCATGATTGACTATCAGTAAGATAATAGATTCTCGTTGTTCTTACTTAGAATATTCTCTCTGTTACAGTTAGTAGGGTACGACTGTGAATGTCTTGGTGACCTTACTATGGCTCTCGGCTATATATATATATATATATATATATATATATATATATATATATATATATATATGTTTAGGTATGTGGAATGCACTTCTGCAGTAATTCAAGGACTCAAATCCTTCAAGAAATCTTACCCAGGACATCGAAAGAAAGAAATAGAAGCATGTATGGAGAAGGCAATTGACTTCATTGAGCGCACACAACAACCTGATGGTTCATGGTATGTTTTCTGCTGAAAGTTCCTTCTGCATAAATAACTTGTTTTCAGGCTGAGGCCTAGAACCACAGGAAGCTGTAAAAACTTTGAAACTCTGTAAAACAAAATAGAAAAAAGGGGTCCAGGCAATGATTCTAAAGTAGTGTGCTTCACACAGGTATGGATCTTGGGGAGTCTGCTTCACGTATGGAACATGGTTTGGAATAAAGGGGCTTGTAGCTGGTGGAAGGACCTATCAAAAAAGCAACAGTATTCGGATAGCCTGTGAATTCTTGCTATCGAAACAGCTTGTTTCAGGTGGTTGGGGTGAGAGCTATCTTTCAAGTCAAGATAAGGTAGCTCCTTTTTAACATTATGTGCTCAAAATTCTTCCATTGTGCAAGCACTCTATTTTTATTTTATCTTCTCTCTTGTTAAGAAGTGAATTTGATTCCAAGTAAAATAAAGCACAATTGAAATTAAGGTCTTAAGTTGCCATCCATCGATCCCTCGGTACTAAACAATGAAGATCTAATGGTTTCTTAACTTATTTTCTGTCATAACTTCCCTTTTATGTGTGAATACATAGGTGTACACAAATTTAGGTGGTGGTAAATCACATCTTGTAAACACTGCATGGGCGATGCTGGCTCTTATTGAAGCTGGACAGGTGAAGAACATGGTTTGAGATCATCTCTTTAATCAGAAAATAACCGTATAGAAGGAAAATCATGGTGAAGTTTAATGTTAACATTCATTGTTGTTACCTTGTGCTGTACCAGGCCGAAAGAGATCCGAGCCCGTTGCATCGTGCAGCCAAGTTGTTGATTAATTCAGCAATGGAAACTGGAGAGTTCCCACAGCAAGTAAATCTTCTGGTTTTAGTGCCCCATTGTTTCATTATCATTAATGGAACTAGCATATGCTGACTCTAGCTATGTCTTGTAGGAAATCATGGGAGTCTTCAACATGAACTGTATGATTAGTTACTCTGCCTACAGAAACATCTTCCCTATTTGGGCCCTCGGAGAGTATCGCAATCGCGTGTTGCTGCAGTAAAAACTGGTGTGTGTAAATGCTCCTGTAAAACAAGCAATAATGGAATGTGTCAATTGCCGCAGAAGAAACTATCCTGTGCTAAATTTCGTAAAATAGCATTAGCTGATTGTAGTATATATGACAAGTTCTTAATTTGAAAATCACATTTTCCCATTTTGGTTTCCATGAGTCAACGTTGAAAGCTCACCGAATTCTGGTATCATGCATGGTAAGGTCCAAGCTTGTATAAAAATTTTTGTTGGAAATTTGTTTTAAAACACGCTTGAAAGTCAAATTAAAAATGGAATTCAGGATTAAAACTTTTTAACTTATTTTTTAATAAAAGTTCTTTAACGTAAAATATTGATATAATTAAAATAAATTATAAATAAATAAAAAATTAATCTTCAAAAACTCTAAAAACCCTATAAAAAAATTTATCTCACCTAGGAAAAGAAACTCTTTACCTCAACTTTCAATGTTTTCTCTTCTAATTTTAACTCTATTTTAAGCTTTTTTTTTCTTTAAATTTAGATTTTAAGTTCGGTTTTTATAAAAAAAATACTTTAGTCAAGAGAAAAAATTATTTTATATATTCATGTATGTAATATATTCCTTCAAATTAAATAATTTAATATATATTTTTTATTTAATTTGTATATCTAGTTTTATGAGTTCTAAATTTTTAAGGTTGCTAGATACATTTATTTTAAAGTTAATAGTGTAACCTAGGTCACGCCGTTGATTTAATTTTTAAACTTGTTTGCATAGTTTTTGTATTTTTGATCGTTAAATTATTTAATTTTTGTGATTATTTAATGTTTATATTATTTGTATTTTGCTTGTTTTTTGAAAACTCATTTTTTATTTTTAAATCTTTAGCTATCAGAATTATCATAATTTTAAATCAAGAAACGGTTTAATTAAGGATACTTGGATTTGGAGGTTTTCACCGTCTACTTTGGTACATGGTAAAAAACATGAGAATTTCATGAACTTTAAAAATAGTAACAAAATAAATAATTGTTTATAATAATAATAACGCTACACTAAGAAGTCAATTTCTTTGAGCTGAGAAAGGTTAAAAACAAATTCTGCGAGCGTGAGACTAATAGCACCCGAACAATATATATGACAAAATCTATGGTTGCACACTTACCATTAAATCAATTAATTAAGAATACATTTGTTTTGTATAAAATATTTTATGAAAAATATATTTTTATATTTTTTATGTTTATTTTCTAAGAAATAATTTTTTTTAAAAAAAAAATTCATATTTGTTTTCCATGAAATATTTTATAGGAAAATTGGTCAATGCAAAATATTTTACAATTAATCTTTAAACTTTGTTTATTTTCTGGAAAATATTTTTAACTCATGAAATTCTATAAAATATTTTATAAATAATAATATATTTACAATATAATTCAATTATCGTCACTTTCATCTCGTTATCATTATCATCATCTTTTCATTATCTTTCTTTTTACCATTATTATAACCACTTCACCACTATTTCTTTCATAATCATCATATAACCACATCATTTTCTTTATCATTATCATATCGTTGTTATTATCATCACCGTCACCTCATTGCTATCATCTAACCACCACCATCTCTTTCTTTGCTAACATCACCATTATCTCATCATTACCTTATTATTATTATTATTGATAAATATTTACATGTTTCAAACCGAAAAATATTAAAAAATATTTTATATGTAAAATATTTAACATTCATAAAGTATTTTACGTTAAACAAACAGACCTAAGTCATCCATAATGTATGTATGAGAGGTTGCTATAATCACTGGCTAGATTAAAATGCTATATATCGGAAACAATTTATTTATTTATTTGCAAGTCTATGTATAGGTAATTGAAGTCACGCTAGCATAAAATGATTGAAAATCATCCTAGCATGAGAATGGTTTTTTACAGAATATTACAGTGTTACAGTAATTCATTTTCTCAAATTCTGGCTGTATTTATATAATATCACATGTGGTTGTAGAAGTTAGGAACGTGAAATCCATTTTGGTAAGTTTAATATCAGGGAACTTGCCAAGTAAAAGGAAGGGAATCAAATTAGATAAGACAGTGATCTTCTTCTTTTTTTCTTAATACATTTTCGATCTTGCAGCATCTATTGCATGCATGTTAAACAATTCCTTAATTTAGATTCAAAAGATGAACATGAACTCAGTTCATGCAAGCATGTTAGAGCATGAGGTTGCCGCCAATATTGAACCAAACGACTGATGGTGATTTTCAAGTCACGATAGCAATCAAGCATCAAAATGTTTCAGCAGGGAACCTTCCAAGTAAGAGTAAGAGAATCTTACAAGGTACGAACAACCGTATTAATTTCATAAGCACAATAATATTAAATGACAGCAAGACATGATTCTGAATAGTTGCTTTCTTTACGTTTATTTAAGAACTTGATGAACCTGCTACCTTCGGTACGTTCCAAAGAACAGCTCTTGCAAACAACCGTATTAATTTCATAAGCACAATAATATTAAATGACAGCAAGACATGATTCTGAATAGTTGCTTCTTTACGTTTATTTAAGAACTTGATGAACCTGCTACCTTCGGTACGTTCCAAAGAACAGCTCTTGCAATTTCTTAATTTTCTCCTGCCGGCTACAGCTACAATCCTGTTCTCTCGATAGTTTTTCATCACTCAGAACACAGAGCACAGGTACAGTTATTTGCACAATATCATCATCACAATTCGCACATATGCACTCCTGTGGCCACGATTGAATCATTCAACTTCGTTTTCTTTTCTTGAAAAACCTCATTTATCATACTATGCATCAGAAATACATAATTGAATCATTCCATTACATTCCCCTTGAAAAATATAGAGAACTATAACTGTTTTCCTTTATTCTCTCGCAATTTGAGAGAGAGAGCTGGAAAATATCTATTAAAGGTTCGTATCGGTACACATGCAGGTTGTTTGGAGGGGTTTTGAGCTCGAAGAAGAATGTGGAAACTCAAGCTTTCGGAAGGCAATGATCCATGGCTTAAAAGTGTGAATAATCATGTTGGTAGACAATTTTGGGAGTTTGATCCTCATCTTGGAACTCCAGAAGAGCGAGCTCAAGTTGAAAATTATCGAAACGAGTTTACGAAAAACCGTTTCCTAACGAAACACAGTTCTGATCTTCTGATGAGATTTCAGGTGACATATATTCAGCTAATTAATTAAATACGATTAGATTTTGTATCCACTGGATGCTCAATTACCTTGTTTTCAGCTTCTTTTACAATGCTACGCGCACAAGCTGGTCTCATGTTGAAGTATTTCTTTTGTTTCACTCTTATTAATCCTGGTATGGACACCAAAATGCATTTGTGAAAGTTTGCGAGGGAAAATCCATGTGAGATGAAGCTGCCTATGGCGAAAGTAAGAAGTGAAGAAGAAATCACAAAGGAAGTGGTGGATAGCACATTGAGAAGAAGCTTGAGATTCTATTCAACTCTACAGGCCGAGGATGGATTCTGGCCTGGTGATTATGGTGGCCCTATGTTTCTTCTACCAGGCTTGGTAGGTTCTTCTTCAACATCCACTCATCTCTGGATAGATATCAATTTGATGCTTTTCAAGCGAAAAGCATATTGCAACACAAACAAACAATTATTAAATTAAAATTAACATTATTATGCATAAATAAATTATGAATTCACAAACAAACAAATTAATGACAAAGATGTTAATTGAACATATATATAATAAATAAATAAAAAACTGATTGAGTATGTTCCTTTCAAGTATAATAACAAGACCTAATTAATAATTAACTAGTAATAATTTATTGAAACTCGCTATAACATCCGTGTGTGTGTGTGTGTATATATATATATATATATATATTAAAACCCATGTATGTATGTGTACAGGTGATATGTTTATACGTGACGAGTGCCTTGAATACAATTCTGCATAATCAGCATCGACAAGAGATGTGTCGTTATCTCTATAACCATCAGGTATACATCGCTATATCTTCGTCTTCTTCTTCTTCTTATTATTATTATTTTGCTTTAATTAGTATCATATATAGTATTTATATATAATAAAACAATGACTATTATTATTCACTTCTAGCTAACTGATACAATACAATGATTGATAATTTAATAAATAATTAATGAACTTGATTTCATTCTTATTGTTATTAAGCATGTGAATTGGTCCATCAATTATGAAGAATTAAATGAAAATATTGCTAAGTATAGAACTAGGTATAAATACGTAGTAATATTAGTGTATTTTTTTCTGGTGAAAGATGGACATGTCTGATCATATGGTTTCTTGAAATTAAGTATATGTTTCGTATTTTTATGAATTTTAAAATATCAATACATATTAAATATAGATAATTTAATAAATAGTAGTTGTATTTGATCTTAATTCGTTGATAATTGAGGACAGAACGTGGATGGAGGGTGGGGATTGCATATAGAAGGTTCAAGCACAATGTTTTGCACAGTTCTCTCTTATGTCACCCTCAGATTGCTGGGGGAGGAAATGGATGGCGGGGATGGTAGCATGGAGAAAGCTAGGAAATGGGTTCTTGACCATGGCGGAGCTACTCACATTCCATCATGGGGAAAGATGTGGCTTTCAGTAAGAATTCCATGCAGTTCTTCTCCTTGATTAGCAAGGATTATATATATTTATCACCTTGTCGTGTGTTAACATGCCTGAATAAATAAAATCTGCAGGTGCTTGGAGTATATGAATGGAGTGGGAACAATCCATTACTGCCGGAGTTATGGCTTCTTCCTTACCTTTTTCCGGCACACCCAGGTCCCTTTTTATGCTTTATGTACAAAAATTATCACCAATATAAGATTTCTTTTAATTATTAAAATACGAGCTAATTAAATAGGCTATTCTAAACACCCACCATGGCATATTGCGTCCATATATAACACATTCACTCATTAATTCTTCATGCTACCTATTTGATCGGATTGGATAAATTTATTTTTCAGTAAAAAATAAAAAAATAAACATGCATTTTATTTTATTTTATTTTATTTTTTCATTAAAAAGTAAATGATAATACGACCTCACCACTGAAAAACCCAATTTAACTTTTTTTAAAATAAATTTATTTTTCAGTAAAAAATAAAAAAATAAATATGCCATTTTATTTTATTTTATTTTATTTTTTCATTAAAAAGTAAATGATAATACCACCTCACCACTGAAAAACCCAATTTAACTTTTTTAAAAATAAATTTATTTTTCAGTAAAAAATAAAAAAATAAATATGCCATTTTATTTTATTTTATTTTATTTTTTCATTAAAAAGTAAATGATAATACGACCTCACCACTGAAAAACCCAATTTAACTTTTTTTAAAGTAATATCATTTTATTTTATTTAAATTTTTTTTAAAAGATATCATTTTAAATGATCACGTTAATTCATGTTATTTACCCAACTCATGGCTTGCGCCTTGAGCTGGTTTTTCCTGCTTCAATTTAATAACTTTGAGAAAAACCTATTTATGCATGAAATAAGATGATAGAAATGAAATTGCAGGAAGGTTATGGTGTCACTCTCGGATGGTATATCTCCCCATGTCATATTTATATGGAAAGAAGTTCGTGTGTTCGACTACCTCCCTTGTTCTATCGATTAGAAGAGAGATTTATACCATTCCCTATCACCAGATTGATTGGGACCAGACCAGGAATCTCTGTGCCAAGGTATAATCTTTGAAGCATCAAGAAAATCGATTTTGCACTGTTTTGTTTTCATATTCGCTAACATCACAGCACTGTCTCGTAGGAAGACTTGTACTACCCCCATCCCCTGTTGCAAGACATTGTATGGGCTTGCATTCACAAGGCTGTGGAGCCTCTTCTTACAAGATGGCCATTCTCTAAGCTTAGACAAAGGGCTCTAGACTCTGTAATGCAACGTGTCCATTATGAGGATGAAACGACTCAATATGTTTGCCTTGGACCTGTAAACAAGGTATGCTAATGGTGCTTCTTGTTTTTGATAGAAAGAACCAGTAATTTCTCATCATTCTCGTCGTGTTATAAGCAATTTAAGACCCGCAGGAAGGTGCAGATACAGGTGGATTCATGAGTAAGCAGTGACATGCAAGCTAATGCATTTGTTATTCTTGTGCAATCTCAATTTAGCATGACTGATAGAAAAAGAAAGAAGAAACATGACTTTTGATGCTAATGTTTGAGATTTTAAAAGTTTGAGACTGTTCGCACAACTTGCTGTCAATGGAGAGCAGGTATTAAACATGCTTTGCTGTTGGGTGGAGGATCCAAATTCAGAAGCATACAAGTGCCACCTTGCCAGAATTAAAGATTATTTGTGGGTAGCAGAGGATGGCATGAAAATGCAGGTACCTTAATATCAACGTTCAATTTGAATATATAAATATAATTTTTTAGGTTAATATTTAGAATGTGGCTAAACGATACGTGTTGTTACTGAACTTTGCTCTAATGATCTTGTTTATATAGAACATACCTCACATATAAATTAACAGGGGTGAGAAAAAAATCAATTAAACTGAGAAAACAAAAACAAATAATCAAAAAAACCGAACCGAAAAAAAATTGAATTAACTGATTAAAAAATCACAAAAAAATTCCGGTTCGGTTTTGATTTTCAAAGTCTGAAACCGATTGAACCGAACCGAACCGGTTCAACCAGACCAACACTTTAAAAAAACAAGTATAAATAAGATGTTTTTTTAACCCTAAACCTAAAGTAGCATTCCCTAAAAACAAAATCAGCCGTTGCCTCTCCCTTTGCTCTCTGCATCTCTCCTTCTCTGGATCTAAACCAGCATGCATACACAAACACCTACTTGATGAATCTCGCAGACTCCTCCTCAACTTTTTTTTTTTTTTCATCGAACTCGAACACGCTAAATTTTCAACTCGAACGAGTTATGACTCACTTATAGGAAGCTTTTTCAGTTGCTATTGAAACTTTTATGAGAAAAAAAACAAGCTTGTAACCTCAAAAGTTGATGGGGTTAGTTAGCTATTAAATGGAATACTCCAAGCACAACAAGAAGAGATGGTGCGACAACAAAAAAAACGAGGCAATCCTTTACATGTAAAAGCTTGTGCCATGGCTAGCTGATGTGTTAAGGAACTCAATTTATAGCATTGTATTTGTTTTCCATGAAAAGACGCTCACAAGCACCAAAACAGGTCTTCTTGATAAGGATTGAGTTGCTAAAAGCAAACCCCTGTTTTGAAACCTAGGAGTTGCTTATGAAGAAACTACATCATTTCCTAGATTTCCAAGCTAGCGAACCGAATCAACCTGTATAGAAGGGAAAAAAAACCGAATTGAACTGAAACTGATCGGTTTGAACCGATTTTCGGTTCGGTTCAAAAATTAAAAAAAAATAATTTTGATTTGATTATTTATTTTGATCCAGAACCGAATTGAACCGAAAATGCTCTGCCCTATAAATTAATATGTAAAAGAAAAATCAACATACATTACTTTTTTTTGTTAGAAGATAGACTTAGAAGATGTAAATTGAGGCAATGATCACTCATCTAGTCTTAAAACAATTTATTATTTATTATAATGTTGTTTCTCACACTAACTCAATCTCTTATTCTTAATAGTACAATCAAGAATAAATAATGAATCAAAATTTATATCTTACTTTTTGTACAAAAAAGGTAGAAGAATTTTAATGAAAGATTATGTAAAAACAAAGAGTTTTTAAAATAGCATAAGTTCTCTCTATCTCAATGTTTCTCAATACTCCTTCAAAGTATGTTAGAATTGTCTATTTATATATAGATAATTTTCACAGTTAAATCTTCACCTTATTTTTAGAACAAAAACTTACATCTTTTAGGTTTAAAAGACAACTTTATTTTAAATAGACTGTTAAATATGCACAACTGTTTTTGAAAAGACAACTTTCTATTTTTTTAATAATCTCCTGCATGAATAAAAATTATACGATCAAAATAAAATATAAAATAGAATAAAAAAAAGAGTAGCAATAAAAATCTTTGTATTAAATAAGGTAGCTTTTAACTTTGAACTTTTCCTAGTAAAAACTATTAGATTCACACAGCTAACTAGTGAACATGATATTTTGAATTGTTCAGTTTTTTATGTGAACTCAAACGATAAAGATCACTTGCTTTCTTTTTTTATAATTTTAGTTCTCATGATTGAGCTCATTTTGGGCCCGAATATGTTCTAGTTTCAAGGTGTGCTATATAGTCTGTCCTGTTTGTTTTTTTGTTTCAAAAGTGTTTTTGAAAAAAAATTAATTTTTCTTTTATTTTTTTTATTTTAAATTAATATTTTTTGGTGTTTTTAAATTATTTTGATACGCTGATATCAAAAATAATTTTTAAAAATAAAAAAAATATTGTTTAATACATTTCTAAATAAAAAGCACTTTGAAAAACAACTGTGCATGTTTTGAATTTTTGATTAACACTTTTTTGTCAAATTCTTCGTTCAATTTTCCCGTTGAGGGTTGATTTCACTATAATAATTCTATCATTTTATAAATGATATTGATAATATTTTGATATTTTACAAGGCCGAGTTGACTGGATATGCTATGTTCTCTGCTTCACTGTATTCACGAAACCTTGTCATTCTTGAGAAATATGAGATACTAACTTGGGTGTCAAATCTTGTTAACAGGGCTATAATGGTTCTCAATTGTGGGATGTTTCATTTGCTGTTCAAGCAATCCTTGCTACCAGTTTTGCTGATGAATTTGCTCCAATGCTTAAGAAAGCACACAATTTCATGAAAAACACACAGGTACCACCGATCCAAGATTCTTGTGTCAATATGTATAACCAAGCAAATCGCAGTTGCTGCTTAACATTGGATTTCTTTAATTTAAATCCATCTTGGTGTGAAGGTGAGGACAAACAGCTCTGATGATTTTAACGATTGGTATCGGCACATTTCTAAGGGAGCATGGCCGTTCTCCACCCCCGACAACGGTTGGCCAGTATCCGATTGTACTGCAGAGGGCTTAAAGGCAAGTAATATTTTGAGTTGATCCATAAAGCAAGATTACATTTCCTGTTAAAATCCTAAAACAACTTAAGACAAAGAAATAGGACCTAAGAACACAAATTAGAAATCATCAAAAATTAATTTCAAGAGTATAATTAATCTCTTCTTATTCTTTAGTTTTGCAATTCAGCATTACTGTCCAGAACAAGTCTCTGCACTCTTTTTCTTCTAACAATTGGTGATCCAACATTATATATATGATCTTTACCTACCTAGAATGCTAATATTTATGAACAAAATGGTTTGCAGGCAGGAATCTTATTATCTCGGTTGCCACCAGATATGGTGGGAGAAGCGATACCAGCAGATGGGTTCTATGACGCTGTTAACGTGATTTTATCTCTGCAGGTATCACTTTTAGGCTTAATATATATAATATAGATATATACATTTACATATCCAAGCATGAACCACCCATACACGTACAATTATCTTAGGTTGCAGGGATTCTTACCAACACAAATGAGATCTCACCCCACATATAGAGAGGCGGGGAAATCTTGGATATCTGTTTGTTAATCCGTCTGAAACTGAATTTCATAGTGTTCTTGGACTGATGTCTTTCTAAATCTAAGCGCATTTTTACAAAAATATCTGCGCTTTATCACCAAACACGCTAAATAAAAGATGAGTGTTTGATTTTTTTGACAGGGATATTTGCTGAAGAGTTCTCTTATTTTATCAAGCAATTAAATCTGCATATTATAAACCTTATCAATGTACATTGACATTTCAGAATAATAATGGAGGTTTTGCATCGTACGAGCTGACAAGATCATACGCATGGTTAGAGGTAAAGCATTGATCTTTCTCTTCCATTTCGTTTACAATGGCTGAATTGTGAATATTCTATGAAAGTTTTAGCGCACTTTTCTTAAATTGCAGATGCTCAATCCAGCTGAAACATTTGGAAACATCATGATTGACTATCAGTAAGATAATAGATTCTCGTTGTTCTTACTTAGAATATTCTCTCTGTTACAGTTAGTAGGGTACGACTGTGAATGTCTTGGTGACCTTACTATGGCTCTCGGCTATATATATATATATATATATATATATATATATATATATATATATGTTTAGGTATGTGGAATGCACTTCTGCAGTAATTCAAGGACTCAAATCCTTCAAGAAATCTTACCCAGGACATCGAAAGAAAGAAATAGAAGCATGTATGGTGAAGGCAATTGACTTCATTGAGCGCACACAACAACCTGATGGTTCATGGTATGTTTTCTGCTGAAAGTTCCTTCTGCATAAATAACTTGTTTTCAGGCTGAGGCCTAGAACCACAGGAAGCTGTAAAAACTTTGAAACTCTGTAAAATAAAATAGAAAAAAGGGGTCCAGGCAATGATTCTAAAGTAGTGTGCTTCACACAGGTATGGATCTTGGGGAGTCTGCTTCACGTATGGAACATGGTTTGGAATAAAGGGGCTTGTAGCTGGTGGAAGGACCTATCAAAACAGCAACAGTATTCGGATAGCCTGTGAATTCTTGCTATCGAAACAGCTTGTTTCAGGTGGTTGGGGTGAGAGCTATCTTTCAAGTCAAGATAAGGTAACTCCTTTTTAACATTATGTGCTCAAAATTCTTCCATTGTGCAAGCACTCTATTTTTATTTTATCTTCTCTCTTGTTAAGAAGTGAATTTGATTCCAAGTAAAATAAAGCACAATTGAAATTAAGGTCTTCAGTTGCCATCCATCGATCCCTCGGTACTAAACAATGAAGATCTGTCATAACTTCCCTTTTATGTGTGAATACATAGGTGTACACAAATTTAGGTGGTGGTAAATCACATCTTGTAAACACTGGATGGGCGATGCTGGCTCTTATTGAAGCTGGACAGGTGAAGAACATGGTTTGAGATCATCTCTTTAATCAGAAAATAACCGTATAGAAGGAAAATCATGGTGAAGTTTAATGTTAACATTCATTGTTGTTACCTTGTGCTGTACCAGGCCGAAAGAGATCCGAGCCCGTTGCATCGTGCAGCCAAGTTGTTGATTAATTCAGCAATGGAAACTGGAGAGTTCCCACAGCAAGTAAATCTCCTGGTTTTAGTGCCCCATAGTATCATTATCATTAATGGAACTAGCATATGCTGACTCTAGCTATGTCTTGTAGGAAATCATGGGAGTCTTCAACAAGAACTGTATGATTAGTTACTCTGCCTACAGAAACATCTTCCCTATTTGGGCCCTCGGAGAGTATCGCAATCGCGTGTTGCTGCAGTAAAAACTGGTGTGCGTAAATGCTCCTGTAAAACAAGCAATAATGGAATGTGTCAATTGCCGCAGAAAAAACTATGCTGTGCTAAATTTCGTAAAATAGCGTTAGCTGATTGTAGTATGACAAGTTCTTAATTTGAAAATCACATTTTCCCATTTTGGTTTCCATGAGTCAACGTTGGAAGCGGGTCGTCACGAAGATTAGAACATGATGTAAATGGAAATTACAAGCTCACCGAATTCCGGTTTCATGCATGGTAAGGTCCGAGCTTGTATAAAGTTTTTGTTGAAAATTTGTTTTAAAACATGGTTAAAAGTCAAATTAAAAATGAAATTCAGGATTAAAACTTTGTAACTTATTTTCTAATTGAAGTTTTCTAATATAATTAAAATAAATTATAAATAAATAAAAAATTAATCTTCAAAAACTCTTCGTTTGCGTACTTTAAAGAAACCTGAAATCCTATAAAAAAAAATTTATCTCACCTAGAAAAAGAAATTGTTCTTTATCTTAATTTTCAATAATTTTTAAAAATTTATCTCACCTAAAAAAAATATTTTACATGTAAAAATATTTAACGGGAAAATATTTTACATCCCTCAAGTAATTCAGATCACATGGCAGTCGCTGTTGGTGATTTTCAAGTCACGATAGCGCATCAAGCATCAAAATGTTTCAGCAGGGAACCTTCCAAGTAAGAGTAAGAGAATCTTACAAGGTGCAGTTCGAAGTGATTCAGATCACACTGCAGTCGCTGATGTTTTGCTCATTTAATGATCCACAAGTTATTGCAGAAGCAAAGGTACCTGTTATGACAAAGCCTGGTAGCATTAATTCCATATCCATTTGGAATGTTGGCTGGAGCTAGGGTTGTTACCTAGAAGAAAGGTTCAAAATGCCATTACAACTCTACTTGTACTGTCTGTGTTCCCACACTTTTAGTGAATGGCATTGATCTGAAGGTGACAGAAATCTCTATTAATTCCAATGCTATTACAGTGGTTCTACAGTTGTCGACGTGGAAGCAACTCCTCCTGTTTTCTCCTCCATTGCGAGGGTTTGTGATAACTTTACCTTAATGACCCGCAAGAATCTCTACTCAAATATTGTGGGTGGATACATGCCATTTTGTGACAAAGAGGGAGGTGACGGCCGTAATATGCCGGGTTTCAGTAAAATTAAGGTTCTTAATGTAACCTTGTAAGATTTTTTGATAATAATGTCAGCAAGAAATTAGACGAATAATTGTCATCATGCCTATAACATGAGAGATAGGCCATGTTCCATCAGTGCCAAAACCAGTGCTAGATTGGGGGAAAAGAGATCAATCAAGGGTTCTGTTAGGAGTTGATTCAAAACTCTATCAGCTGCACCACCAGCATCTCCTACACTGTTTCCTCTTTGAATAGCAATATTGGAGTCAGGTTCATCGAAAAATAGGACACAAGGTGCAGAATGGCATGCCTTCTCGAATATCTGTGACTTAGGCTTCACTTTTTCCAAACCACATGGTTAGAAGCTCAGGACCCTTTTTGCTGATGGAATTAGCTTGACATTCATTGGCATTAGCCTTAGCCAGCAATGTTTTGCCACAACTAGGAGGACCATAGAAAAGAATCCCTTCAGAAGGTGACATGCCAAACTTCTCAACAATGGTCTCATATTCCAAATCAACAATGTCCCTAATGCATCGTAGGGCAGATTCACAGCAAAGAGCTGCAAGATCCGCACCAATATATCACTGAGTTCCTTTGGCTACTTTTTCGAAGTCTATGTCTTCAGAGAGCTTCATCTGCTTTGTATGGACACGAAGAACCTCAAGGCGACCAGCTTCGTCAGGAACTCCAATATCTACTTCCTTGTCCACCCTTCCAAACCTTCTCAATGCAAGGTCTAGACTGTTAGGCCTATTTGTAGCTCCAATGACAATAACTTGGGCGAGCCAGGTGATCCATCCATAAGAGCTTATTATAACTTAGCACTTGTAGTTTATCAGATAATTAATTATTTCCTAATGTAATAGAAGTATATAATTAAATAGCCCCTTGACCAACGTTGACCATCCTTGATTTAGAAACTTTTGTTCCATCAAATTTCCTCATTTTACCTAATTTTCTTTCCTTTATTCTATTTTTTAAACAAGAAAAAAAAACAAAATAGAAAAGGAATGTGAAATTGACAAAAAGATTAAAGTATAAACAAATTTAAAAATATAGATGGCTAATATTTATATTCTAAACCAATGAGGATTGATTAATTAGTTTTGTTAAACAAGGGCTAAGTTATAAATTACTCGTGAAATCTTTTAGAGTCTGCCACCATATATAGGACACAACAGTTTAATAAATTCTTGGAGGAATTCCAGATTACCTCAACTAAATAGTTTTCGAAAACAGATACAACTCACTGAGTTGAAGGAAATAGAATTGAAAACCATTAAGATATACAGAGCTCCTTCGTTTGCAATATTCTGCCGCTTTAAAGTTCAAAAAACAATGACACTGTCCCATCCAACACTACAACATTTCAAGGGAAAGAAATTAATGGAGCTTGATAACTTTTAGGTTGTGCCAGGACAACAGATTTACAGTTAAAAAACAGCACTGCGACTTACTACAAATTAACTTTTGACTACAAAATTGTGAAAATCTTTAGATAACAATGGCTGATACTGATGCAGGTAGCACAGTTAAAACTGTGAATTGCTGAGGAAAGTGACCATGCATCTAGCACTTTGGAACAATTTATCTACTCTCTGCCAAACTGCACTCTGAGTGTCTAAGAGCTTCCTTGCCTTGTCCTGTAATTTTGAATTGCACCTAATTGTTTCACCATGTATCTGACCAGAATATATAACAGTTTTAGTACAAGACAAGTGGAACAAGCCAATTTAATAGTTCCAGATTCATGCTCTGTGAGTACCAAAGTTATAATCTCTACCCAAAATAAAAGAAAGAGCTAAGAATACTGCCCAATACATGTGAAGAGAAATGAACAATGATGAATCCATACCTTCAAAAATAATCTTGTGACGGCCTGTATAAACTCAAAATTGTTTCTGCAGGATATTTCGTGGATGAAATAGTCAAGAAGCAGCTCGATTGAAATAAACTCAGGTCTCTTTACAAGTTCTTCCTCATCCTCATACTCATCTATTATCTGAAACATTCTAAGTTCCATATCCAAATTTGAAGGAGATAAACCTTTGATATATTCAGTGAACGCTGAAACTGCAACAAAAGTACACAATTAAAATTAAAACATTAGCAGGCTATCCAGTATGCATTAATCATCAAAGAGCTTTCAGCTGGCACATCAATAAGAACAAATGATAGTATAGTGGAACTGACTGTGCAAAGACTGAAATGCTCACAATTTTTCATTTCAGATGAAGACTGAAGAAGCTCCAAAAATTGAGTTACTGGAAGGCCTAGTTTTCTCTTATCACTCTCTGCTTTGTCAGGTTTGGTATCCTCCCCATCCACAGGCTCACTGGGTTTAAATAATATTTCTCCAGAAAGAGATGGAACTGAAGGCAAGAAGAAAGGAGCCTTCTCAGGTTTCTTTGGAGGCTCAATTGGTTTATTGCGCACCTGTGGATCATTGATTAAGAGGGAGAAATCAAATCAAAAGAAAACAAAAAAGATTATTAAGTTGCAAACCAAATGTGCAGAGAAGATTAGATGAAAATAAATTTTTTTTGGGGGGGGGGGGGGGGGGAACCTTTATAATATCTAAGTTGATCAAACTCTGCCATTGGCTTTTAGGCAACAGTGAGAGAGTAACAAGATCTGGAATTTGCTGACTGAAAGCCGGAAAAGTTGAAACTTCATTTGAGACTGACTGGTTCACAATAGGCTTGTCAGTGTCCTCATTCTCAACATTTGAACCTTCAACTGAAGATAGAGATGGTAACTTTACGTTCACAACTTCTTTCCCACTTGCATAAGAATCAATGTTCGAAGCTCCAGAGAACATTGACTGATTAACCCTGAAATGTTAGCAACTATTAGCCTCAATGAAAGGTTTGCAAGGTAAACTACATTGCAGCTGAACACTTTAGAGATCTCACTTAAATATTCTATTGCTATTTATTTAAATACAAAAGGGCATCATCGTGTTTTTGCAAATTGTAATTATCCTTCAATCAGTTTCCTCAACACCATACTTTCAGAACAAAATCCATATAGAAAACCTTAGAGCCTTAAATAGTCGAGTATCCAAACTTATTGCTAGAGTCTATATGTGATCAAACCACAAAACCAATGCGAGATATACAATCAAGAACGTACCATAAATAGACCCCATTTTGATCAACATGGGTAGTTGCCAGCACATCCATATTTGGTGACAAAGACAATGCTGTGATAGAAACATCAACATGCACTGCATCTATTTGTCTTGCTAAGATGACATCCCAAATTCTAAGGGTCCCATCCATACTGGATGACAAAAGCCATTTCCCATCCTCACTGAAACATAAATCTGTAATACGGTCTGTATGACCTTCAAATTTACGAACCATTCTCAGTGCCACGGCATCAAACAAACGGATAACAAAATCATCTGCCACAGTAGCCAACAGACCTGAAAAAGTCAAGACAAATTCATTAGAAGATGATCCAAGGACCTGTAAAATAATATGTGCAAGGACGTATATAACTGCAATCTTTCAGGGGAGGGAGATTATTACCATTAAGTCGATGATAAACAATCTTAACCAGAGAACAACCAACTTCCCATCTGGATTTTAATGCACGTCCCTTGAAATCCCAAACCTGCACAGCCAACCCTTTGAGGAATGAAAAAACTACCAAAACTTAGATGGAACCTAAGCAATGTTCATGTGTATCTTTTCAAGTACTATAAGTCAGGCTATGTTGCACAATATTTATACTGGCTGCATGATACCTGCCAACATTTACAAGCCACGATGTGCAACAACTATAGACAGGAGATGATAAACATATATGATGATTTCAAATAATGAATTAAAACATAAAATAGAAGGTTATAAGGAACACTGACCTTTACATCCCCATGATATCCTGCACTTATCATTTGGGTATTTGTGGAATCACAAGCAACTCCAACCACTTCACTCTCATGGGCACAACTTCCTCTCTCTGACACATCCATGTAACTTCCTCGGCTAATTCCTGATTGAAGGTTGAATCGCTCTATCCAGCCACCCGCTGTTCCTAGGATTGCAAAGTTGCCACATGCACTAATGGTGCAGGCCTGATGCAATAATACAGTCAACAACGAAAACCATCAGCGATTCCTAAATGATAAAACATTTCAGACTTGCACTCAATCTTCCATATTCCAATTATGTAAATAATACCACCATTGCTTAAAAACAAAAATTAATGAACAAGGTTTTTCTGTTTTTTGAAGTTGAAAAAAATTTATTTATCAAAATCATAATGATTTCCTTTACCCTCATACAGGGTTACATCTTACAAAGTTTAGGTGAAACTACGCCGGTGATCCAGGAAATTTCAATGAAATCACAAGAAGATGCATCCAACTCATTTTCTAACGGAAGGAAAAGGTCTAATGCATCTCTCTTGCACACAAAAAAAAAAAGCCAAATAATGAATTACTCGGTAGATTGAATTTCTAACCTTAACAGGTGTTAGATTTTCTGGGCATGGTCTCAGGATATGCTCCCCAATGACAAAATTTTGAAGCCTCCACACATATGCTTGTGCAGTATCCATATGACAAGTTACCACATTGCACCAATCCCGCTCCCGAATTTCAGCTATAATTGAATTTTCACATTAGGCAACTTGGAAGAATGGATATTATTATGAAAATGTGAAGTATGATAGTAATAATTATGAAAAAACACTTTTTACAAACGTTTACCACAACATAGATAAAGAGATAAGATACAAACTGAAGCAGTGAAGAAAGAGATTTAAGGAAAAGCCATTCAAACAAAAAAAAAAGGATAAGTTGAATTAGCACAATCATCTCCACTATAATATAAATAAATAACCAAGTCATCCATAACATAAATTCTAGAGCAATAAACATCTACATTTAAGTATTAAAAGAACTCTAAGAGGAAGTTCATACCACAATCAAAGGCAATGACAGGTCTACATTTAAGTATTAAAAGAACTCTAAGAGGAAGTTCATACCACAATCAAAGGCAATGACAGGCTTCAATTTCAGTTCTTCTTCCTGAAAATCGAGTGAATAAGAAACTTAAGTAGCCGATCAGCAGTGTTCTTTATATGCAGTAAAATAGCATTGTGGCAAAAAATGAGAAACTAATCTATAATCGACAAGCAAACAAGTAAAAACCAGAAGAATCATTTTAAACAGACCTGTGTGAGAATATCATATTAAAATGCATTTAAAAAGATTAAGGAATTTAATGCTTTTACAGGCATAGACCCAACACGTATAGCTGCTAGATATTTTAATCGACCCAACTCCTCATGTGTAAGACCGTGAATAATGCAATATTCTTACAAATATATATCCAAGACCAAGAAAGCCAATGATACAATATTCATAAAATATGCTAGCAACCAAGTTTACAGAAATTTAACAACAACATATTTCATTGGGCAAAACTAGATTGAAAAGTACCAACCATTACCCCCAATCATACCTTTACCCGAAGTTTCTTGGCTCGTTTGGATACATGACGCTGAGAGAGCTCTCTACTCTGTTGGTCCTGATAAATGTAAAAGTTGAATAAATGATTAGATAATATTTTCAGGAGAAGGGTCAAAACAGAAATTCAAGAACATAAGCAAACACAATACACCTGGAGAGTGTGGCTCATTCCAATAATAATATTAGACAAACAGAAATAACCTGTAAGAGACAACTCATTATTTGCCCATTCACATGCACAATGGCTGTGTAGTGGGGGTAAGGTTTATGGAGAAGATGGTAGTCATTTTTCACTTCATTTCTTTTACTTAGTCAGCATGTAAAATGTAAGGATTTTAATATGAAAAAAGGTTCTATGGAATTCAATTTTTGCTTGAATATTGGTTTATTGACAAAAACTATAAAGAAATCACTACCAAACAAATATTTTACATAATTATATAAAATGTATATTTTTCATAATTTTTCCATTGCTTCCATGTAATCAGATAAAACCTCCTTTCTTCTGTTCAAAGTGCTAACACAGACAACAGAATTCACTCGAACCATATTAGAATGGAAAAAATGAGTGAAAATCTGAGAGCTATGAGCAAAAGTTTCCAATAAGTAACAGAACTTTCACATCTATAAATAAAATATCCAAAATGCAGATGAAAATTCAATTCAATATTGGAAAATGCCAAACCTGTATGACAGAGAAAAGACGAAAGGCACGATCCTGACCAGCAGATAGAATGTGTCTCCCATTTGCATAGAACCTGTCATAGATGAATAATTTTCAGGTCACGAGGATGTCATGCAAAAATGAAAGAAATTTTCACATGAATTTCAAAACAAGCTATGCATGAGTTAGATATTGCAGGTACTTTCATATCTAGTAAACTGTTGGAACTCACAGTCAAGGTTGGTAGAAAGTTCTCAATTAGGTGAGAAGCCATTTGATAAATAGAAAAACTAAGAACAGGGAATGCAGGATCAATGATTAAGAGTAGAGCGTGAGAATCATACAAGACCTTTGCCTAGCAAAATGCTGCATACGTTCAATTATATTGAAGAAGAAACTGAACAATATAAACTCCAATCCTAAAGTTACACTGTCAGGCATATTACCTTATGCAAAGTGGGGGAGCACTGTGTCCACTTCGAAAACGTAAAAGTCGAGGATCTCCATCAGTTGTGTCAAAAATCCATATCTAAACAGGGAAAGAAAGATCAAACATCTAAGTATAGGATAAACAAAGCAAGTATTGGAATTCACAAGCTAAAAAAATTATTATGCTGGTTAAGCAAATTCAATGTCCACTGTAAAGAAACCATCATCATTATATTATACTTAGCATCCAATGCAATAGCTTTAGGTATCTGTTTTGTGACAAATTTTGGAGTTTCGTCCTTAGGAATATTCTATAAGAAAAAGTACAGCATATCTCAGCTTTCATTCTTGAAAATCATTTGGATACTTTGTATCATCAGATGGTGAAGACTTGAGGTAAATTGCCCAATTACTTTAAACTAGGCAGCACAATGTTCAGTTCAGTCTATACCATCTTTCACAAGTCTCAATCATTATGTGATGCTAACAAATATTGAATTGAACAACTAGATACTAGACCATCAGAATTTAGTGTTGAACAAAGCAAACAGCTAGAGGCATGTCAAAATAGGCGCCAAAAACTAAAAAAAAAAATTAATTAAAATGCACATGATAAAGGCTTTCAACACATGGCAAGAGTGAGAACTTATTGTTGTAGCATCTCCTTTTACAATCCACATAAACAAAGTAACAGAAACAGGAATTAAATGTAACATCAAAATATTTTATAACTGCACAAATTGTTATCAATTTATCACTTCATGAATTACTCACTCGTTATTATGAAAACAAAATCTAAAACCACAAGCAGAGGCTGAAATGCATCTTACTTTAATAGAGTTGTCTGCTGATGAACTCATCAGCACAGGTTCATTAGCTAAAAAGTGCAATGAAATTATCGAACTATCATGAGCCTCTCTAACAACTGATTGTAGTTTTCTTTTCTCCAGATTCCATATGCTTATAACACCAGATGAACCTCCTGACGCTAAAAGTGGTTGTCCATCTAAAAACCCAAGAAAAAATGAGCTTTAACCTAGAATCAAATTATCATGAACAACAGAACGCTGTTCCTATACCGAAATCACAGACCTAAAGCAATATAACTAATTTACCTGTACTGAAAGACAATGAGGTCACAGCACCACGCATAGAATGCACAAACGTAACCACCTCCTCATCATAACGAATATTATGCACATGAATCTTCCCATCTACGCAACCAACCGCAACAACATCCAACGCAGGCGAGGACACACAACTAGTCACTGACGAACCCCACCCTTTAAACTCATACAACATTTTCTTTGTACTAACATTCCAAAGCTGTAAACCCCCCTCCTGACTCCCAATCAAAACCTTATTCAAATAAGTATCCGGATGCATCATACAAGTTGGCGTAAATTTATCCCCAAACAGAATATGCCCAACCGGCACATTACTCTCATCTAGCCCTTTAAAACCCCAAATAAACAAATTACCATCAACATCAACACTTATCACATAATCCCCAAATACCATCAACGAATTCACCTTCGCACTATGCCTACTCCACAACGTCACCTATCAAAACAAAAACAAAATTCAATCAAATTCATATATTTCACATGTTAAGTCGTGTCGTTCCATTTCGTTTAAATTTAATTTACTTGATGGGCGCGTTTGAAGACGGCGATGTGGGTTGCGTAGGCGACGAAGGTGAAGTCACGATAGCAAGCTAAAGCGCGTATTTTGTGAGGGAGTTGAGGGCTGACGATGACTAAAGTGAGCTTTGCACAATTGTAAACTTGAAAAGCTTTGCCTACACTGACTGTGACAAAGGTTTCAGTGCCCAATCTTTGGACGGAAAACGGCACGCCGGTTGTTATGTATCCGATGGCTCTGAATGGTTCGAAGATACCCATCTTTGGAGAGAGATTGAGACTGGAGTGAGAATTAGGGTTTTGAATTGAGTTTAATTGAAGGAGAACTGTGTCGGTTTAGTGTGCTTTATGAGTTTAGATGAGAGAGAACCTCTAGCTAAACCCTTTTGATGAGCATTTAGGGTTTAAAGGATGAGGAAGAAGAGGAAGAAACGACAACGTTCTCTTGTAAGTATTTGGAGGCAAGTGTTTTTTCTTGTTTGGGCTTGAATTATTCAGGCGGGCCTATACCAATTTTTTCTCGCTCTATGGTCAGGCGAAAAGCACTTAAAGCCCCGTTTCATATTCTAATGGGCCTTAATGGCCCACTAATGGCATGACAATTAGCCGTTTCAGCCGCCGTGAATACAAATATAACATAAATGTTGGATAGATGCAACCTACAGGGCTTCATGAACATTTAGCTCATGTTAGCTGGGATGTTGGGTGTTTTATGGCTTTCTTGTCTTTGTTTAATAGGGATCAAGTGAGGAATTAAAACAAGAGATACCTTTAATAGAAAAATTTATCTTAATAAAAAAAAATTATTGACTATATTTTCATGTTTAATAAAAATAATACTATTTCCTCAACACTTTTCATTGCTGTGGTGACACTAGCATTGCCTACATTTCTTCCCAGATTTATATTCGAGCCTGGATCCAGATCGCGTTGTCTTTTCTGTTCGCTTCCTTAGTCTTCCTATTCTCTTTTATCTGTCAAAGAAAGCCAATGGACGAGAATAGATGAATCATTCGTGTTGAATAAGAGGTTTGAATTATAATCAACTTCTTCAAATATTTGTCCAATCCAGCAGCAGAAGCCCTTGCTCCATCCAGTGTTGATGACACCAAAACCTAAGTTGGTGTACATGTCCTAGCACCCACCAACTCTCCCCACTCCCCAGGAGACATGGCGAAAACATCGTGAATAACCCTCTTCAGAAAGCAACGAAGCCAGTTTGGTCGGGGTGCTTCTGCAAGGAGTTGCTGCTCATCGAAGAAAAGCATCCCAAATTTAGAGCAATTATATTAACACTTTATTCCAACTTAGATACGCCATTTCCTAATGGGATATCATCAAAAGGGCAACATGATGCACGCCTGTACCGAATTGTACTTTAAATCAACAACGCAACATGACGACAATATTGATAGAGAGATTTGACTCGTAATTTTAATGTATAGCCTATCAATAAAACAAATTAAAATCCTAAAAGGCTGTACGCCTGCACCGAATTGTTGGTAAACTGAAGTAGAGACAATCACCTTTCCATCATTTTCCCCATCTTACCATCGGCAGAAAAGTGTCTAAATAGAAAACTTAAGGCGGCAGAAGTTCTCTTGTACAGTAGAAATGAGCATGAGAAACACACAACAACAGGGGTGCAAGAATCTTTCTCCACTACTTGCCCTCGTCCATTGGACCGTCACGGTTATGAGACTGAGGTCTCAAATCCTTGCCCTCTTGGGTGGATTCCTCAGACATTTTGGAAACTGAATCTTCGAGTGCCTCCAGAAAAGATAAAACTGTCAACTTGTCTGCATGCCAGGAGAAAACTAACAAGTATTAATCATAATTTAGTCAGGGTACCATGCAATAATAGATTGATGAACAATTTATGTTGCCAATCAAGACTCCTTGTGTGGAGGTTTGAAACCAAAGGTAGCTGCAAGCAGCAGCATGAGTCCATGGGCCCAACATTTGATTCTTTTTTCCCTTTTAATGTGCCACTTTTGGCATTCATCTTTCACATGAAGCCCTCTAAACTCAGTTCATTTTCCCCTTGAATTATATAATCAATCCTGGTCAAAACTTCCCACATTTTCTACTTGAATTATATAATCAATCCTGGTCAAAACTTCCCAAAAAAGACTTCAGTTAAGTCATGAAAATATGTAAATGATTTTTCGAAGAGAACCATGAATTTAGGAACAATTGATAAGCTGCAGGTTCAGGAACCACAAACCACTCACATTTACTGGGGTCAACCCCAAATTGAGACAAATCTATTTGTCCAGTTCGGAGAACCTTCAAACAAGAAGAAAAGTGTTAGACCTTGTAAAACAAGCTATCATGAAAAAGACAAGAAACAGAACAAGAAAGATGGGCCGCCTCGCATTTCTTACATAAGTAAAAGAATCCACTTGCTGGCGGAAAGGCGGGCTCTGCAACAAATCTAAGATATCCTCTGGAGTCCAGTGACCCTGCAACCTCATAATTAATGCAAAATGCCCCAACATAAAACATAGAGGAAATACCAAACATAAGAACGTCTTATACCTCAGGTAAGTGAGATGTTAATCCTTCTTCAAGAGACAATGTCTCAATCAATGGCATTATCAAATCAGGCTTCAGTAGATCCCCTAATCCTAAGCCTAGGACAGCAAAAGAAAACATCATGGAAAGAAAGATTTTACAATAATGCACCACATGCCTGAGCATATAATTTGCAGGAAAGAAAGGTTTTAAAATCCTTTCAAAGCTTACTACACACATATAAAATAAGCATTAATAATTACCTTCATCTGGATCACCCGAACCACCTGCAACATGTACCATCACATCACATCACACAAAAATTCAGTGGTCATACCTAAGGACAGCATACAGAGATATGGACAAAAGTACTCTCTGAGAACAAACCTCTGGCACCAATATTACTCAGGATTCTCTGCAAGTCTTCCATTTTCACTGGTCCTGATGAAGAGGTTACATCACTAATTGCTTCTGCACCAAGGTTTGGGACAACTAAGTCTCCAGCCCTGAAAGTTATGAGCAAAAATCTCATCAGAATAAAAGAAAAACACCACATAATGTGTTTATATATATATATTGGGCAGCTACTTTTTCCATAATAAAAGTGCTCGACCTTTCCTAAGTTATTTTGCAATGAATCACAGGAACTAAACAAGTTTATACATAGACAAACACCAATTTATGACCGTATATTTCCATATAAGAGATTCCCTGAGTTTTAGAAGTTATCCAGGGACAAGCCTGTGCAAGGGCATAAGGGGATGGTGGATTAGACAAAGACAAAGGCTAAGTGGCAGATGAGACATTTCATTGAGAAAATGGTTTTGAAAAATTCCTTGAAAGATATCTTGATATTTGTTGAATAGCTATTGATAGCAAGTAGCTTAGGTCATCTATGTGAAGACTTACGAGGGACTTTACCACATCTTAGGTCATCAGAACATTGTATAAAGGAACAGAATCAGGAATGTCATCTTTGAGTACGTTGGTTTGTTGGAACAAATGTACCTTGATGAGACATTATCTTCGAGCATGTCTTCAGAAACTTGCAAAGGAGCAGCAGCATCAGGCTCTTCTTCATCAAGGAACTCTGCCAGACAACAAGACAAAGCAGTGACATTGCTGACATAAGAACTTCACTCAAGAACAAGTGCTGAAGTTATAAGCCAGGCCATTAGTTTGATGGTTTAAAACTGGTTAGAGAAATTGTAGGAAGACAAAAAACGAAGTTCACTCTTACCAAGTGTTTAACTAGGAAAAGAAGAAGACAAGAAATCCAATCAGTCATACATGACCTTTCCGTGTAAAAGAGGATTTCTTTATGAAATTGTGGAGATGCGAGAAGAAAATGCAGATGCAACATAAAAAAAAAGGTACCCTCTAAGAGAGATGAACATTGTGCAATTATACAATGTTCTTATGTGAAATTAGCAAAAAGTGATTTATCAACTACATCAAATTGCCTACATTTAAGAGAATGGAGGGGAGGGGATCTTGCTTTTAAACATAAGCCAGGATTATTAGAAACAAAATAATGACGGGTAGCATGGTTAACCAAGGACTCAAAACATGAAATAAAAATTTACCTAATGGAAGATTGATATGATAGTTGAAAGAACTACATAATTGTGAGTCCTCTTCAGCTTTTGGCTCCTGCAAACATGTTATACAAAATGTTCCAAAATCATGCAACAAACAGCAAAGTCAATGTTACAGATAAGAAGGTGAAAGACACAGAAAATGAGCCTAACCTGCATCCAAAAAAAAAACTTCCGGTCATCTGTATTGAATTTCAAGATGTAAACTCTTCCCGAAACTTGATTAACCTGAATAAGCCAAGGAATCATCATAGTACCACAAATTATTAAAGACAAATATCCTCCAACTTACGAAAAATGAGAAAGAAGTGAGTGTACCTTCTCAAAAACAGCCTCTTCAGGAAAAATAATCTGATCCTATCAATCAATGCGTCAAGAAAAAAGTACCAAGCTCCAACCACAAGAAATATCAACGAAGCAAACATATATATATATATATATATATATATATAAAAAGATACATCTTCCACAGCATTCAAATTCCTATCAAGCCACTGAAAATGAAGCAAACCCTCCTCACCCTGGCACAATTCAAAACTTGTGACTTCAAACAGGAAAACAAGATGCTAGAAAAACATAATAACTTGTACTAAACAAATGAAAATCTTTACATAGGCACGAACTATATGTAATACAAAAAAAAAGGGTGCAGTTTACCCTTCCAACGCGAACTAGTCCTTTTCGCAAATCAGGAACAACCTTTTTTCCATCAAAAACCATTTTACCAGCACGAAACTCCAACATAATTTCCTACCAATGAAACAACAACAGCACCATAACATAACCTCATCAAGAAAACCACACTTATACATACAAAAACAGCAACTTGAGGCTCTAATTGATAAGAAATAGAGATTTTAAGAAAGACCCACAATTTTAAAAGTGATTTTGTTTACCTGCATTGCTGGAATAGCTTCAGCTGATGAAGAAGCCGTCATTATTCTGTACTTGCTCTGTCAAGCTTCCTTTTTCAACGCTTAAAAAAAATCTCAAATTCCAAAATCAGAAACAATATCAATAAAAACAAAAGAAAACCAAGAACTGGAAAATTAGCTTAAAAGGCGTACCTGATGAATTATTTGAAAGATTTCTAGAGAGAGAACTTGAGGATTTGAAGGGTATTTATTGTTTAGAGTTGTTGCTGTTAGGGATCTTGTTTATGTTTTCTGTGTGTTTTATACTTCTACCGGGGCTCGGTTGATTTTCAGATTACCAAAATGATACTCCGAGTTTGACAAATATCAAACAAACAAGGCTAGATGTTTGAGGCAAATATTCGTCTAAGCCCCTTATGTTGTGAATTTGGTGCTTTCACATGGCAATAGAAAAGTGCTGGTCACTTGTGCCCACAATTTGATAGTGTTTGATTATTACCGTGAGATAAAAGAGATGAATGTAGTGAGAATAGAGATGATTAAATTGTATTTGGTAGTGATATATAAAATGCGGTAACTATTTATGTATCGTGGTTGATGGTGGATAAGAAAAATTAAAATATAAAAATAATTATTTTATCCTAAATATATATTATTGTTAGACTTATATATTTAAAAAAATAATTAGATATTTTTTTTATATTATGTGTTGAGATTGATAATAGTATAATAATTCTAGTTATAAAACCTAAGTCGCCTCATGACACGGGGTAAAACTCGATCAAAACCAAAAGATTTTTTTATATAAAAAAAATGTATTCAAAATGACATCATTTTGATACTTAAAAAAAGTAGGATCAACCCGGATTGATCCAGGCCTTTTCCTGGGTTGATCTCTAGATCGAGTTTTAAAACTATGATAATAACTACTTTTATTATGTTCTTTTTATACCTTTTATTTTAAAAGTATAAAATTCACTTTAAATTTGTACCAATAACTAAGTTATTTTTTTTATTTTTATTTTTATTTCTTCAATAAAATATATCTATGTGACCGTAATCTTCATATTTTCTAACTAATCAAACACTATCCGAGGATAAGGTGATTTTTTATGTGTCCACCACACTCAATGTGAGATACCTATGATCATCATCTATTTTGATTAGAAGGGGGTAAAGAATTTTGTTCTTGGTTTACACAATACGTGTATGACTTGACTTGATTTTTTTTATTTTTTAGATTAATATAGATGTTCGGGTCAACTTGAGCGCATTTCGACTAATCTCACGGGTCTTGAAGTTAATGACCATGTAAGCCTTCAGTAGCCCTAAGGTTTGCGAAACTCGAACTGGTGACCTTTAGAGAGCAAACTCAGGAACTGACCAATTAAGCTACACTCCTAAAGGTTATCTTGGTTTTTTTCTTTTAAAAAGAATTGCTATTGAAAAATCACATACAATCACAACCTAAAATGTTAAAAGCATGAAATTAATCTATCTTCATTTATAAATGGCAAAGGTAAAAATCTTTTTGATAAAACTCAAAAAATATAAAACAAAGTCTAAAGTACAAATACAAAATTATACATGTATTGACAAAAATAATTAAAAATAATAAATATATTAAGTTGGGTATAAATCTCATCCAACCCTGTATTGAACCCAACACTCGGGTAAAACTTATCATAATTAGATTGGAAGAAGATGATAAATATATGATGAATTGAGTGAAATTATTATCCCATAACTACCATAAGCTAGATTGTAAAAACACACCCCATTGCACTTTTAAAAATATTTAAGGATTAAATTGAGTTGTTAGAATTTTTAATAACCTCAACACCAAAATCTTTACTGTTTGGTTACCATTTTAATGATTAGATGGCAAACTAGTCATCCATGGAGGAGGAAAGTTTTCAAAAAATTCAATTAAGTCCTAATAGTTTTAAGGGTACAATTGACTCCTTTTTCAATGACTTGTTTATCAACACCGGTAGAAGGCGATTTTATCAATCTTGGTGTCAATCGATCAAGCTTGAGAAGAAGGGGCAAGATGATTATTCGCTACAAACATAGGGAGTCAACAAGGCGATTTCTGGCAACAAAGCACTGTCTAAATGAAAGCGTAGGGTCATATTCGTCATTTGCGAATCAGAAATCCACATTTTTCGTCTCTATCTACCAAAAACGAATTAACAGTACCGTGAAACAGGGTGTTCAGAGAGAGAAATGGGTGAGACTGATTCGAGTTCTTCTTCAATTTGGAAAGAAATTGAACAATCTGAGAGGTAAGTAATTAGTTTTGATCCTTTTCTTTCAATTGTTTTTGTGGGATTTTTACAAATTGATTTTTGGTACTGTTTTTTTTATTAATTTTCGCAGCTACTTAGTTTGTTCCATGTATAAAGAGGCAGCGACTTTAGCTTCTTCAATTGTAAGACAATTAAAAGGCAGCAACATCTCTGATAATAGTGAAGCTTTTGATGAGAATGAGTTGTTTGACATGTTGGAATCAGCTGGAATGGTGTTTGTTCAGGCTTTGAATCAACTTGGCAGGTAAAGATGTAAATTCGCTCTTTGTTTTTGCTGTTTGTTTCATATCATTAGAATTTTTCTGAAGTGGGTTTTTGGGTTTAATCTGTTTTGTGTGGTATGGTATTGGCAAATTATGGTGACTTATCTAAATGTAATGAAATTTATGACGTTCAATGCAGGACATCAGCTATTTTAAACGAGCTTAAAGTGCTGTTTGTTTCTGCTACAGCTATTCCTGTTCAAGTTCTTCTCACAGGGTATTCTTTACCTTTTTCAAATCACTGTTTGTTTTTTTTTTTTTAATTCAGATGGGAAAGTTATTTTGCTTTCAGTGCATGTGAAGGGTTTTAGTTTTATAATTTTGTGTTTTGATTTGTTTGTATATCAGGAAGTGCTAAAAATGCTTCTTCAAATGGTTTTGGTTTTGCAATGAAGATATGTATGTTTAGCTAATGATAGTGTAGCCTAGTTCTTGAGAAGGTTATTTATGGACTTTGTGTAACATTTTGATAGGTTAATTTAAATAAGTTTTCGAGAAGGTACTAGGAGTTTATTGAACGTTTAGTATCTTCGACCTGCTTATCAATGGCATATAAGTTTTGAACAAATGCCTTGGTCAAATGTGCTTCTATATTTTGTGGAGGTGGGAGTCACTTTGATTTCATTTTTACTTGTCAGGGCATGTTTTCAGATATCAGGAGCTTCTTCTGCTGGTGTCCGAGAGTTTCTTGAGGAGTTCCTCAGCAGCTGGAGTTTAGTGGATGGACAACACTATGTTCTTGTTGGTGCAGAAGTAGATGTTGATGTCCAGGATGGATGTGACAGGAGGTGTATTTTGGAAGTTGACAAGTATATGGAGGTTGTTGAAGTCTATGCTGTGACACTTCTTGGCACGACTCTGAAGGACATGGATAGTGCAATCTCATGGGTCGAGAAATCTGCATTACCTGAGAAAAGACGACAGGTAAAATTTAAAATCTTGCATCTTATGTTGGTGCCAGCCACTTTTTTGAATTGCTTGAATTAACTGTGTGCTGAATGTCCATAAATCAAACAGTTGTGGAATTTTGGCTAATCTATTTATCTTATTATATTGCCATTTTTTTTCAGGTACTTTTGAGGCGACTACACTCTCTATATTCTCTCAAAACCATCAATTCATCACAAGTCTCAGCGGTTATGCCAGAAAATAACCACAAAGCTCATTATTCTGTGTCAAAAGAACTAAATGGTTTCGAGGGATCTCCAAAAAGATTAGAAGCCAATTACCTGCCTACTGCAGAGAATAATACAAAACAAACAATTTCGAAGCTGTCTAGGCGTGTAGATCCATGTCTTTGGTGGTTCCGGTCAGTGAATTTGAAGTTTGGGAATGTTCGAGTGGTGGTAACAAATGGGAAAATTCTCCTTGGATTTCTCTTCCTTCTTACATATTATGTTCTCCGGAGGAAAGGGGCTACATTGAATGGGTAAGATGTGTTATTGCATTCCTGCAATCAATCCTTTCATGATAGAGGGGGCACAAATAGCATTCCACTTAAAGTTCACCATGTCACTTGCTTCATGGTTATGCATGCAAGAACTGAACCTTTATGTGACTGAAAGTAAGAAACTGAACTACGCCTTTGTTCCAAACTAGTTAGGGATGGCTATATCACATAGAAAGTAAACCAAGAAAAGACTAATTGTGCTTCCCAGTTAGCAGTTTTAGAGAACTTGTAATCAGTGGGTATCGGAACTCTTTCAAGTGATCAACTTAGATCACAATTATTGGTTGCTGAATTCTCATACTGCTTGAATAAGAAATGGTAGTAAATTTGAACTAGCTGTAGAGGAAATCAAATTTGCCTTTTTTCATTGATAAATAATCCCTTTCTTTTATATTTATATTGCAGACTTGTCAGGAGGCAAGTTTCGGCTGCAAAGAAGGCTATGGTAGACTTGTGGCAGCTTGCATTTTCATATCAAGTGAACCCTCTAGCTGCGGTTCAACCTCTCCCTACTGCAACACGAGGCGGCCGGTGATGGCACCATTTTTCGAATAATGCTTATGATTCTCTCCTTGTGGAGCTAATTCACGTTCTGTCATTCATATGGGGGAACCGTGAAGTAGCTCAAATTAAATTGCAAATACGTGTTCGATTATCTAGAACATTCGTATCAATCACATAATAATGATGTGTAACCAATGATACCATTACAACGTTGGACTCCTTTGTTCTTCCTCTTCCCTTTTAGAAATTGGATATGCTATGCTTGGCGTACAATCACTCTGTTATGCTTATAAATGTTTAAAGTTATGCTATGCTTATAAATGTTTAAAGTTATGCTATGCTTATAAATATTTAAAATAGCTAAATAGTATTTAATTAAATTTTATTATCATCCTTTTGAGATATCAAATCAGTAATAAGATTGGTAGAAAACTAAAAAATATTTTAATAAATATATTTCATTTATATTAAATGATTTATTCTAACTAGGACGATAATATATATAACGTGAGAGAAGTAGTTAGTGTTATGTATTTTAGCACGAAAGAAGAAGGTGTTAGTGTTATGTATGTGTTTTTGGATATCATAATTTATTTTTAAATTGATAGATGGAAAGATTATTTATAGTAAATAAAATAAATAAAAAGTATATATATAAAACAATAAATAAAAAAATTTGTTAACGCTAATTGGATTTATGTTCATGTTGCTTGAAAAACCTACAATAAAAAATAAAAAAATACATTTTCATATTTTAATAAATAAATTTTCTTTTAAATTTGAACAAAGTATATTAATAATAATAATACAAATTTAATCCACAAACCTACTAGGTGGTATTGGATATATGCTTTCCATTATCAGCACTAATTGTATAAGTAGCACGCAAACCATATTAAATATTATGCTCCATCAAAGATTTATTAATGCAAAGGTTATCATACATGTTTTCATAAATTTTTATTTTTTACTGTAGATGTTTGGGCTAACTTATACATATCATGTATGTCTCCGACACTCCCAATGTCATATGTAATAAATAAAATTCAAGTTAATTTCTAATATAAAAGAATAAGGTATTAGTGTTATGGATATGTTTTTAACTATCTTGATTTTTTTAATAAAAAAATAAAAAATATTATTTAAATTTAATAAAATAAATTAAAAAATATATAAACTAATACATAATAAATTTACCTGCTAAAACAAAAACCTATCCAATGAAAGCAAAATATAAATGCCAATACAAATACTTAACTTTGATAATCATTTTTGTTTTATATATTTTTGTTTACTTTATTTTAGAGGTTAATTCTGATAGCTAAGAATAATCGATTTTGAATTTATAAATATGTCATGTAAATAAAATTTATTTATATAAAATATAAAAAGAAAACTTTAAAATAAATTATATTAATTTCTTTGAAGCGTTGTGAGATTATAAAAAAACAATTAAAAATAATAATTACCATTTAAAAAAAGGTTAACCAAAAAATTATAAGAAAATAAAATAAAGTATATTAATTATTTCTTTTTAATAATAAAAAATAAAAAACAAAACAAAAAAAATCAGAGTTAACGTATTAAATAAAATAAAAAAAGGGAGTTAGGCGCTGATGGACTTGGCAGATAAGGCCCGCATGCTTGGCCTAGGATAAAAAAACCCAAGTATATTTGGGTTTGAAAGCCTCGACTCGCGCACTTGGTTTCTTTTCCTTTTGGGTTAATTACAAAATTGTTTTAAAATAAATCATTGAATTATTTATCATGCTCGAGGCACCGAAGCCAGATTGCCGTCTAATCATATCCTTCCTTGCAAAACTTTTTGTTTCTCCTGTCTTTGGATACAAATCACATGGTTTTGATTCTAGTGGATGGTGTGTGAACTGGGTGCAAGAACATTTTAGCAGTTTTGTGGAATCTACGAGTGGGCATAAAGAGCTCTATTTCCTTTCCCCTTGAACACAGACTCCTCTATGAAGTTATATTTATAACATCTATGAATATATGGATGCATTACTGATAATGCTGCTATTTTTATAGGATCATGGGAGAGAGATAAAGGTCATGTATGTTGAGCTGGTTGCTAATCAATTCCTACGCCAGGTTCTCACTCTTCAACCTCTCGAAGTCAATTCCTACGCCAAGTTTCTATGCATGATGATGAATCTTATGGTAACCTTAACTTGCAAAGAAGTCTTTTTGATTCCTGGAAATAATAGAATGAATCCATGAGTTTACGTTTTGAATTTCTATACTGTTTATAGTTTAGATTTCAGCTTCCAAATCTACTTATTTGTTGACTATGACACAAACCCATTAAGGTTTCTTTTCAAGGTGGCTATTTCCCCCCTATCCCAAACTTCATATTTTCCTCATGCTTTGAAAATCTGCTAGATTTGGATTTTGTATGCTGTGTTTAACTATTTCTAACTTCCATTTTTGTTGTGGTTGACTTTACCTGAGAGATGGTTCGGGTTCTTGTGGCCACCTCAGTAAGGGAAAGCAACTGCAGGGGCACAAGAGGATGCACTGCTAAAGCTGATGGATGCTACATGTAGACGTGCCACTGCTCCGCCGGCACCCCCAGATGGCCTATGTCTTGTTGATGTAGGATATACTGAGTTTGATCCACAAAACTGCCTCATTCCCGAGAGCATATCTTATGTCAAATTCACACAATTGTTGCTTTTAGCCTCCTCCTTAGCGGACGTGTCATGCACATATGAGCTTTAGGACTACTGGGATTTTGAGTGATCCTACATGAAAAACTCTGTTTCCAATGACTATAAGAACGAAAAAGAGAAAAGAAATTTATACTATTGTTTGCATAGTTGGTAATGTCATTACTTTGTTTATTCGTATAACACACACACTTCTATAAGCAGGTATCGTTTTTCTGTTCAAAATGCCAAATAGATGAGAGAAAACAGGGTGATTTTATACTTGGTGTAGGTGCTGGTTTTGTGAGCTATATCAGCTAATTCTAGAACTAAAAGAAAAGAAAAATGAAACTAAAACTAATTGTCTCCTGCAGGAATTGCAGCTTAATTCTTCGGAGCAGCCATTTTGTAAGGGGGGAGGCTTGGATTTCGGAGGAAGATAATTGGAAAAATGTGTTATCACACAAGGAGTGAAAAGCTGAACACAGAAATAGGCAAAGAAAGGGCTTAGCTTTGAATCCAATTCAAGGGAAGACCGGAGATCTCTGATCTAAATCTACACCTCACTCATGCATTCTAACAAAGAGATTTGACTTTGTCAGAACTTTATGCACAACCCTTCTTTCATTTGCTTTTTGAAGACAGCCTATACTAACCTCTCCTATTCTTAGCAAACCAATTGTCTCTTCCTCTCTGTCTCTCTCCTCTCTTTCTTCCTATGCCATCAAAACTTCACCACCTTCCCAAGCTTCCTCTCCACCCCCTCCCACCCCAACATTATAGTCCTCTGTTGAAGCCATTCTTGACTGCAAAGGGCGCGCATGCCCCTCCACCAGTGCGCGTCCCACCACACTGTAGCATCATGGCTTTTAAAGATAAACCCTCATTTGTTCTTGTCTTTCTACTTGTATCCCTCCATTTTGTTGCCTCTTTGGGACTGACAGACTCAGAAATCCTCCTTAAGTTCAAAGGTTCTTTATCGAACGCATCTGCATTGTCTGATTGGAGTGACAAGACCACACCATGCACAAAAAATAATGCAACAAATTGGGCTGGTGTAATTTGTGTTGACGGGATCGTTTGGGGTTTACAACTTGAAAATATGGGGCTGGCTGGCAAGATTGACATGGAAACTCTACAGGCTTTGCCAGATTTGAAAACACTCAGCATCATGAACAATAACTTCGATGGTCCCATGCCAGAGTTCAAGAAAATTGTTTCATTGAGAGCGGTTTATTTGTCCAACAACCATTTCTCAGGGGTGATCCCACTGGATGCTTTTGATGGCTTGTTGAAACTGAAGAAAGTGTATTTAGCACAAAATGAGTTTACTGGTGCCATTCCTTCATCTTTGACTGCCCTGCCCAAGCTTTTGGATTTGAGGCTTGAAGGCAACCAATTTACTGGGCAGCTACCAGATTTGACTCAGAATCTTCTTTCATTCAGTGTGTCAAACAATGCATTGGAGGGGCCAATCCCCGCAGGTCTCAGTAAGATGGACTCGAGCTCCTTTTCAGGTGAGCTGCCCTCTTATCATTAATGGCACCAAGCAATATGTTGCTTCTATTAACCTCTATTGGCATTGTCATTGATTAATATGAGATGTTGGATATCTAATCATCATTACTTCAGTTTTCTGAGACTTGAAAATAATGAGCCACGCATTGATTTTCCCTCTTAAAGAAGATATTTAGAAAATTTATACCTTATGCACATCAATTCACCACACCAAAATTGATTTTAGTACCATTTTTCAGATTTCTAGCAACGATGCTAAATGATTTGCTAGTGCTTGAACACATTCATACCTTTTTTGGTTGAGCAGGCAACAAAGGTCTATGTGGACCGCCGTTAAAGGAATGTAATACCATCAACAGCAACTCTGACTCCAAGAAACCACCTGTGCTACTAATCGTGATCATTGCTGCAGTTGTGGGATTACTACTGGGTGCCATTGTTGCAGCATTCTTGTTCCTTCGTCGTCAACGCCAAAGACAACCATCAGCCTCATTAGAAGCACCACCACCACCAATACCGTCAAACCTCAAAAAGAAAACGGGTTTCAAGGAAGAAAACCAAAGCCCATCAAGCTCACCAGACCACTCGGTAGGTAGCAAGAAAGGGGAACCTCCAAAGCTGTCCTTCGTGAGGGATGATAGGGAGAAGTTTGATTTGCCAGACTTGTTAAAGGCCTCGGCTGAGATATTAGGAAGCGGTTGCTTCGGGTCCTCTTACAAAGCAGCGCTTAACTCTGGGACGATGATGGTGGTTAAGAGGTTTAAGCAGATGAATAATGTCGGGAAAGAAGAGTTTCAAGAGCATATGAGGAGGTTAGGGAGATTGAAGCACTCTAACTTACTTCCTCTTGTGGCTTACTATTATAGGAAGGAAGAGAAGCTCTTGATTACCGACTTTGTTGAGAAAGGCAGCCTAGCTGTTCATCTTCACGGTATGTTTTCAGCACAAAACTTGGACAGTTGCCAAACGCGCATGGTGATGCTTTCCATCCATTGATGTGTGCTACACCATTGTTGGATGGACAGAATCACTCTACGCGTGCTTCCACAAACGCCCGTACCATTCCTTGTGCTTCTTTTTCCATCCATTCATATAATGTGTGCTGCTGCCATCTTTTTTCTTTCAGGTCATCAAGCTCTAGGTCAACCAAGCCTTGATTGGCCAAGCAGATTGAAGATTGTCAAAGGAGTAGTAAGGGGTCTTGCATACCTCTATAAAGACCTTCCGAACATAATTGCTGCCCACGGCCACCTTAAATCTTCCAATGTTCTTCTCACTCAATCCAACGAGCCCTTGCTCACCGACTATGGACTAGTTCCTGTGATCAACCAAGAGAATGCTCAAGAGCTCATGGTAGCCTATAAGTCCCCTGAATACTTGCATCACGGCCGGATTACCAAGAAGACCGATGTATGGAGTCTAGGGATATTGATACTTGAGATCTTATCAGCAAAGTTGCCAGCAAATTTCGTACCGCAAGGCAAGGGAAGCGAGGAGGAAGATTTGGCAAATTGGGTCAATTCTGTTCCTCATGAAGAGTGGACTAATGTGGTGATTGATAAGGATATGACCAACGGGCCAACAAAGCAAAATGGTGGTGGTGAAAGTGAGGTGATCAAGCTATTGAAGATTGGTTTGAGTTGTTGTGAAGCGGATGTGGAGAAGAGGATAGACTTGAAGGAAGCTGTTGAGAGGATTGAAGAAATAAAAGAGAGAGATAGTGATGATGATTTTTTCTCCTCATATGCTAGTGAAGGAGACATGAGATCTTCAATAGGAAAGTCTGATGACATCACATTCTCTTAAATATTTCTAGTATGCTTGAGTTAAAAACTGGATTTCTAATCTATTAGAGGGGGGAGGGGGTCAGAAATATACATATTTTTTTTTTTTGGAGTTGAATGAAGAGCTATGGGAACGATAATGTAGTTCTTGTGGATGTAAATGCAGGATGGAAGTTGGAGTGAAAGTGGGATTGCCAATGCGCTTTTTTTTTTCTTTTTTCTTTTTCATTTTCATGTTTTCATTTTTCCCTTCCTGCTAGCAATGTCTTCAACTTGCATGCCTCCCTCTCTACATTACTATCATGGAAATAAATAAAAATATTACTATAATTTCCATATTAAAAGATTGTTCTCTTTCGACATTGCGGAAATCATGGATTATTTTTGCAACATCCATGGAAAAGATATACAGTCAAATTAATTGAAATATGATCTCTATAAATTACTAAATAAGCTAGTGTTATATTACATGATTTCCAGATGCGTCACGCGGCGCACTACACAAACAAACACTCTTTTAGCCATTGTGGACTGTTTTTTTTTTAATTTTTCCTTGGTAGCACAAAGGATAGCAAGAAAACTTGTCACATAAAATGGATTCACAAGGATCGGAATTATCTGATTAGTTGGTGTGATTGATGGCTTTTGTGGCAAATTTCTGTAGTGTAATTGGTTAATTTGATGTTGGTTTATACAGACTATTCAAGACTGCAGATATTCCTGGCACTGTATTGAAACGGGCACCGAATTTCTGCACTGTATATGTAGTTTCGAAAGGAAAGGTCAGTGGTTCGCGAAATGCAACTCGTCCAGTCCCAGCTAGTTCTGCAGCAGGAGGGACACTGCCGAATGTTCAGTTACCTGCTGCCACGAAGACTAAATACTATTCCAAATCATATACATTGAGATAAAAATTTTCTAGAATCGTTCTAAGGGCCGGTAGCTTTTGATACATAATGATTTTGACAAACCAAGATTTTGAGATTCCCAGTATTTGACAAGAAAAATTAAGCTCAGGGCTCAAAATTATTTCAATGATTGTTCTGACTGTATGTTTTCATCATAACTGCCCACTGTATATCGCAAATTGCCTTATTCTTCTCTGGTTAGTTGCAGCCTAGATAGTCTCTGCAATTTCTATAAACTAGCTATAACTAGGGTGGTGGATACCCCATATGCTAATTCCAATGAAATAAGATAGCTGTTAACATTTGATAATCATTTGTGTAGAGGAGCCGAAAGCTGGGATGATGAGCTCTCACCTGATCACCCAGATAGCCCAGTTGAAAGTTCCGAAAGGCCAAGCACTGACACCTCGTTCTTTGCTTTTTATGAAAATCTGGGGTGTGCTGAACTAACCGAAAACTTGCGAAAAGACTTGTATATGGAGGAAAGAGACTTCGAATCACACTCAGGGTCCAGATCCCCAGTCGAGATTAATTAGCCCTATTCCTGAATTCAAAAGTTTGGACAATCATTTAGAGCCATGGTTGGAACATAACAAGGTCAGTACTGTGCTGAACAAGTCCCTTAAAATTTCAAAACTCAACTTTGAATCCATTTTTAATCCAGAATTGTGCGAGGACAGGAGTTGGAAAGTGATGTGTACTTAGCTAGCAATTTTGCAAATCTTTTCAAGAGAGATATACTTGATTTGTTTTAGTTTTAAAATCATGTATTCTTTCAGCTGAATGTTTATTACGATTTCAGGAAGACCATGAAGATGAGGTTAGAAGGCTAAAGAATAAACTCAAGCAAACAATAGATATGTATCATGCAGCCTGCAAAGAAGCACTTGCTGCAAAACAAAAGGTTTTAAGCATCAGTGATTCTACCCCACCTAATGCCGTAGATTTAGTAAGCCCCAATGTTTGTTGTTTTAATGACAGGCAATGGAACTTGAACAATGGAATGGGAGAGGAAAAAGGAATACAGGAGGCTCATCTAATCGAGGAAATTGCATTGAAGATAGTGGAGTGGGAGAAGGCAAAGGCCAAGGCTGCAAATGAAGCAGCTCAGAAGCGTGAACGTAATCTATAACTGTGTTCTCTAAATATTGTAATATGCTTGGATTTCTTCTGCTTTCCTGTAAAACAATTTTACTGAATATCTGTCAAGTTTTAAGGCTACTCGCAGATTTGAGTGTTTCAAGTATGGTTTCCTTTTCCAAACATAACATCTTATGAGACATGCATTGCATTGTAGAAGGTGTGAATATCATAATCATCACACATTTTCAATCTAGCTACAACAGAAACATATATATTACGTGTGGCTTTGAAAAAGATAAAAGAAACAAACTCAATTCAAAAATATATAAACATCTGAAGCAGAAAAACTCATTTATTAACAATTATATCTATAAATTCCTACAAGGTTCATATAACATCTACTCTCCATTACACTAAACTTCTCAAGAAAAGAAACTTATGACTATATATGAAGGGTTAATTAGCTCAACAACTCAAAGAATCTTGCAGATAAAAGATGGAAAACCTAAAGAATGAACGAGCAGTACAAATAAAGAAGTATATTAGTACTTGATATCAGGATTTTAGAACAATAATCTTTCACGATCTACATAAGTTTGCAGTAACAGTTTCTTTTAGGGAGAAGAATATAATAGCCTTTGCCACAAGGACATTTGCAATGTATCATCAAGCACTCCCCGGTTCTCTCCGTCGTCACAGATTCTTCACAATCTGTCACTGCATCACTTTTCATCGAACCGACAGTCCACTTATTAAAATTTTGAATACATCCTAGGAAACAAAATTCATCCCAAGTTAAGGTCAATACAATAGCTACGTAGAATAGAACACGTTAAAATCTAACTTTGATTTTGATCCAAATTTTTATGGAAGTGAACAAGTGGAAAATTAAAGATAAATGATTGTACCTTGATTGCATTAGTGTTCTCTCTAGTTCAGTGACTTTACCATCATGACTGACTCTTCGTCTGCAGGTGTTATAATTTAATGATTTTCATCCCATCACTGATTGATCTTTTTCATGTTGTTTTTTATTTTCTTCAACCACTATTATTAAACACCAATTCCAAAATTTTCATTATAATTAGACTCGATTATTTTAAAAAACAATTAAAATTATCCCCCGAATCCAAAAACAAAAAAAAAAGAAAAAAAAACTCACAGATCTACTTCTCTATAAGTATTTCATAAACCTATTTTAGTACTTAAGTGTGAGCTTACAGCCACCAAGTCTTTGACTGTTGAAGCAGTAAATGGAGGGACAATGACTTGTTCTTCTCCATGTAAGGATTTCTGGTGGAGGATGCAGGGAGTAAATTTCATGGCAGATGTACTGCCGGGAGCTGTTGTATCCTCTAAGATTGACATGCGGACAGGATAGCATCAGATCAGAATCTGATCATGTCCTTTGGTCTTACTTATGAATTTCTGCTTTTAGGACCCACAATTTTCATTGTTTTTTCTTTTCTTGAGTTCTTGGTTTGATGCATCGATTTCTTTTCTTTTCTTTTTTGTTTTGGAAAATCTATAATGAGAGGAAGAAAGGTTTGGTTGAGATTTTTGGAGCCAATTTCACAGCAGAACAAGGAAATAAAATTCAGTTGCTTCCAAGCCTTTTAGTGAATGTTCATTGGGCTCCATTGTTTTGCTGATACTGGAAATTAAGTAGGTGATCCATTCTCTTTAAATAAGAAAATATATATATCTCTTTAAATAGAAATATCCAGTTCAAATCATTAGAATCCCATGCAGTTCGCCTAAGAGGGAAGGCCTGAGAATTGACAGTATGCTATTTTCCAAGATTCCAGGTTCTGACTCTTGTCAGGTGCAAACACTTCCAGCCTGTTTATCCCATGATTAGTTAGGTCTTGGTCCGAATACTTGGTGCTAATTAAAACAATAATAATTTAAATCATTAGGTTGTTTCTTTTTGATGCATATGTACACCTTAATATGATTTCTCCTCTCTCATTCATGTAAATCACTAATATTAGAAAAAAAGAATATTGCTTTGCTAATAATTAGGATAAGGCGAACCTATCCAAATAAGGGCCCATCATCTCCCTCCCTTCTCGAGGAGAAATGATAAAATTTAGTGTGTTCTTTTGGGCTGTTCATTCAATCGTGATACACATCATCACTCATTTTCATAATATATATTTGTTAATTACAGAGATTCTACATAAAAATCCTTGGGAAAGTTGGTTATAACTAACTTAAGACTAGTCTTTGAAGTCCGGTATTATTTGCTAATTTTGGGAGGTCACCAACTCATTTTCTTTGACTATCAAGACGACGATGGTATTTGGTATGGTCTTAAAGCATGTTTCAAGGAAACCAGAAGGGGCTATCATTGAAGTTTTGTTTGTTTTGTTCTCGTATTTTCTGAGCTGAAGCTGATTTGATTTTCACAAGAGAGACATAGATGGCTGGAAGGAATGGGGAAAAGAAAGAAAACAGCGTAGCAGTTGCCATAGACAAGGATAAAAGTAGCCAACATGCTCTCAAGTGGACGGTTGATCATCTTCTCACCAGGGGACAGGCTCTTACGCTTCTGCATATTAAACAAAACCTTTCATCCATCCCCACCCCATGTGTGCCTCCTCTTCTTCATGTCTTAATGATGATGATACTAATCTGATAATTAGTGCTGGCTTGAATGATAATAATCATAATCAGTCATTGTTTGTCATCTAGACCTTGCATGCAATGCACGTATATACGAATCAAAACATCATAAAATCCATCACACAGTTCAGATTCAACAATTCCGATTTAAGCTAGCAGTTCTAATATCAAGAATCTTTTCAACTTCCGCTTGATATTGCTTTGGTTGCTCGTAATAAAATCTTGAGATGGAATGTTTAAGCATCACATTCACCACCGTACCAATTTTCTCTGTGGTTGCAGGTGGAAACCAAGTCTCCATCAATGAGGTCAATGACGACGTTGCGAACATGTATAGCAAGCAAATTACCAACCAAGCCAAATCGCTGTTCCTTCCATTTCGTTGCTTCTGCACAAGAAAGGAGGTAATTTCTGCACCCTTTTTCCATATCAAATCCCCATTTCATTTGGTTAACGTTTGGTTATGTAATTAAATTTTCACGTGCTACACTAATTTTGCAATGGAGAGTACTGGGTTTTTATCCTTCAATCTCACCGTTGACGTTTGATGCAGATAAAATGCAACGAAGTTGTCGTGGAGAAAATGGACGTTGCCAAAGGAATAATAGAATACGTTACCACAAATGCAATTGAGATTCTGATACTTGGTTCATCATCGAAGGGAGGCCTTGTCAGGTAAAGCATTTATGGAGGGCTAGCTGATCATAACTCAGATTCTCTTTGCTACCTAAAGAAATATTTATTTACAAGACAAATAGACATTAGATTAAGACAATAAGTCTATTTCCCTGGGCTAAGTTGATACATAGAGCTTGCAATTGTTGGTTTGGTTTTCAGATTTCTCAAATCTGGAACAAACCAAGAAATAGATGGATAACTGCCAGGACAATGTTCCATCTAATTCTGTTTACGAGGTTCAAGCAACTTCGGATTTCCATCTGATTTCATAAAATGCCACATCTCATCCTCTAAGATATAATGAATTTTGATATCATACCAATTATGTTTTTCTTCCCCACAGAAAATTCAAGACCACAGATATTCCAGGTAATGTGTCCAAAGGAGCGCCAGGCTTCTGCTCTGTATATGTCATCAGCAAAGGAAAGATCTCATCGGTGCGATCTGCTAGTGGTCCACTACCTCCAAAACACTCCATTCAAACTCAAATGCAGAGCAGGGATACAGTTGAAACCCTTTTCAAGTCTAGCCTAGGTCCCAGAGGTCTGCCTCTCTAGTAAGCATTCTGTTCTTTACACCACTTTATATGGCTTTGTCGTTTCTCATTAGAGGTGTATCGATCTTTTACAGTACCAGAGAGGTCACCATATACCCTGCAAGGCCTTCAAGAAGATATGGAAATCAAGTAAGTTCGACAGATAAACTTCTCTGAGGTGTATAGGTGTAAAATACTAATGACCATCAATAATCCATGGTGCTACAGGTTAATCATATAATTTAAAGTCTAAACGGATACAAGCTTCTTCTCATTCTCTCCCAGTTACAATGGCAGGCAGTTCTATGTTCTTATTGAATTATACTGGTTTCTTTGAACTTTACACGATTTGACACTTCTCTTTTCAATGCTTGACAAGGAACTTTCAGCTTGACATCTTAAATTTATTAGCAACTTTTTCCATGATACAAACCCTTTTTTTTTCTATTTTTTGGTCGCTTTACCAGTACCACTAGTCCTGGCACTACTGCTTTCCAACACCAACTTTAGAGGCAAGTCAAAGCAAAACCATAATATTTCTCACAACAAAAACTATGGCATCCATGCTCATGTGGCTGCCTCATATCAGTGGCTGCCATCTTGATGCAGCACTGATAACGAGGCTCATAAAGCACCAGCAATTCTTTAAGGAACGGAAATTTGAAGATGATGGCAATTTCTAATTAGAGAATATCCTGATATTCAATGAGAGGACTAACCTGATAACCACCGAAACAGGTCACCATTCACTAGAAGAGGTGGAATCGCCAAATATGAGCCCTCCACTCCAGATTCTGACATATCATTTGTAAGCAGTGGAAGGCCAAGCATTGATCACACATTTCCTGCTATCTACGATGCTTTTGAAACTGGAATGACACCTCGGCTTTCAAACGCTTTCGAAACTGGAATGACACCTCGGCTTTCAAATGGCTCGGATTATGACTATAGATCCTTTGGGTCATTGTACTCAGGAAACAAATCAATAGATGCAAGTTCACAGTATAATTTCTCATCAACCTCACAAGAAAGTGGCAACACATCATGGTCGTCTTCACAGAACATGGTAACAACATAAAGTCCCAGGGAAGGCATAGTTAATGCATGCATAAACACCCACCAACATGCATCGATTTGTGTTTGATCCTGATTGAACTGTGTGTTTCCTGACAATCAAGGGGCAGGTTCTGGTTGGCTTGTCCCAATAGATTTCTCCCAGAAGCTAATAATTTTCTCTCCATGCCCATCATCTTTCCTTTATAATGCTTTTACATTTGTTTTTCCATACATTTTCAAAAAAAGTAATGTCCATTAGCAGTCATATGATTACCTATAGAAACATAATCATTCATAACAAACAAAAGTTCTGTGAATCATGGGAAGAAGGCAGGTTGACAGGGAGACAAACAATAAACATTAGGGCAAAAGTGAGGCATACACTCATGTAACTTAGAATGGTTCACATTAGAGAAACAGAAAACAGAAATATAATGTATGCTTCATTCAAACTTTATAGGACGACATGGAATCTGAGATGCGGAGGCTCAGACTAGAGCTCAAGCAAACAATGGACATGTATAGCTCAGCCTGCAGAGAAGCACTAACAGCAAAACAGAAGGTACTGACAGTTGAAACCTTCTTTGACAAGAGTCTAAATTTGTTAATTCTATGGTACAAAAGTCCATCTTTCATAATGAATTTATCAGTATATTTAAAAATATATTTAGAGGCGTTCCATCATTCCATCATTCAAGCTCTCTTTTCATTCTCTTCAGACTGGAAGCTCATTATGTGTTACTCAAACTTGAAAGTCAAAATAAACAAATAGCTCAAAATATCCAAAATCTCCAACCAAAAGCACCAATGGAAACATTGAATTGAAAATGAAACCTTGAGTTGAGCTGTAATGTGATGAATTCTGATGAAATTTCATTACAGGCCAGGGAACTTCATCATTGGAAATTGGAAGAACAACATAGATCAGAAGGAGTGCGATTAGCAGAGGAAGCTGCCTTGCAACTTGTAGCAAAGGAGAGAGCTAAGTGTAAAGCAGCCATTGAGGCAGCTGAATCATCTCAAAGGATCGCCGAATTGGAATTACAAAAAAGACTAAATGCAGAAATGATAGCTCAAAAGGAATTCCAGGAGAAGAATAAGGCACTAGCATCCATTGCAAACAGTGATCTTCGATATCGAAAATACACGATTGAGGAGATTGAAGCAGCAACAGATGAGTTTTCAAACTCACTCAAGATTGGAGAAGGAGGTTATGGGCCTGTTTACAGGTCCTATCTGGATCATACACCAGTGGCCATTAAAGTTTTACGTCCTGATGCAGCTCATGGAAGGTCACAGTTTCAGCAAGAGGTTTGGAGATCTGTCCATCATCCAAAAATAATTGAGTAAATAAACAGAAACCTACATACATCCATCATAACTTTATGGAAATGAACTAATGAAACTGAATTCAAAATGATCATCACTAGTATCCTAGCAGAAGTGATGAAGAGAATCATTTAAAATGAGGTTTTGAAACGAGGAACTAGTAACATTCACACTTTTCTTCAGGAACTACAAAGGAGTAGCCAAACCTAGTGATTTTTCAAATGCCAAAGAGCCGACTAAAAAAGTAAATCATATTTATTTAGCCACTAGTTCTCCTGCAACAAATAAGTCTGACAATATTTTGAGCTAATCCATTGCCTTCAGCTCATAAAAGTTGAGCCGCAAGTATTGAATTTAAGTTTCCCAAGCTCGTGTTTTTTGTTTTTTGTTTTTTTTATCTTTTTTGCTCTAGGAAGAAAACTAGACAAAATCCAGTGTAATGGCACTGCCCTTTTTTTCTGTCTTCTCTTCTTCTTTTTTCCGTTTTTTTTTTTTCCTATTGAACCATCTGTTCTTAGGTGTATTCCGAATTTCTGACAACTCTTATGCAGGTTGAAGTATTATCCTGCATAAGGCATCCAAACATGGTTCTCCTCCTTGGAGCCTGCCCAGAGTATGGCTGCTTAGTCTATGAGTACATGGCTAACGGAAGCTTGGAAGACTGCCTGTTCCACCGAGGAAACAATCCACCTCTTTCTTGGCAATTAAGATTCCGGATTGCTGCAGAAATCGGCACTGGCCTTCTTTTCCTCCATCAAACCAAGCCAGAACCACTTGTGCACCGCGACCTCAAACCTGGCAACATTTTGCTTGATCGCAACTATGTCAGTAAGATTAGTGATGTTGGCTTGGCCAGGCTTGTCCCTCCATCAATAGCCAACACTGTTACTCAATATCGCATGACATCAACAGCTGGAACATTCTGTTACATTGACCCAGAATATCAGCAGACAGGAATGCTAGGGATAAAATCCGATATTTACTCACTTGGTATCCTGCTTCTACAAATAATAACAGCCAAGCCACCTATGGGTTTAACTCATCATGTTGAGAGGGCCATTGAGAAAGGAACTTTTGCAGAGATGCTTGACCCAGCCGTTCTAGACTGGCCCATTGAGGAAGCCATGAACTTTGCCAAGTTATCTCTTTGTTGTGCAGAACTGAGGCGGAAAGATAGACCAGATCTCGGAGCGGTCATACTACCTGAGCTTAAGAGATTGAGAGAACTTGCTGAGGAAAACATGCCTAGCGTCATGCCTGGGGGCAGCACAGGAAGCTCCCCTTATCACAGCCAATTTTCCTCAGTTCAAGTGAGTTTTACACGCTTCCATTTTTTTAACTCCAACGGCAAAAAACCTGCTTGTGCAAACTTCAATTTTTCCTAGGATAACATTTACTAATTTCATAGCAACTCGTAGATCTTACAAGCTACAACCTCTGCAAGCTTTACAATTCAATTATTTCTGATCTGTTGCCAGGATGTGATCACAGCGAGCTACAATCTGGATATGATAGCTCAAGAAGCCACCCAAGCACACCATCTAGAGGAAGAAGATGAAGGACGATTGAAAAACACTTTGTTGTAGCGAAGATAGATGTATTTGGCATTCAACATTACCTGAAGCTTGTTTTAAATTCTTTTGTAGCTCTTGGAAAACCAAACTTGTTTTAATGCTGGCATGGTTTCTAGTTAAGAGAGTATTCAACCCGGTATAGCCAAATCCAACAGCATATTCAGATTTCTCGAGTATTTACAATTGAAACTGATCAGTTATATCTCAACCATTTCCAATTCCACCTTCAGCCTCCAAGCGTCACCACCACTAGATCAGCAAGATTTGACAAACATTCTAGTATTTAAGATGATAAGTCATAAGGGACACCTTTTGGACAATTAACTCAGTCATCGGACATTGCATTGCTATTAAGCAGAATAAACATATTAGGGGAAAATCACCACCATCTCTACCAAAAGGCAAAGTAATTGCTCAAGGTTGCATGTTGACTCCAAACTCTAAGAATCTAAAAGAATTCTATATGAGCATACTTCAAGTTTCAGTCAAACCAATCAAGATTTTACACAGTAATATAAGGCCAATAGTCAGTATTTCCAAAAGATATGTTTACTCTTGTGTAGTTTCCTGGTATATATTTTAATGAACTCTCTCTGTAAGTCCACTTCCGCTGCCTATCAAACTCCATAAATGCCTCTAAACTTGAATGGAAACCACCATTCCCAAAAACACTAACACTAAAGGATCTGTTAATAACTTTGGAGAATTATCCAAATGCATCATGCTCCTGATGCATCAATGACAACCATAAGTCACAAGATAAGGAGCAACCTTATCATGTTTCATATGCTCAAGGCCTAGATGGAGATCCCACAACAAAGACATTCTTGAAAAGCCAGGGCTTGTACATTAAATGTAGTAAGATCGGGATGAAAACCAGCTTCCAACATCTTCAGAAATTCCCTCTGCAAGAGTCTTCATTTTTCCCAAGTATTCACCTTAGGAACTCCATAGCCTGTAAAATTTTCTTTCCTTTATATATGGAAACGGCATTGCTCTAATTCCTTCTCTCTATGAGGAGTCTAGACCTTTTAAGGCGATCTCAGGCAGCTTCCATCTCTGCCAAAGAACCATGACGACTATAATACATAACAAAAGCATTCCCAGTGCCAGAGTCTACCGGAGACCCTTTGAGACCATCTTCTTCAAAGTATCATCCATCAAATCAAGTTGACCACCCTTTCCGAAGCAAGAGATAGCCAGTGAGTAAACCTGATGAAAAAAGTCAAAAGTTCTCGAAGAACTCAACTGATCAAGAATTTTGATTACTTCATCAAAAATTCCACTCCTTGCATAATTGTCAATTAATTCCGAAACTACCTGAACACTAGGCACAGAAGAACTATACAGCATTTCCTCCCATATTGCCTGTGATTGAGGTAAAAGGCCACTATAAGCATAACAACGCATCATAGCTGAAAGAGTAGTGTTGTCTGGTAAAAATCCTTCACATTTCAACTCTAGATGGGCCCTTCTTTGCTTACAGAATGTCTGTATTAATGATGCACAATCCACACAAGTTTCCTTTCCACAAACACCCTTATCACACTCTCATTGCCTTATCATCTGTACTAACCAAGAAGCAAGCCCAATAAACATACGCTCAAAATTTCAATTTCCTCCACGAGCTTTCAAACTAAAACCAATTAACAAAAAGTTATGAACTTTTCAAGAAACTCGAGCACAAAATTCTGGCACGAGTTACCATAAACTAACATAAAAAGTGTGACTCATACAGAATTATCAAAATCCCACTAATAATATTAATTCAAAAGCAAAATTGAGGTTCTGTTTTTCCTTGTTTTAAATTCTCATTCAAATAAAGTTCCCGCCTTCTAAAGGGAAAGGGGAAAAAAGTAATGCTGAAGTGTTGGCTATAATGTCATCAAACAAGGACCAAACCCATATAAAATTTCCATAGAAAGATTGAATTTTGCATCTTTTTATTAACACACTAAAACATATACATTAAGATTTGTGGGAAAAATAATACCTTTAGAACTAAAGATCGCTTTTTTGGGGCACTCATGATTGAAAAAATAGCAAAACGCTTAGGTTTAAGAGACCCAACAAGGTGAGCATGACCTGTTGTTGCTGCTATTACAGTTTTTGTCCATTTCTAAAACTTCTTAGCATAATCTTCAAAAACACAGAGACAATGACAACCGTTCGTCTCAGAGAAACAGGTTTTCGATCCTGTTTTGCGCGATCCTTCTTCTTAAGTATAGTAGTCAGTATTTTCTAAAGTATATTTTATTTAGAAATATATTACAATATTTTTTTTAATTTTTTAAAAAAGATTCAAATTTTATGAAAAGCAGGTTAAAACTTAATATCAAACACCTTTTTAACTTAATTTTAAAGTGAACTAACCCTTTGATTCACGCCAAGCCATAGATTATAGTAAAATAAATTTTAATGTAAAAAAACATATTTAGGTATTGCTTGTGTAACCATTTGTCACTCGTGCATTGACGGCTTAGATTCTATTTAAAATTGCAATCCAACTGTAATTTTAAAAATTATTGAATTTGTTTTTAGCTTTGTATTAATTTTTTAAGTGTTTTTTTAATTGTTTTGTCGTGTTAATATCAAAATTATTTTAATATTTTTTCAGGTAAAAAACATTTTAAAAAATCATCTTTACCACATCCTCAAACATCCTTATAATTGACTTAGTTGTTTTCTTTTAAAAAAACTAAAAATAAATATTTTTTATTTGTTAGATTTCTATACGTATGAGTGTTCAAATATATGTTGGAATTCTATATTTAATACACAATTATAAAAGATTTAATTTTGACAAGGAAAATTGATCCAAAATACCCTAAAGTACCGTGTGATAACAACAATAAAAAAAAACAAATAATTGAAATGATACAATCAAGAATTCCCCAAAATCCAAATGAATGATGCTAGCAATTAAGTAGCCAAGAACACAAAATACATAACCATCTAGTAGGTGGTCGGTGGTAAGAACTTGAGGCTAAGATGTTTGCTTTTCTTGTGGTTTCAGGTTCGAGTCTTATATTTGTTAATACGATGACAACTGAAAACTTATATGGATTAATCGAGATGCACGCAAACTGACCCATACACCCACGCTGATAAAAAAAAAACACAAGAAATATTCTTCTTTTAATTCACACTTGCAAATGTTACTTTCACAACAAGAAGTAAGGATGACATTAAAAAAAATAAGACTTTTTTTTTTCTTGAGACAAATGAAAGACAAGTAAAGGAGAGAAGGTAAGCTAACGTACCATTTGAGAAAACAAGGAAAAACAGAGCACAGAAAAATGAAAGAGCTTCTCATGGCAAGGGTGCAGCACTGACTGTGCATTGACTAGGAAGATCTTAGCATTTGTAAGTGATCAACAATGGAGTATCTCATTGAAGTGTTTATTGTACATCACCAATAAATTTCTTGCTTTTGTAAGAGTACCAATGAGTTTCTTAGTTAGTTAAATTGATAAAATAATTGAGACTTTTATCAAATTATTATGGATTAAATTTTCTTCAAAGGAGCGGTGAAAGGGATCAAGGGAGCAGGTTAAACTATATATTAAAAATTAAAGTGATATTTATTTGATAATCTAACTGTTTTCAATTACAGAGATGAGCTACATTGTTTCTTCTGTATATTAATTTTAGTAACTTTGTGTTTGTTAAAAGTAATAATGTCCTGAACTCCATTAACAAAAGCAAGTAAATATATAAGATTTCACACTTTCTTTAGCAATGTTTATCATGTGCTTCCAAAGGAGATGGATTTTTATACTTTCCACTAGAATTTAATAAAAAAAATTTCTTATTAAAAAATATTAATATATAAATAAGTTGATTTTATCATGTTTATGTTGATATCAAAATTTAAAATATCTCAGGTTTGCTAATTAAAGAATCCCTGTATCCATCTCAAAACTAAAACTTTAAAAGATCTTTATGAATTAAACAAAAAAAATACTTTTTTATAACAAAAATCATTGTCTACATATAAAGAAATCATAATAGAATAATTTCAAGTTTAACTGATTATATCGTAAGTTTGTTTTTCAAAAATCACCAATTCAAGTATCATAAATTTTAGAATCATTAAAGATTTATATGGTTTAATTAAGATACACATAAACTGATCTAGAAATTATAATTAAAAAAATCCAATAGAACAATATTTCTTAAAAAAAAAAAAGTCCTGCAATAAACTTGGGCCCGACACTAATAAATCATTAACAAAGAGAAAAATTCACTGTCCAATTCCTATTAATGGAAATCCAGCTAGCAACACTAAAAAAGGGATTGATTGTACTTGCCTCATTCTCTTATAGCTAAAGACGCTAGATAAGTGAAATGGAGGCTGGATTCGGTTTTTCCTTATACTGAAATGATATGGGATAACTTGATAAACACCTAACTTTGAGATCGGGAAAAGAAAACAGAAAAAACCTATTATGCTTTCTTTTAAAAGGTAAATTAGTGATTCTATTGTGTAATAAAAATGTAAAGAGATTGATTTATTTCATTTAATTTATTGATGATATATTATTTAAGTGTTTGAAATTCATTTTGTGTGTGTGTGTGTGTGTTTTCTTTTTTTTGTATTTTTAGAGCTGTTTATGATTATGAAATGTGAAAATTTGTTGAATTTGATGAAAATTAACGAGTTTATAATGATTTTGTGTAGGTTTTTTTAAGTGGATCAAAATTTTGAGTTTAATTTTTTTATAGGAAAAATTCTGTATAAATTTTGTTAAAATTATAAAAATTTTAACTCTCCAAAATTATTCACTAAATTAAATATTAGATTAACAAAGTAAATAATAAATATTATAAATTTTTTTTTGTTAGATTTAGATGGAACAATATCCTCACTAGTCACTACTCCTCTAACTTAATCGGTCAAATTGGTTAATCCAGTTATATGAACCGGTCAACCGATTCACACAAATACTATGATTTTATAAAATTTTTTTTCAAATATATTTTGAGTCAAAATATATATTTTTGTTCAATTTATAGACTAAAACATAAATTTTAATTAAAATATCAAAAATTTACTGTTATATAATAGCTTGCCTCTGTTTATCAGTGTCAATCAATTAGTCAATATAACTGACTATTATGAAATAGTTGACCGATTTATCCTTATTAATAGAATTTAAATAATGTTAGAGTTCTGAATTACAATATTAATTATAATTTTATAATGAATTTAAAACATAATATTTAATTAAATGTCACTATTTTAAAATATAACAATATTATAATTAAAAAAATTATATTATTTGATGGAAACTTTTTACTTCTTTAATTCTTTTTATTTTATATATTAATTACCCAATTTACCTAAGAAAACAGTAATCACTTACTACTAGGTTGTTTATTATAGACAAATAATAATAATGATTGATTATAATTCAATCAAAATAATTATTGCTACACACTGTTTATATTCCTTTCTCCACTGATAACCACAGGCGTTAAAGCCTATCTCTCTACAAGGCAAGTAGAGAGTTGTCACTTTCTCTCTCTAAAAAATCTCTCCCACAAATTTAGCCTCTAAGAATCTCTCTTTCTTGCACTTCACTTCTCTAAATTTTGCACTTGTTTCTCTCTCTAGAACCTCTTTTACTTTGAAATTAATATCTCTCCGTTAAATTCTCTCTTCCATGTTAGGTACACTTGTGAATACTCCAAAACCCTTTCTCTCTTTATAACAGCAAACCCTTGTCTTGAATTTTCAAGAATTCAAGATTTGAGGGTTGCCCATGTCTCAGTTTGGTCTGAAAATGGAGAAAAAGAGACCAAGAATCAGTCTTTCTTTGTTTTCAACCTTAACCGAGACCTTTTCAGTTGCCAACAAATCACCTAGGTCTTTGGAGAATGGTGGTGCTGTTGGGTTAGGAATAGTTGCTGCTATGGATGAGTCAGATAAAGTTTCTGACTCGGCTTTGTCACCAAGATCCAGTCTTCTCCCAATTGTTTCTTTGAAGAAACCTGCTTCTTATTTCAAAGAAGGAGGTATTGGGATGTCGAATCTTGATAAAGATAGTAGTGGTGGTGGTTTATTTGTTGTTGATGAGAATGATGAGAGTTATACTTGTGTTATTTCTCATGTTGGGAATAATGTGATTAAGCAGAGTGTTTGTTATGGTGACGAGGTTTGTATTGATCCAGGGAATGAGTTTGATGTTGGTTCTGGACTGGTTTATGCTGCTTCACCACCTGTGAGCATGCCCATGAATGCTGCTGTTGCTGCTGCTAGGAGGGAGTTTTGGAGCAAGGATTTCCTGAGTTCTTGCTATCTCTGCAAGAAGCTGCTTGAGGGGCTGGACATTTTCATGTACAGGTACAAAAATGATTGCTTTCTTGGTTTAATTTTAGTGGTTAGTCACGTGTTTGGAATTGTGTGTGACTAGTGAATTGTGTGAATTCTGATTGATTGGATATGCTTTTTGTTTATGGATTGTTGTTTGACTTTGAATTGCTGTGATATTTTGTTGTTTGAAAAATGCAAGTTCTTGATTGGCAATAGATTAATAGATTTTGATGGGATAACAGCCAATGGATTCGTAGGCAAATTAGTGTTGGGACAAAATCTTGCTTACTCATGTTCTTTCAGTCATGACTGCGTCGTCCTGTTTTGACTGAAAACTTCCACGTACTTAGAAGATGGTTATTTTGGATTACTTTTTCATGGAAAATGTGGACACGAGATAGTTTATGCAATCGTAAAATCGATCAGGTTTCCTGTACAAGCAGAAAAATGATCCATTCATGTAGAACATATTTATGCTTGGATTTCTTTGTTCTGAAGAACACGTGGTTATGTAGAACATATAATGTTTGGATTTCTTTGTTCTGAAAAACATGTGGACTAGAAATGGTTAATATGATTGTATTATCAATCAAAGATGCCATACAATTGGAACAGTAATTGAACTGGTTTAAACAAGTTCAAAATTAGCTGCTTCGTTGTCTGGTTTAATAGCATTTAAATCTATCTTTGTATATTTATTGTCAGGCCATTTAAAATTAGTGACTTGGGTCAATGCACCTTATCTCAGATATTTTGATTCAAAATGGTATTATTCAACACTTATTTGGGGTTCCGTTGTCTTCCTGAATTTCATATGTTTTAGGCTGCATTTAGGAATTTGGAAAGAATTGTTCATCAGTGATGATGCTCTTTCAATTCGTACAAGAGTCTTGACACACTGGATGTTTAAAATAGAACCCTGCAATCTCATTTTGTCTTTCATTTTCTGCATGTACTTTGAGAAAATGTTGAAATAGAACATTGCAATCTGATGAGTGCAAATGTGACACCATGAGTTTCATTACTAGGTCAAATGATAAAATAAAGCAACTTTTTAGTCAAGTTTATGTTATTAAGTTACCTCTAAAAGATTATATGCATCAGACTTCGGTATGAAATGGGCATAAAGTAATCAGGATGCACTTCTCTATTTTAGTTGAGACAACTCCATAAAAGTAGGGCCAGCTAAGCCATTTTGGGGGTTGTCCAAATTGATTATGGTTGTAAAGAATGATGAAGACATAAAACCAGAGTTGGGGTAGAAAGGTTGTCAACTTACATCCATTACTTGCATAAACAACTGAAAAACCTTTTGTTGAAGCCATTATTTTGATGCAATGTTAAATTTCTTAGCATGTTGGCTTGAGTGGGAGCCTTTGTGGTAAGGGCTTTTTCCTTACAGCAGTCCAATGGTTCTTGTTTCATCTATAGAGAACTTGGGGCCATTATTGAATCATTATCTGGTACAAGTTGTTGGTGCTAAGCTGTGTACTTCTCGTAAATTTCTTTGGACAAAAACACTGCTTATTATTGTTGTTAGTGCCAATGAGCAGTTTCTATCTGGCTAAGTTGTTTTATCCTTTACAAGTTTGGAAAGTCAATATCTGAGTATCTGTCTGAGTTGTCACAGCAAAGCTGTTTTCTCCTCTTGAAGTTTCCTAGGAAAAAAAACAAACTGCTCGTTTATTATTATTATTATTATTATTAGTGACAACAAGCTGTTTTTCTCTCCGGTCTTTGTTTTTTAAGTTTGGAAAGTTAATTATCGAGTATTTAGTGTAAGTTGTCAGAGCTGTGCTGTTCCTCTCCTCTTGAAGTTTCCTGATGCAGAGATGGTGCTTATCTAGTATAATCGGTACTGGTCATTAATTTATTTCCATATTTACTGAAGCATGCCAGGCGTGCTTCATGTAAGCATTGACAAGGATATCTTTCCTTCTGGTGGAAAATATGCTTTTTTAGGATTAGGTTGACAGATTTGTTATTCGTTGAACACTGTCAATTGCAACTTGGCGAAAGTTAGAACAGTCAATAACAGCTTGGTGTTAACTAGGAAACAATTATACTGCTGTCATGGTGACCAAATGAAGCATTGGTGCCTTGTCAACTATATACATGGGTTTTTCTTTTCAGGAATTATAAAAATATCAGCAAAAGCACCTTGATGGCTCTTTATCCCTACATTGCAGGACTTGAAACTATATAATATTGTCTGTCTTATGGGATGTTTTCCAGCAACTATACTAATTTCAAATATTCAATGAAATTTGAATTGCTGTCTTCATGATGTTTTTGGTTCTTGGTGACAATTTATAAAACAAAGGCAAATGTTGTAGCTTTTAAAAAAAATTTGAGGTTGGGATTAGAATTTGCTCGGAATTTGGGTGGTAAGGTCTTAGCTGTTAAAAAGCGTATTGGTTATTCCGTTCCCTAAATTTAAGTTAATAAGTTTCACTTTATTTTGGGAATTATGTTGTAGTAGAAGGCCCAAATAATTCTTGTTTGCTTATGCATGTGGGCCTGATTCTTTTGGGGAGGCTTTGTTAGGATATTCAACTTGAGCCTCGAGAATTTTCAGGGATAAATTTTTCTCGTTCTCATTTCTCATATCTTACACTCATTTTCCACTGCTAAAATAGAAATGGGGTCCTTGTTTGCAGGGGTGAAAAGGCATTTTGCAGCCCAGAGTGTCGTGACAATCATACCAGAAACGAAGATTTCAAGGAGAAATGCGGATCTGAAGCTCGGAAGAAACAAGAGTGCTGCTCTGTATCGCCCAGCTCTTCTACTCTGTTATTTTTTGCTGGAGTAGCTGCAGCATAGAGTATTTTACAAAAACACCAGTATCTGGTAAATAAAAGGATAGTAAAGAATATGAAGGATATCCCTAAAGATAAACTGCCATTGATGGCATGGAGATGCAGTAGACCTGAGTTTTTAAGAGGGTTAGAGCAGGTAGTCTCCACACCTTAGATTGCAAGAAAGATTCTTCTGAGATGGGAGAATTTTATAAAGGATTATAAGTTTTCTTAATCCAAAAAGGGTATCATATATAGACTCGAGTTTTTCAATGTTACTATTATTACCCCTTGGGCCATGGGTGCAAGGCAATTTAGTTTAATAATTGCTATGAACTGGTATGCAGATTCTTGAAGCAATATCATTCAATATAAATTACTCTATAAGCTTTCAAATTGTTAGTTCATTACTGTGTGTTTTAATTGAATTATATGGATTTTTTTCCCATTATTTTAAAGCCTGCAACATCTTTACCAAATTATTGACTTATTAGGCTGAGTAAATTTGATTTAGATTTGTTTACTTGCTGAGTTTGCCCATGCTTTCAAGTCCCTGGTCATTTGAAAATTGAGATCCCTTTTCGGCGCATGAAGATGGATTTAGGTAGTGTTTTCCTACATGCTCCTAGTGTGGTAAGGATTTAACTTCAGCAACTCACCATTAACTCCCTCAAAACGACAAAGAATGGTTGCTAAGCTGGTCAACCTGACTCCAGCAGAGTCAGCAGCCATGCAACCCATCCATCTGTTTGAATGTTAGAAAATAATTTTTATTTTAATGTTTAGAAGTATAATAAAAAATAAGTTGGAAAATACTTTTTAGTGTTTGGTTATGTCATGCAAAATAGGTAGGAAAATAACTAATTAATATATATTTTTTTTAATTTATTAAAATAATAAAGAATAAATCTTACAAATTAAAAGGTTGAATGAGAATTAAATTGAAAAAAAAAGTATAATTTCATAAATTATCTCAAATAAAATAAATAATAATCAAAATAATAGAGATCAAATTTAAAAAATAAAAAAATAGAAAGATGAAAAAATTAAAATAATAATAATTAACATTTCATAAATTATTTCAAATAAAATAAGTAACAATCAAAAGAATGAGAACCAAATTTGATAGATAAAAAATTTCAATTAAAAAATAATAAGGGAAAAACAAATGATAATTATAAAAATAAGGACCAAAATTAATATAAAAATTAAATTTTAAGGGATGAAATTGAAAAACAAATATTTAAAACAAAATATATATATATAGCAATCAAAAATTTGAAGACCAAATTTGATATAGTCAGCAAATAATATGACATTTCTAAATTTTTCACAACTTTCAGAAAATGTTTTCTGCTCAAAATAAAAAGGAAATACTTTTCTAGAAATCAAGCTAAAGTGTTTTTCATTGACCAGAAAGTGTTTTCTGTTGACTAACTTTTCTAATGACAAATAAACACAGGAAAATTTAAAAAATAATTTTTCAAAAACTAGTTTTTAAAAAACAAACACAACCCTAGTAATAATTTTCACAATCCTTTTATCTTTATAGTGGCCCGAAAACCTCGAAGGATTGTTGCTAAACTGATTCATCCCGACTCAAGTTTCCAGCCATTTCACAACTATAATGATCCTAAAACTAAAACCCAACACCTGATGCTTTCAAGAATACCGAGTAAAGAAACCATCTAGGTGATGGTCCAGTGGTAAAAGCTTGGGACCAAGAGGTTTGCTCTCTCTGTGGTCTCAGGTTCGAGTCTTATGGTTGCTCATATGATGGCCACTGGAGGTTTACATGGTCGTTAACTTCAAGGCCCGTGGGATTAGTCGAGGTGCGCACAAGCTGGCTCGGACAACCACGTTAAACTAAAAAAAAAAGAATACCGAGCAAAGGCTATGACACTATGATGACTGACGTCAGATACACAAGCATATGTCGAGGACCAGAGAGAGCTAATCTTCTATCAAATGCTACCAGAAAGAAGAAAAAAAAAGGAGTTTTGCATGGCCATGGCACCATGTAAAGATGGACATATAATTGGGATGCAAAACTACAATATTGCCTGTGAGCTTCAGATAAAAGGGAATTGATTGAGAGCTTCTTGAGAAGCAGGATTGATTGTTGTAATAGGTATACAGTTTGAACACAATCCCAACCTAGAAAATAAGGTTTTCTCAAAGATCTGATTTGAGAAAACTTGTAAAGATTTTAGTTTTGCTTGTAGAAATTAATTTGTAATTATTTTTTTTCTTTTTTGTAGTACACTTTCACCGGCTGGTAGGGTGGGAGATTTTAGGATGTAATTGGGCTTGCAATAACATATGATTCTAGACAATTAAGTGTAGGTATGCAACAACTAGATGAGAATCTACTCTAGACAGATTACGTGGATGGGCTAGCAGATATATTTATGAACCAATGAGACTGGTTTAGGCCCAATAGGAGGTCTGGTCTTGCCAGATTAAAATAACGGCTCAAAAAGATCATGATTTTAATCCGATCGTTGGATCGCGTTTAAATTTTTACAAGAGTTTTCGAAAGCTGTTTTCTTTAAAGTAACATGAAATTGCTACTCCAGTTATCAGATTTTTAGATTTTGAAAATCTCGACCCGGGCCTCCAGTTTTGACAACTTTTATGGATTCCGTTATTATTTTTAAATTTCATGCATCTCTCCTTTATGCTTTTGGATTTTTAATTTTATTTCAAAGTTAAAGTAGGGTTTAGTCTATTTAAAACTTTGTAAACCTTCCGGAGGATCATTCATTAAAAGAAAATAAAACCTGCGAACTTGGAGTTCTTATCTGCTATTTTTTTTGCTTATTAAAATTCTTGTGTTCTTTTTTTATATAAATATATTAGTAACTTATTATTTTCTAATAATATTTTATTTTAAAATATTTTATTAATATATTATTAAAGTGTTATATCATTTTAGGTTTTAAGTCCTTCATGGAAAATAATTTTTTATTTTTTGAAACTAGTTCAAATCGAATGATTTTGGTTCGTGTTTTTTTAACAAAAACAAGTAAATTGCCTCACCTTTTATTAAGTATGTTTAGGAGTGTGGTTGCGGTTGTTTTTTAAAGTGTTTTTTATTTAAAAATGTATTAAAATAAATTTGTTTTTATTTTTTTAAAATTATTTTTGATATCATCGCATCAAAATAATCTTAAAATATTAAAAAATATTAATTTGAAATAAAAAAAATAAATTTTAAATTTTTAAAACACAAAAAAAAACACGGAAAAAAAATCTAACCACAAATTCCAAAAGGGATAAAATGTGAGCAATTTCAACAGATTAATAAATGCATCACAACTGCTTGAGACATTAGGTATAAAAAAAATCTGTGCCCCTCACTCATTTCAATAAAAACATAAACACTCTAAATTCAAATACATGTCGACACAGGAAAGACTAAACAAGAAAGTTGTAGTCAAAGTCTAACTACAAAAACGAGTTCCCAGGAGTGTCGCTCCCATGAATACCAGTAACGACAGAAGAATCAAGAACAAAATAAAAGTAAAACAAGTATGCTGATGAGATCAGATGGGGGAGAACATTCCAAGCTCCAAGCATTGGCTTTGATATATAGACTAGGGACACAACGAAGAGACAAGAGATGAAGATGCAAGGGGGACGTTGCGACTTCCATGAGAGAGGAAGGTAGACCGGAGTGGGAGATCGCGAGAGAGAAGAGACGATCTGGTAGTGTGTTTAGGGTGGCTGAGGTTTTTTTAATAGGTTTTTTTCGTTTTTTTTTTTTTGGGTTCAGTTTTTTCAATCATTTTTTTTCGATTTTCTTGGTTTTTTTTGCTACGGACCTCCATGCATATTTATAATTAAGAGATGACATAAGTACTAACTTCGTGTTACTAATCCTGATAATTAAAACTAGGTATAATCTTCCAAACAACTCTTAGTGCTCCTATATATATATATATATATATATATATATATATATATATATATATATATATATCCAAGATAGCCCATTCCATATATATGATCATGATCACTTGTCATTTCAATTCCAAATAATTTTTGTTTTCGATCGGAAATATGCATTACCACCACCACTAGAAGGAAACTTCTGCCGTCACTTTTCCTTTTCCTTTTTCTTTTTCTTAATAATAAGAACTGTGGAAGATACTGATGCTTAGGTTATAAATTAATGGACACTTACAAAAACAAAGCAATGCATAATATATAGCATGGCCGTATAGTGATGACGGCTCAATTAACCCTAATTTTGGTGATTAAAAAAATGAAAAAGAAATGAAGGAAAGGACGAAAGGTGCGGTCATCAAATGTGGAGCAATGGAAGTGGTCGCAGCATATCCTGTGGAAGATGCTGCCATTGCTAACCCATAGGAGAAGGAACCCACGTTCAGTGTCCCTTTGCCTCTCGTATAAAATGATCTCTCCCTTCCTTTCTCTTCTCCAACACCATACCTTAGCACAATATCTAGAGTGAGCTATATACGTGCTTGAAGATGCTCATCGCTAGTTCTTTCTCTTAGCATGAGTGCTTGTCCCGCCATGCACCCTCACCGTACGGCATGGTGGGCGGTGCCTGAGTATACAAGGTTACGGATTGTTACAGTACTGGGTTAAAAACTTGGGAGAGAGCCAATTTCTCTCACAGGGCAACCTCAATCCTTTGGCATTTTCACTTGGAGAGGATCTCGATCTATCGCTTGCTCCATGCCATGATTATTATTATCTAGAGGCTCAGCTGAAATTAAGCCTTAACGTCATGAAGACAGAGTTGGATCCTACTGTTTGCTTGTTCTTGTTTCTATCCTTAATTTAGTTAAATATGTAAGGAAACTATATATGGTGTACCGTTATGTGGGTTTTTCTTCCTTTTTTTCATGTGGGAGTGTTTATTTATTAAATAATTAGCAGTACTGTATCGATCTATATTAGAAGGAGTTACCATGCAGGATTCTTGCAACATCAATTGTAGTGTGAACTTCCATGGTGTCCAAGCTCAAGCTTAACGTTTGAAGCATGCGTGCGCGTGTCTTTTGTTTCTTTAAATTTAGTGTTTGCATCGAACGGCAGGTCAAGTTTTCCTACTGTGATTAATTTCAGTTCGTCGACTGTGGCTCAGATGTGCAATAACCCCTTGATTCTCTAATGTTGATGATCACTTAAACTCATCTCCTCGAGATTAGCAAGTCATCTTCAGATCATAATTAAAACATTTTCTTTTTTAAAAAAATAGCACATTCCAAAAAAAAGTTTTAGAAAAATAGCTGGGATGCACGTAAAGTTAAGAATAACACGATTCATAAATGGTTGAAAAAACAACTCAAAAAATAATTTTTTAAAATATATAACTTTTTTAAATAACTGAGTCATTATGCTCTTAGTAGTAATCCATATAAATCTTAATAGGGTTTCTTAACTTATTATGTTAATTAATAATTATCAATAAAAATATTAATGTAGTCCATTTAAACTTTAATATATAGTATTCCTTAGTAAGTAAGTTAGTTATACTCAATTTAAATTTCATTAGGATTCCTTTTAATTAATAATTATAAATAAAATTTTGAAAAACCCCAACAATCTCCTCCACACTTGTAAATTGAGTATAGGCTCTAATATCAATTATTAGACGGTCTTGGATTTATCTTTTCCTTACACTTATAAACTTTATGTTTAGAAAAATTATTTTTTTTGAGTTGCACTGTTAAAAATTAAATTTAATATCATCTCTTAAAAAGATAGTTGTGGTCAATTTAAATCTCAATAGTAGATTAATTAATAATCATGGATAAGAATTTAAAAATATATATTAAAATTTAAATGGATTGGTATTGAGAATAAAATTACGTTGGTTATTAATAAAAAAATAAAAATTGTTGGGTGGTTTATCTCCTTTTCAGAAACTAAATTATAAGGTGAGGTTTTTTTCCTCACAATTATTTTTTAAAAAAGGCGGACAGTCCTGCAGAAACTTTCCTTGCCTTGCCTCAGGATCTCATGGGATATTTAGAATGTGATAATCTGGTGGGACAAGAACATGATAGAGCTAAATTTCTCCCTTCATTTCAACAAATTTCGAATCAGTCTTGACTAAAAACATCACCATCCAAGTATTGTATGAGCAAGATGAACTTTACCCCATTTTCATCCCCAACTAAAAGGAACACATACAGCATACATCAAAATTTCATGAATAATTCTCCCGTGTCTGGCACGTTGAAATTTACAAGTTCTAAAGGAAAGGAAAACGAAAGCTTCCAGCAGATTCGCATAAGAACCTGGCCTCTTAACTGTGCTTGAAAATTAGCTGAAGATGGTTGCGATTTGAGAAGTGATCTATTTATGCGGCTGAATTGGTAAACTGTTTGGCTGGTATGATTTGTTGTGGCTGCAGGCACAAAAGAGGAAAAGTGAGCTGGGAACACCTTAAGCATATATCAGGATAGAATTCAAGAAGATGAAAGAGACCACGAAGAAGCTTATATCTAAACCAAACACTGTAACCTGAAAGGAAGAGGGGGTGGGGGGGGGGGGGGGGACGACAACAAAAGGCATGATTCTGAACGGATGTGGAAGTCTGGGAAGAGCATAAGCATTTAACAACATGCTTTGACTCTAATACCATAAGCAAGAACCGAAAGGACATGGAGGTCAGTTTAATAAGTTTGCTGAAGTGAAACCGAAATGAGGTTCATATTAACTGAAAATGTGCAGTTTTAACCAAGAAAACCACCGTGCCCCAGGCCAATTTTCAATGATGAATGGGATTATATCAGCTTCTTACCGCTGCCAACTCCTTTTCATGCTTTGGAATGAAAGCGGTATCAACATTTCCATTTTTGAAGTCCTGTCAGCAAGGGGGCATATGAAAAGGCAACATAGATCCAATCAGTTCAAGGTTCAGACAAAATACATGGGGTTTTTTCAGTAAAATTCATAAATAAATTTGCAAATTATAGTTTTCCTAACCTCAATTTCAAGGATAAGTTTGTGGTAATCTATAGTCGTCGGAACTCCTGGATAGAGAAAGTGAGAGAGATTGATCAAAAATTAAAGAAAATACAGATTCTAAGAACAAAAACAAATCACATCTGTGAAAAAAAAATTAAGAGATGTGCTTGATTGACCGAAAAGCCACAAATGGCATGTCTACTCTGCTGCAATTAGCAGCAGACTGAAACAAATCAAAGGATAGTGGTAGTTTACAGCAACCCTGTGTGGATAGTGGCTCACCAAACTAATCAAAAGGATGAGCCTCAGAAGAGGTTAGCATTGCCACTATCTCAAGTCAAGAATTAAAAACATGGGTACCAGTGCGGGGCACCTTTCAAATTCTTGGACACTTACCAGTAATAATAGTGTCATCAAGAGCCCTTTTCATTCGCTCAATTGCCTTTTCTCTTGTTGGAGCCCAGACAATAAGCTGCAATATGTTCCAAATGTCACAGTAATTAAAACCATATGATGAAGCCAATTGCTTTCAGTAGTTAGATAAGCTGCCATACATGGTAGCTTTAAACTGCAAACACAATGCATCCAAGCATCAACTACAAAATTGACATGAAGGGAAGGCTAATGTCTAAGGAAAAAAAAAACACTCTTTGTTATGTCTCATAGATACACTTTTATCCTTGACAACAATAAAAAATTGAAAACATCTAGCTTAAGCAGGAAATCCATCGAAATGATGTGTCTTCCAACTCCAACTATATTCTGAATTTTTTAATCCCTATGTTCATTAGGACTCCAGTTAAAACTCCAACTTAACTCTAACTGCCTACGATGCCTTTAAAAATTTAGAAACAACTGATATTTAACCCAAACAACCACTTCAACAAACCTCATCTTCATGATTTAGATCTTTTGGTAGAACGATAGTTCCCAATCTAGTGAAGGAAATGCTAGAGCACCCAGCACAAAAATGTGGGCCTGACAGAATCACATGAGCACAAGCTCAAGGAAATGAAACAGATTTCTGAGACAGCAAACAAGTCTAACGATAGGATAACAATGGTTGGCTCAGATTTCATGTAGACAATCCAACAAAAAACGTTTTGAGCTAATAGGTGGAAACGCCCACACAACTCATTTTACAAGTCTGTACCAAACTTTGTGCTTGGGCAGTATGGGGTTACATAATAAAAAACTAGTGCCTTTCTGTCACCAGCATACAACTTCAAAAAGAAGAAGAAAATCAACTTAAATTGATTAACAAGGAACCTAAGCATCTAGAAGTAAATTTATCCAGATAGAATGTGGTGGGCACCATTCTAAGAGAAAGAAAGTGGCCAAACCAGACAAGTGTGGGACTTATCATTATGTCCATGGAGTAAATTTCAATGTGTTGTCATTAGAACAGATGCAGCTAAGCAGTTACAGAATGTAGATATGCTCCCAGTAAGCAAAAAACAATCACATTGAGATAATAACATGAATGCCCCTTTTCACATGGCCAAAAACATAAAGAAGAACAAGGAATTGTTATTTGACAAACCTTTCCAAGTAGGGAATCATAGCTTGGAGGAACAACATAATCAGGATAAACATGGCTATCCATTCTAACAAACGGGCCTCCAGATGGCAAATATGCTGTTATTCTCCCTGTTTGTTTAGAAGGAAAAGAGCACAAATATTACGAGCGGCTGGATAATTATGAAATATGTTTTCAGGGAAAAGAAAATCAATCACAGTAAGATGAATGAAATTTTCATAATTCAACCAAAAGCAACACCAATAAAATCCAGGAGTTGTGTGAGATGAACAAACATTAAATAGATAAACTAGGAAATGCAATAAACCTCATGGCTTGTCACCTTAAAAAGATTAGACATTGGGCGTTCAAATAGGAAGGATAAAACAGAGTTTGGGTGGAAAAAGGCACGCGCAATAGCAACTAGAAAAGTGGTGATGAAGATGATCAAATCGTAGTAATAATTTAACACGAATGTAATGTTCAGCACAATGTAGACATACCAGGCCCAGGTCGGAATCCCTTAAAAGCATCTTCTGCATTGATACGGCATTCAATTGAATGTCCTCTAAGAACAATATCTTCCTGCAAATTGAAATCCAGAGAACTATCAAACAGATGTACAAGCATGGGGCATAAATTCTTCTATTTATCCTTTGTTCCAATACCTGTTTGTATCGAAGTTTCTCTCCCATGGCTACACGAATTTGTTCCTCAATCAAATCAACAGAAGAAATCATTTCAGTCACTGGATGCTCCACCTGCATTTTTTATTTTATCAAAAGAAAGAACTACTAATCACCAAGATAGGGTTTTTATCAACACAAGAACAGAAAACTAAATCACTAATCGCTTATATTTAACCTGGATTCGAGTGTTCATTTCCATGAAGTAGAAGGAACCCCTTTCATCCAAAAGGAACTCAACCGTTCCAACACCAATGTACCCTATGGATGCTGCAGCTGAAACTGCTGCATCACCCATGGCCTTCCGTAACTCAGGAGTCAAAGCTGGAGATGGTGCTTCTTCCAACAGCTTTTGGTTACGTCTCTATATAAGAGCCATATTCAACAGAACCATTACTTCAAATATGCTAGGTCTACTGCTAAAAGTAAACATGAAATAACAACCACAACAACAAGAAAAAGAAAGGGAGAAACAGGATGGGGATCCCTCCCAGAACATGTGATAAAACTTTTATGCATTCTATCTTATGATTGAACATGACTATGCTGAAACCAAACCTCTCAGCTTCCTTAAAATTATTGATGCTCATGAAGTTATTACCAAGCTTTATGGATTCCCTAGAATTGGTTTTTAATGTTGAAAATGAAAAGCTGTCTTCTTTTCTGTGAACGGTCCAACAACCTTTCAGGAATAGCTTACAAATGGGAACCCATTGTGATAGTTGCAAGATAAGAAAGTAAACAATACCTGAATACTGCAGTCTCGCTCACCAAAATGAACAGCATTACCGAATTTGTCTGCAAGAACCTACCAAATCAAATAATGTACCAGAATGATTCAGAAGCTTTCACATTGATGTTGGGAGTAAAAGGATATATAAAAAAGGAAAACTGCAATTTAGTATTACTGAACTGAACTATATTATTGACAAATTGAAATTCAGCAGTGTCAGATGTGTTATGAGAAAAGTAAGACTACTTTTATCAACCTAGTTGAGTCACTCAAAAGTCAATAGTGTTTAGACTAATCAACTCAGAAATTGTTCCTACCTCATATCAAATTCAAATTTTCTGCAACGCAAATTTAAGTACTTATTTTTCTGCATGAACAAAAGGACATTGCAGCACATGAATTCAGATTTGGATTTGGATTTATCTTCATCATTCAGCATATTTCATTTCTAGATAGATCATTCACCCACTTATTTATCTTCACCATACAGCATATTTCATTTCTAGATAGATCATTCACCCACTTATTTATCTTCACCATACAGCATATTTCATTTCCAGATAGATCATTTATTCACTTATGCTAAATGCCTTTTACCCTAGATGAATTTATTGTTCAAGATACTCTTTTAAATTATAAAACCCTGGCATCTTCCTTCTCTTCTTGTGATAACTAGTTGTACAGGTTGTCTAAAACAAATGCAGATTCTTCCAACAAGAATTGGATGTAGATTAAATCAAATCTCATTTAGTCCCTGTAGTTTGGCAAAATTAATTAATTAGTCCTCATGGTTTCAAAAACTATATATTTAATCCCTATATTTTTAAATCTATTTAGAACTTAATCCTTTTTTCCCATTTCATTTTTTTCCACTTTTTTTTGCTTCTTTTTTTGTAGAAATAGAGGGGGGGGGGATAAGATGGAAAGATTAATGAGAAAAGACAGCATTTTTCAGAGCACAATACTTCTAAAAGTAAGCATGGTCAACATTGGTCAAAGGACTATTTGATTATATTTTATACTACAGTGACTAATTAATTTGTTTTGATACACTAAAGGGACCAAATTATAATTAATTCATATAATCTCCGGACATAGATTACCTGGAATTCAATGTGTCTGGGATTTTGAACATACTTCTCCAAATAAACTCCATCATTTCCAAATGCAGCAGCAGCCTCACTTTTAGCTTGCTGTAGAGCAAAGGAAGCGAACTAAATTCAACCATAGACAAACAAAAGAATTCACGCAGCATGCTTCATGGAAAAATATCCAACACTACAATGAACAGCTCCACACTAACTTCGTACCTGTAGCAACTTCACAAACTCATCAGGTTCTTTGGCGAGCCGCATTCCACGTCCTCCACCACCTGCCGTTGCCTACAGAACATAGGTTTAATTCAATAGAAGTTTCAATGCTTTTTAATTTTATGCTTCATTTGCTTGGTATTAGAAGATGTAGGGAAAAAAAAATTCAAAATCTCATAATTGCCGGTCCAGACCCTATTTTATGAAATTTCACTCTTGCATATTCTTCAGAAACCAAATGGAGCAACAGTGAAACTATTGAGAATAACTTATTAAAGATGCAAACATATAATTTCAACATGGAATCCAAGTGATAATTTTGGATAATTCCTATTATGGAATGATTTCTGAGATATTTTAATTGATTTTAGTTTTGATGCCTGGCACTATTGTACAAGGTTACTTGGAGTGCATTTTAGCTTTCTTCTCTATACGTGCACATGCACCCACAGAGGAGAAGATTTCCAGCAAAGATAGTAAAGAGCTCCATAAATTGCTTGATGTGTAGCTGAGTGAGAACAAAACAAGTCGATGGCAAGGATGTGATCAAGCAAGAAGCAAGGAGAAAACACTACTCCATCCTTTCTGTATAAATGCTAACTGACATTTGTCTGAGTCTGGAAGGGTAGCAATAGCATATAATGCAATTTCAATGTTGTCACAATCTGTATAAAACATGACTATCAAAGAAGGATGAGTATGAAGGAGATTATTTACCTTGATCATCACAGGATAACCAATCTCGTTGGCGAGCCTTACTCCTTCCTCAGTACTCTATCAACAATCAGTGTACAAAAGTTCATCAGATAACATCAAACTACATCTTCCTATATTATCAAAAGGAGTAAAAGGAGCTAGCCAAATAATTAAAATAAACTTGCAAGACTTGCAATTGTTTTCATGCCAAAGTTTTTTGAATCAAATAGTACAGATAATGGCCAAACATGGCACCTGTAATAAGCCATCACTTCCTGGTACAGTTGGAACCCCTGCCTTCTTCATTGTTTCTCTAGCAGTTGATTTGTCACCCATGACCCTTATACTGTCAGGCTGCACAAATCAAACAATAATTTGCATCTTTTTTCAATTATGCAAGTGATAAACAGCCATAAACATGAATTCATGGTATACTTTCACCAGGTAAAAACTTGATCAATTCTCAATCCAATTTCTTCAAAACATGCCAATGGAGTAACACAGTCAACTTCACCATTTACTGTGCTGAAAATTATAGGTTTCAAGTACAATAAGGAAAGGATAACCAAAACGAAAGAAAAATGTGAGGAAAGTTTTGCTAGAACCATGTATGACTCAGCAGAGGACCTTTGGCAAGTTAGTTTATGAATTTGAAGGCATGACTCAGCATTCAATGAAAAACTTTTGTAAGTTGGTGTATATACTTGAAGACCCAATGTAGCATTTTTTTTTTTCCATGTCTTTGTGCTAAACCTGAGAATTTCATCAACTTTTTGCCATCAGTTTTCTACTACAAAGCCACCTGAGAGTCTGAAACTACTTTATGAACTTTATAGATACACTGACTAACATACAACCCAAGCTGAGATAGAACATGTACCCCATCCTAAAACCTAGAACCATAATGACATTATAGTGTAATTAACCACCTTCCAAACAGAAACAGTCAAGGTTAAACTTAAAATTCAGTGACAGGAAATGTATTTGCCTCAAGAAATTTGGTGAATAACCAAAAAATAACAACCAACTCAGCAATCACAGTTTTTAGCATAAAGATAAATCTTCCCACTGTCTCCACATGCTTTTTACTACATGTCAAATAACTAAAGATAATCACCAAACTTCAACAATCTGCATCATACCATACTAATGAATAAAGATTTACATAAAAAAGGATGTCAGCCACTAAGGGATATTTTTATAAAAAAAAAGATTATAACAATGGTCACCATTAGCCATAACCCCAATTCTGGGGCATACTAGATTGAATTGCTGTTCAAAATCTGTATACATGGTATTCCAAATATGGGATTTTTCACTTATCTATCATAATTGAGAAAGCAGTGATTTTAGCACCTAATTCAACAACAACAAAAAATGTAAAACAATAGTTGACATGTGATAGGCTAAGATCTAGGAGATTATGTATTAATCTCACTTTTTACTACTATTGAGTTTCTTGGTCTCTACTTACATTAGGCCCAATAAAGTTTATGCCATGTTCTCTGCACATTTCCACAAATACAGCATTTTCAGCAAGGAAGCCATATCCAGGATGCAGCATTGTACATCTACGACTTATAGCAGCAGATAAAACATTTGGGATCACTAAGTACCTGTGGAAAAACAGTGAAACATACAAATAAATTCATTATATTCCGAATCTACAACTTAAGAGTATCGTGCATTTGTTATTGAGAAATTCAATGACTAGTCAAGAACCAAATTATTTCTATATAAACATTGCAACTTTCAACAAGCAGGAAAAAAATTATAATCACCAATTTATAAACTAATTAACAAGGGGCGTAAATGTAATCAAACCGCTACCAGCAATGCTTTAATGAATAAGATATGAGGTGAAACATAGAGGGTAGTAACAACTGTTTAAATAAGATGAATTGTTTCAGATTACTGACTCTGAATCGGAAGCTTTTCCTAAAATCCCCCTTACTAGTTGCAAACTAATATCCATGTGTAATGCATGTGACTGATAAAGTAAGGATATTATAACCACTTACGACTGACTGCTGGGTGCTTCACCGATGCACACTGATTCGTCAGCCAATTTCACATGAAGTGCATCCTTGTCTATGGTAGAGTAAACAGCTACACATGGTATCCCCATCTCATGTGCAGTTCGAATAACACGAACAGCAATCTCTCCTCTATTTGCTACCAGAATTTTTTCCGCGCGACATGTAACCCCAAGAGCTCCTCCATTCTTAGCACAGTGACTAACGTGGGCAGTCTGAGCTCTTTGTTTAGGAAAGTTAACCTTATTTCCCATCATAAAGCTGCATTGCGAACTCCTGATTCCACTAGTTTTCCCCATGAATAAACCCTTATGCATTGAATAAATAAACTATTTCAGTATTTGTAACAATCACGGGCTATTTCACTAGATATCACAACCTCATAAAACTAAAAATGCATAGCAGTATCATTGGAATTCTTTAAAACATACAACAACAATGCAGGTTATATGCATCAGACATGTACTTGCTATCACTTATCTTCATATTTCAAAAACATTTTTAATGAAAAATCCAACCTCTGAGCTCATTTACCCTCCTAAACCATCCTCATTATTTACATCACCCCACATATGCTAGCAAAATCATAGAATTGAAATAGCACCACATATCTACAATTCAAGTAAATCACTGAATTGGCTTCAATTCCCAGCTCCACAAATACAAACTAAGCCCAACACTACAGAGCCATCAACCAATACCATCCCCCAAAGAATAAAACAAACAAAACCCAAGACTCATTTCCTTCTAATGAACATTCCAACGCGAACCCATTACAAATCAAACAAAAAGAAGACACGTTTCTAACAAATTAGAACCAAAAACAAGTAGGCAACAGAACAGAAACACAAAAACAAAAGAGCAACAACAACTTACAGGAGTAGAGGTAACAGATTTGCAAACAGGCAACGTAGCCTCCATTTTGGAACCCAAAAAGCCTACAAGATAAATAAATAAAAAACACTTCAAACAGCAACACAACAGTTACATTACTTAAAACATCAAAACAAACATAACTAAATTAGATCATCACTAGATATAGGTTACCTTGAAGAAGAAATGATGGGTTATTTTAGAAGCAAAGAAAGCACGAAGAGAAGGAGAAGGAGAGAGTATTTAAGATAGAAGTGATGGAAGGAAGAGATTTGTTGGGACTTTGGTTTGTGTTGCTGTCTTGTCGATAGAAACGAGGAAATGCGAAGAGAGTCAGAGAGTGTGAGAGATTGAATGCTCCGCCTAATTGGGTTTGGGTTGCCAACCCAAAGCTAAAGAGAGCTCTTTTCTTCTTGACTTTTTTATTTTTTCAATCTATACCAATATCCAATCATATTCTGCCACCTCGGTTTTATTAATCGTTGGAGTCATTGAAATGTGCTTGGATGTTGGATAGTTTCAAGAAGAGCCGCTCAGTGAATCACCAGCTGGTTTTTTTTTTATTCAAATAAATATCAAAAAGTTGTTTAAATAATTTCTTATTATTTCAAGGAAGGTTTTTACTTCACTCGGTATATTTCATTCTAGTTTAAAAAATAAAATAAATCGAAATGGATTTTATCTTGTTTAGATTCTTGATTTATTCTGTAAACTCCATCAAAATTTTGGGTGGAACGTTTAGATTTTATTCCGGTTAAATAATGTTTTTATTTAAAAAAATATATGTATCATTTAGTTTTATGGTATCAATTATATCTCTCAATCTGATCGCTAAATTATATTGAAATTTTACAAGAATTTTCTTGACATATTGTTCTATTTCAGGTTAAACTTTTAGTTGGAGTAATCGGAGTTTAGAGAGGCCTTGCGAAATTGTTGATAGCATTTTCATCATTTCGTTTAAATTTGTATTTTTGTTTCAAAAGTTTTTTTTTCCTTTTTTTAGATTAGATTTTTTTTAATTTCATCATTTAACAATAGATTTATTGAGAATTGAGCTTTATGATTTGTTTTATTTGGGGTTATTATGGTTTTATGACCCGGATCATGGATTTGAAAAGTTAACCTTGATTGACTCGGATCCAATATGTTGTAGTCTCAATAATATTTTTAAAAATATATGTTATCTTGATTTTTTTGTCAAATTATATTTTTACCAGTCGTTTAAGTTGTCTTTAAACTCATCGAGTCAATCAGATCTTATCGGTTCAACTTTGACTTCTTTACTTCTATTTGAAATTTGAATTGCATTATTTCAAGTAGTTTATCTTTGGATTTGAATTGAAATTATGTTTGTTGAATTAATATTTTGAATTTTATATATATATATATAAACAGTACAACCTTAAAATAATACGTCGAAACTCTCTGAAACCAAAATATATCGTTCCAGTTGAAAAAACAGAACATCAACCAAAACGAAATTGACAACCTTGATTTCAAGGTTACCTTCCAAACCCATAACCAGGAGAAAAACCTTAAATTAAAATAAATTATAAAGTTCAATTCTCAATCAACTCAATGTCAAAGAATAAAATTAAAAAAAAATCACTAAAAAAAGAACCCTAAAAAAATCAAACTGAAACCGGGTTAACCCGTCAAATTCACAATTTGAGTCATAAAACTGAGGCAACTTCATATAAAATAAATCATGAAGTCTAATTCCCAAAAAGAAGAACTAAAATCATAACCCAAGTCATGAGATCAAGATAACCTCATATAAATAAATTAAAATAAATTATAAAACTCAATTCTCAATCAATCCAAAATTGAATATAAGATTGAAAAAAAAAAACAAGTCAACCCATGTTAACTTGCAAAAGCAGTGACCGGGGTCATGAAACCAAGATAACCAAATAGAAAACAAATTATAAAGTTTACTCTACAATAAACAAATATTAAAGGATAAAACTAAAATAAAACAAAAGCAAGGTTCCAATGAATCGGTGTTTTGTGAATAGATGAATGGTAAATTCACCTTCTCTTTTAGTTTTTACTAGATTCGTGGCTCGCACTCTGTCTTGGGCTACGCAAATCTTTTTCTCAGTGTAAAAAAAGAATATTAGGGTAAAAAATTCTAAGATCTGATTCATTGGTTCAATTGGTACTTTAAATAATATAAACAAAAAAACGCAACAACTCTAAATAAACTAACAAAAAATAACCAAAAAAAAAAGTAAAAAGAACTAGACTTGAGCTCGTCTAGATTATCAACCAAATGTTAAGCACGGTAAAATAAGAAAATCAAGTAAACCTTTTAAACCTAGTCTTATCTCTAAAACTCGTAACCCTTGAAATCTTGGACCCGGGTTCGATTCAGAAGTTTAATTCCCAACTAATTTAATTTTTTACGATGAAATCATGAAAAAAATATTAATAAAAAAACATGCAAAAGAAAAAAAAAAGATAGCAACAAAACAAGCAGGAATAAAATTTGATAAAAATGAGGATGAAATTAAAAAAAAACAATTTTAAAAATTATCTCAAATAAAATAAATAGCAATTAAAAGAATAAAATTAAATTTGAAAGATTAAAAAATTACAGAGGTGAAATTGAAAAATATTTATAATTTTATAGATTATTCGCAATTAAAAAAAAGTAATCAAAAGAATAAAAACCAAATGTGAAGGAGAAAAAAATTGAAAGGGTTGTTCTGAATTTTTACCGGGGTTATAGAGGGGAAAAAAGGTTGTTTATGTTGAACCCGCGACAATTTTGGGGCATGCACCACCTCATTTCATAAGGGCACCAAAACCTTTAAACGTCGCCTTGAAAGGGGACGAGTGCAGGGTCATTCGGCCACCCCCGCACCGCTCGAACAACATAGAGGTCATCAATATGCTGGCGCCATCAGTTTCTTTTTAATAAATATTTAATATATGTTAATTACGAAAATATCAATGAGTAACCTTCAAATCTACAATTAAATTAATGTAAAATGACAAAAAAAAACCCTTGTGAAGAGTTATGTTAATTTGTTCTTTAAGAGCATCAAAGTAATTAAACTATTATGAAAAAAATTGAAAAGACAAAAATGTCCCTGGATAAATAGGCATTATATTTTTATTCTAAGGTTAAATTAGTAATTTTATTGTACGAGAAAAAATTAAATAACCAATCTAACCTCAAGTAATTTGTAAAATATAATTGTATCACAGTGAAAAGCCTTAAATACCTTATTCAAAGGTTTAATGGCTTAGGGGCAATTTCATCATTACACTATAACAATAAATAATGTAATGTTTTGTTTCCTAAGGCACAATAACTTCCTTTCTCCCTTTAGTGTTTGTACTTAATTTTTAATAGTATAAAAATCTAACATTATAATTCTTAATATAAAGTTGTTTGACAAATTAGTATTGCGTTTTAGATTTTTTAGATAATTTCTAGAGTTATCTTAGTCTTTATGAATATTTTCTTTGCTAACTGGCTTTTTTATTTTAAAAAATTTCATGACCATTAATCCATGAAAAGGCCCCCCTCAATGAATGGTTTCAACTAGTCAATTAGTCTATGTTATGTCATGGGTCAGAGCAAGAAAAAATTAAAATGCAATAAAAAAAATCTATGTATTGGTAATATGTGTTCTAAAAATATATATTTTAACCATGTATTGAATGATATTTTTATTTAATATTAAGATAGAAACGCATTGGGTTAACCTGGGCTGACATGCAAGAGTCAAGAGGATAATCTTGAAAAAACAAAATGGAATGCTTAATCTCCAATTAGCTCGATGTTGAAGGACTAAAGGTGGTAAAAATAGCATTTAACTAAAAAACATAAGTGAACTCGATTCAACCAAGCAAACTCGTGATGCAAGTCATGCATATTATTGGATTCAATAAATTTTATTTATCAAAGATTATTTTTAATTTAATCATATGGCGATAAAGCGTATGAGAATTCTTTTGTATAAAACATTTTTTAAAGGAAAGAAATCGTGTTAGATGCTTGTGGCTGAGATGGTTGAGATAACATTTTGTACTACCTTACTTGATGAGATAGTAAATTATGTTATATCTCATACCGTAGTAACTTATTAGTACTTCTGATGATATTCAAATTGTTGTCATCTTAACTAAAACCTCCAGTTGCTAACAGATCATATAGAAACTCCCTCGAGGAGTTTGTAGGCTCTCTAAATATTTAGAGACCAATTCTTCTCGAGAATTTCCTATACACTCCTCGTGTGTCTAGAGTATGTGATATGAAACTCCATGTAAAGTATAATCTCCTTAGCTAGTTGGCACCCTTACTTCAATGTAATAGATGTTTTTATATTTTGAAACTTTCCTTTGAAGCACACAGCACACGTCCTTCTTCATACTTAACCTTCCTTATATACATGTCTTATGTGATAAAGATAAGGATAATCTTCAAATTTCATAGTCTATCATGTTAGTAATAGACTATTAACATGATTTACAAAAACACTTCTAAAGTTATCTTTGGATAACCTTTTTCTACTCTATCTGAACTTATCTCTTAAATAATCTAAACTAATCAAATAATTACAGAGAAGATAATCAAATTAATCTCAATAAACTTCTATATTAGCCAAATTATCTTTTTATCAACCGTAAAAAATTTCTTAATGCGGTGAACGACAGTCGTTTGCCTTGATTTTTTTTTTTGAAATAAGATAGCTCATGACGTGTTGTCTTTTTTGTGCAAAATCAGGCGACCATAGGTTGCCAGAAAAACAAGGTGTCAGTTTTTTTGGTTTAAAAACTCATTTTTAACCTAAAACACTTAGGAAATACCATAAACATCTTGATAAACTTATCCATGACCTCCAAAAACCAAGAAAAAAACAACTCAATAAACCGAAATCAACCTGAATCCAAAAACATTCTCACAATCAGATTTGTCTTCTCAGGAAAGTAAAAGAAAAAAACACGTGCAAAATTCTACTCATTAAATGGAACCCATTGACACTAATTTCAACCATTTTGGTAGTCTGAATCGTCATCAATGATCAATTTCTCTCTCTTCATCAAAATTTGGTGGCTCTCTCTCTCCTGTAACAAAAAAAAAGTGAAAACGAGGGAAATGAACTTTGATATCAAAATTGAATTTCTGAAAACTAAAGAAACCAATCAACTGTAAACAAAAAAATATAGGGGACCAAAGTAAGATTTTTGCATAAAATTTGAAGATGCCACATTGTTTACCCGTCTTTTTTACTTTGATCCTTCATCTATCAATTTAATATTCTCTTAAAAAAAATCAATTGGGTGATAATTTAGGCTAAAAAAGACTCAATTATGCAAAGAAAAAGTTTAAGGATCAAATTAAAAATTAAAAAAATCACTTATCCAATCTATAGTGATTTGTGAGAGAGTGAAAAGTGATTTAAGCTACAGTGAAAATAACAAAAACACAACACTTAGTTTTTGTTAATAATCATGAGCTATTAAAAAAATGATAATATTATTTATATTATTAGGAATTTGAAAATTTTCTATTTCATTCTTCTTCTCTCAACATAATTTGCCTTAACAATTGTATAGGTTTTGTTCCATTTTTATGATGATGAAATTCTCATATTATACATATAAAAAAAGAGTAATGGATTTTTTTTCCTAATAAATAAAGCTTCAATGAGAACCTGAGAACTCTATGTATAAAATTCACAAACACTTCCCATACAACAGAAAATATAAATATTTATTTTTGAAGAATCTTAAACATACTTAACTAATTCCAAGCAAGCTAATTTTAAGCATGCTTTTTTTTTCCTTTTCTAAATTTCTCTCTCTCTCTCTCTCTCTCTCTCTCTCTCTCTCTCTCTCTCTCTATATATATATATATATATATATATATATATATAGGAAGTAAGTGTTAATTCTATGAGTTTGATTCCATTTGTTTAATTAATAAATATTAGCTATTAAAATCGGGACTTGGATAACATCGTAGATGCCATGATTTTAACCAACCTCACATCTATAAGGCTAAGATTTATAACTGGTTATCATGGTTGCAATTCCAGTTATTATTGATTAAAAAAAAAAGTGGTTATGTTGATATCACCACATAAAAAAAATATGGCTAATAATGAGTGTAATACAAAAATTATGAAAGGCATAGCAAAAATATTGTATATCTTGACATTAAAAAAACTATTTATTACTATAATGAAATTAATTTTTTACCCTTCAAAGAAAGAATGAGATATCTTGAAATTAGTGATAATTCAGTTTTTTTTCTCCATGGTCCATTAGTTATTAAAAGATTGTTGGGGTATATGTGTCTTTTTATAATTTTTAAAATATTAAAATGACTAAATTATCTTCAAAGTAAAATAATTAAAATTATTGACTAAGAATTTTTTTTTTATCTTTTTTGTTTTTTAAAATATAGTGAAATAGCATTTTTATCCTTGAAATCAAGAAAAAAATATGGCATCAAACCCAAGGGTTTTTTAGTCTTTTTCACACATGATGTTTTTGTTGATTTTAAACCATTGAGTGAAATTTGGTCTTTCTTTCTTTGTATAAAATGATCACGTAAATTCCTGGCAACATTTCTTTTTTAGCCCTAATTTGACTTATTTGTGATTTTACAGGGAAATAATGGCTGCCAATGGAGAGAAGCTGCGCCATGGATCACATGATTCATGCTCAAATGAAAGGAGTAACCAGTGAAGAAAATGTACTTTACATTGCAGAGAACATTAATGTTGCTGGTATAGAGACTGCATTGTGGTCCATGGAAGGGGCCATTGCTGAACTGGTTAATCATCCGACCGTTCAGAAGAAGATCAGAGATGAAATCACAACCGTCTTAAAGGGAAATCCAGTCACGGAATCTAACCTGCATGAACTGCCATATTAGCAAAGCCACAATAAAAGAGACACTCTACACGCCCCAATTCCCTTGTTAGTGCCCCGTATGAACCTTGAAGAAGCAAAACTAGGAGGTTTTACCATTCCTAAAGAGTCAAAGGTGGTAGCCAACGCATGATCGGTAGGAGAGGTCATCAGAATTCCGGCCAGAGCGATTCTTGGAAGAAGACCATGACACCGAATCTGTTGTCGGTGGAAAGTTCGATTTTCGCTTCGCTTCCTACCATGTGGCGTGGGCAGACGTAGCTGCCCAGGGATCATACTTGCAATGCCAATCATGGGACTGGTGAATGCAAGATTGGTGTCAAATTTTGAGATGAAAGCTCCACCTGCGACGGGGATGATTGATGCGAGCGAAAAAGGAGGGCAGTTCAGCTTGCATATTGCAAACCACTCCACTGTTGTTTTCGACCCAATCAAAGCATGATTTCATCACAAATTCATCATAAATTCGGCTTTGTCGGCATGTACCAAATCTACTAGCTTGGTTTTCTGTGAAATCCTTCGCTTTTATACTTCATTATTCTCGAAATGGTGAGATTTTTTTTTTTAAATGAAGCTTTCAATGTGTAGCACACCATCTTCTCTTTTACAGAATTGCAGACAAAATGAGATTTATTTCCAGCATATGGTAGTCTGCTGCTATGCATGGTTGTTTTAAAGTTTCATAAATACATAAAAAACGATATGTAAAGCAGGAAAAGGCATCAAACAAGCAACTTTTTGTTTTCTTTCATAGAAAATTGAATGCTTCAAACATTGCAGCTCTGCATTACATGGATTGACTAGTAAAAGTAACACCTACAAAGCTTCTGATGTCTGTCAAGTTAAATCTTGAGAAATTAATGACATTGCTGTTAGGCCTTACATGGGTATACCTTTCATTTCCCATGTTTCCAACTTTGTGTTTACAAAGAAAATCAACTGTCAAATGAACTATATCAACAGCAACAGTGCCATTGAAAAAAAACTAGAAGCAACATGAGGAGGAAAGGAGATGGAACCTATAGTTGTCAGTTATAGCACATCTCAAGTGGCCACCATGGAAACAATGTTGCATGAGATGAGCTATTGCGCCCATGGGTGCTTGACCCACACGCATTCAAAAGCCTGCAAAAAGACAGCTTAAAGGTAAAGGGAATTTGCAAACATGATACCTCGCCGAAGGCTTTCGCTGGCAGCTGCAAATTTGCTTTCTAAACTGACTTCACCCACAGCTTGAGCAGCAGCACGCAACTGGGAAGGCAAAGAAAGCAATTAGTGGCAATAATTCCACTGAAATTCAAATAAAGAGCTGCACAAGAAAGCATATGCTGTTTCCATGTTCAAGAGAAAGCCAGCATACATAATATAGATTATCTTCAGAGAACGGAGTGGTGTTATTGAAACTTTTTGGAGAGTCTATTCTTTTGGGAACAATAGAATTGGACCATACAACAATTTTCTCTTTGAAGAGAAGTAGCACAAGAAGATCAGCACATGACGTTTTAGAGTGAATATTTCACAATTTACCTGATTCAGAAACTCATCTAATCTTCTAGCACTTCTGATAATGCTACCCTCAAAGATATCAGTCATTTGTATGACCTCAGAAAAACTAGCTCCCTGGAAAAAGGGCAAAGCAAGCAGATTATTCAACACTGGACTAGAAAAAGAAAAATTAAACCCAAATGAATTTGATACAGCACTCAGGTAGTCTTCAATAACCAAATCCCTGTAGCTTAAAAATAAATAAGCAATGGTCAAATCCATAAACTTGTCTGGATGTACAGACCAAGAGGTATAGGGAACCACTCAGAAATAAGTCATATGAACAAGTTAAATGGAAGACATATTGAAATGATTGCCCAGAGAGAGGGGGAAAGTTTGGCTGGCTGAATAAACATTGTTCACTGCTACCAGCTATTCATTGGCCAACTGGTTGAGTTGCCAAAACACTAATTTGGATGTCAGCAATATCACAAACAATACAGACCAAAAATGATCCCTCCAGAATTTTCATGCTGATTTAGAAATTTTCCCAAACCAGACACCAATCAGGAAAAGAAAAGGGGGTATCCATATTAACCAGTCCATGGCCAACAAAATAGGAAATTCTTTCAAAATAAAATATAAAAAACCAACCTTTGACCAACAGTAAACCACATCCACCAAGAACGGTCTGACTGTTGATTCCACATATTCATCGACATTAATGTCCAATTTGCATTCATATTGTATCTGTAATTATGCAGAAAGACATTTCTGACTGTTCTTAAAGAGTCAATTGCACAACATAAACAAAACAACAAACAAAAAAATATAGCAACCTCTGCTATTTTTCTTGCGCTCTCTTGGAGTTGTTGCAATGGTTTAGCAAGTTCAGTTCTCAAATGTATTTGCTCACTTGACTTATCTACAGGAATGAAGCAACTTGCAAGAGCAGCAACTTGGTGATGATCAAGATCATTGAAGGTACCTGATAAAAAATTCATTAACATTAACAAAATTAAATATTGCTAGATGAAATCAGAGGCTCAACCTTAAATATATGCATGAAAGACCACCAGCAACATGGCCAGAGAAACCCAGCCTGAGGTAAAATAAGATTCTGCAAAGCATGGAAAATTAAAGAAAGAAAAATAATGGTCATAAGCTCACCATTGAACATCAGTTCTGTAACAAGTAGTTCATCTCCTGTGTCTATCAAGCAGGCTGCCCTGCCCTTCACCTGGACTACACCATCAGCATCTATATGACCAAGCCTTTTCAAGACCCGTGAACGGTTCTTAAGTTCTTCACGGAATTTTTGAAGCTGCAAAGAATTGAGAATCAAATTAAAAAAACTGCAGGTGAAAAACTGAATGTAACAAATTATGGAGTAGATAATAACATGCCCAACATCAACAAAAGCAAATACTGGCAACCACTTGAACAAAAGCCACAAATGGAACAGCCACTCAAGTTTGCATGCTTGTGCTATTTTCATCTTTATTCAGTGTGGCTGTATTGTCCAGATATGGACACCCAATCAAGATTCAACACCTCTGGGCAGTGGGCAGATTTTCTAGTGTCTCTTGTAGAGTACACTAAAAACATCAGAGCTTGCAAATGCAAAAAATTATCAATACCTAGCAAACAAATGATCTGCTACATGAATTATAAGAAAGCAACTAGTAATTCCATTGTACACACAACCACATGCTACACTATTAATTCAAGGCTCAAATTATTGGCTGATCACCCATGCAAATAATTCATTATGCTCGAAGATGCTTTTTTTTCCCTTTTCTTTTCTGATAAATGGAGATAAAAAATACAAAAGTGCTCCATGCAATAAGATGAATCAAAGTTTAAGCCAAAAGGCATTCTCTTCCCGCAGGCTTTCAGAAATATACATTACACATCTGTAATCAATACAGAGAAATAAATCCAACTATATCTTACAAGTTCTGTCAAACTAAGTATCCAATAAGGGAAAATACCTGGGAATCACGCATTTTCGACTTAAGTTGTTGAATTTCATGATTCACCTCAGCTTTCCTATGAAAACTTTTCATCTGGTTTATATCTTGAGACTGCATGCATAAAATCGAGTAAGTGTGATTGCTAAAGATACCATTTAAAGCAAACATTGTCGAGAGAATTTTCCAAGTGCAGTAACTTTCTACAGAATTTCAAGTAAGTTGATTCTAATTGATATGAAAACCTTGTTCAGTGGATGCGCATGTAACTTCTGTTCCAATTCCTCAATTTGGTTAACCAACTCAACAATTTCAGGATCCTCAATTTTCATGTCCTGCAAATAAATAGAACCATGATACAAATAACAGCAGCATTCTTAGAGATCTAAGCTCAAAACATTGTATATATGATAAAACAAACACGAAAAGTCAGATAGTGAAGATATCAGAAGCAACTGAGAAAGTGTAAGGGTGAGATCTATTAATGGTGCTTACAGCAGAGTGAGGATAGGGAACATCAATGGCAACCATGCTTTTCCTCTTTCTGATGTATCAGTGCCTAATGCTCTATGAATTTTTTATTTTTTTTGGAAAGGAATGGAAGACAGTCTGAAAAGTGAACGGAAAGAAAACTCCATGTCTCAGCTAATTTGGGCATTGCATGATAAGAGCTTTGTTAAGACTACAAAATATTTTCCATATTCCAAAAAGTAAAATAAAATGTGCCAACTCAAAATATAAGGCTTGATGCTTGAACATGGGTTGGTGGTGTAATAAACTGGGTAACAGCTCCAAAGCCCATGTAGAGCATCAAAAGGTTTGTAATTTTGTTCTATGCCTATTATATGCTCTTGAAATGAGCCAGCATTCAAGTACATGAAATAGTTACCTTTACAGGGTTAAGCTTTGGAAGGCCTTCTGGAAACCGATTCCCTAACTCCTGCACTGCTAGAAGTATACTTTGCCTTGCTTCCAATGGCCGAAGGTCAGCAGGAATGGATATCCTCACTTTGCTTAGAGCACAGATCAGGGGCAACTGAACAGGAACCTAACCCAGAAGTAAACAAAAACATAATCCCCACCAGACCAGTACAAGCACTAGAAGTTAATTAGTGGGCCACAATACTGAAATGAGATTAAACTACTATCCCACTGATGCATCAACTTACCACATGCATCTCACCCTTTTCTCCAGGCCGAGGTGGACATGGTCTTGGCCGGGAGCCACTCTCACTTGGTCCAGGAGAGCAATGAAGTAAAGTATCTACTATATAACCAGCACCTTTTGATGGCAATGTTCCCAATCCTGCAGTGGGCTTTTTAACAACATTCACTACAACTCCCCAACCCCAATCAGTTCCTCCTTCTCTTACCTTGATCTGCAATACAGACAGCCACTACTGAGGGGGAAAAAAAGATATATCATTACTGAAATTATAAATACGTGTGCAAATGCAAGTGAAATTTGCAGAAATGAGGAATTATTGTTCAGCTTTTTTTCCCTCTAACTTACATCCTTTAAATGTTTCTAAATTTTTTGAAGGTAAAATCTATAATGTTCTTCTGATCTCTTATGCCCATATATCCCAGCAACATATATAAGGTTGTGAGAGAATCAATCGCTAATAAGGTTAATTAAAGAAAAGAATAAAAGATATAAGCCCTTTAGTAGCAAACAAACTTCAACAACAGTGTTCATTGTCCATACATACCAGCCGACCAGTGCATAGATAATAAAGAATTCTTTCAGGCCTTGTTATTTCCTTCATCATCTTCTTCTCAAGCTGGGCCATCTCAAGTTTTAGATTATGATACCCAGCAACTTCAGCCTAATACAAGACAACAAAAACTCATATAGTATCTACTTATATTATTTCAAGAGAGAGAGAGAGAGAGAGACAGAAAAAATGTTTTTAGAAACAGAGGGAAATGATTACCTCTCCTGATGCATCGAGAACAGCAGCTTCCTCTTCCAGTTTTGAAACCTTTTCCCCTATGTCTGGTAAAGCCTGAAAGAGATAAAGATCTATGAGTGATTGAACACTTCATGAAGTCAGGACATGCACACAAGGATGTGAGGGATTTGACAGAAACCTTTTCGTACTGGAATTGATGAAATGAATTTCTTATCACATGTTCAGCAGTGAACTGGCCTTCAGCACGGCTCATTAGATTTAATATTGAATAGTAGCTCAGTCTGAAAGTACTAACTAGAGGAGCCGGTTTGCCCAAAACCATGTCTTTGAGTGTATTCATCTCCATCTGAAAAGGTAACAGAAAAAGTAATCCATTTGAGAGAGAAGACCAGGTTGTTTTATTGCCCTTATCAAGGATCTAAGCAAGATACCATGATGTGCTGCTAAAAGCCTATAACTAAAGACCATTAGTTTCCATTGACACAAAAGGCTTGTATGTGTAGTATGGGCAGCATTCAAGTGAAAATACAGGTTGACTTTCATATTTATACATTTATATAACGTGTATGCAGATTATTGTACTAGTAACCATTAACCCACATAATTAACATTTAGCAGAACAACTTTCATTTTAATGTTAGCAAGATGGTTGAAAAAAAACTAGTAATAATTACCAAATTCACACCAAAAAAAATGGAACCAAACAACAAAGAGTACAGCGCAGATGAAATGCTATAGAATTACCCGTTCATCAATCATTATGATACAAATACCCCGCTCATCTTTACCACGTCGTCCAGCCCTTCCACTCATCTGTAGGAATTAGTAGAATCAGAAACTAATAATACACACACACACACACACACGCACACACACGCGCACGCACGCGCACGCACATATATATATGCATAAGCATTTATGTGTACGTATGTTTTTCAAAGCTCTAGAGAAATGCAGCAAATTATCACTTACCTGGATATACTCACCAGATCCAATGTATCGATGACTATCGCCATCCCACTTCTTAACAGCTGTGAAAACAACAGTCTTTGCAGGCATGTTTAAACCCATCGCAAACTGGCATACAAGATAGATATTTAAAGGACAGTTCATCATTAACATTCAAGATTGAAGTAAGTTGCAGAGACCACAAACTGATTATAACTAAAACTGCAACCCAGTTTCCTGTGAAGACTTACTGTCTCTGTGGCAAACAGAGCCTTAACAAGGCCTTCCTGGAAAAGAAGCTCTACTAGTTCCTTGATTACAGGGAGAAGACCGGAATGATGGACAGCAATGCCTCGCTTAAGTAGAGGCAACATTAACTCAATAGCAGGCAAATTCCTGTCTTCCTCATTCAAGCAGAGTATTGCGTTGTTAAAAACCTGCTCCACGATATCCTTTTCCTCTTGTGTATTAAAATCAAGCTTAGACATAGACATGGCATGTTGTTCAACCTCTCTCCTACTGAAGCTAAAAACTATAACTGGTTGAAACTTCCGTTCCATAATCATCTGAAATTACATGTGAAAGCAATGATTGAGCAGTTTTATCAACAAGCTGTACAAGATGAACAGGGAAAACTACAATTCCCCACTTAAAAATCCAGAAAATGCACGAACAGATAATAGCACTCACATTAAAAATTAAAAATCACTAACTTGGGGCATATAATAAGACGCACCAGTACTACGTCAACAAACAGTAAACTTCTTTTCTTTTAACAGAGCGTGTTGTCTGTAGCAAATTTAATGAGATAATTGAGAATAGGAAAAAAAGATGAGAAGTCGCTTATTACAAATGTATTTGAAGAGTCCGAGGAGCCATCTAAGAATATTCATTTATTTCACAAAACAGTTTCTTCTCAGTCAATTGTTATGAAGAAAAGTTCAGTTTATTGATGGCATCAGAAAAATAGAAACTCAAAAACTACTTATGGTGATAGAGAAGCGCTCATTGGAGAGAGAAAGAATAATAAACACCCATTCAATGCTCAATGAAGCAATAAATGAAGGCACCTCATGATAGTACAATCAAGAAAGAATGCACAAATAAGAGGGCAAACCTTGACAATTTTGTATATGTCAGAACCCCCTGAAGCATTCCCACCCTTTGAAATCCTTCCACTAGCTTTAGCATTTGCACTCTTGTTCCCCTCACCAGCTTTCTGCTTAGAGAAAGTATCCTGCAGCTTCATAAAATTGTCCTCCCTAAACTGCTCACTCTCATCAACCACAAGATACAACCCAGCACCACCCACAGGAAAAACATAATGCTGCAAAGGAGTTGGTCGAAAATCTGTGTAAACCACATGGCAAGGCTGCTTATGCAAATGACAAATCCATTCCGCAAACTCGGTGGCATTCGACATAGTCGCAGAAAGAAAAACCATTTTAATCACTTGCGGCATAAAAATAATACTCTCTTCCCAAACAACCCCTCTTTCACGATCCTTCATATAGTGAATCTCATCAAAAATAATCCAAGCAACTTCCTTCAAAATCTCTGAACCTCTATAAAGCATCCCCCTAAGAATCTCTGTAGTCATAACCAAACAACTAGCATTTGGTGACAGGGTAACATCTCCAGTCATCAACCCAACATCTTGAAACTCCTGATGCAACTCCCTATACTTCTGATTGCTCAAGGCTTTCAGCGGAGAAGTATATATAACCCTTTGCTTTTCTCTGAAAGCCATTGCAATCGCATACTCAGCAACAGCAGTTTTCCCTGCAGACGTATGAGCAGAGACTAAAACACTCTCATTCCTTTCCAAACAAGCTACAGACACCTTCTGAAAAGGGTCGAGTTCAAATGCATAACTTTTTGCCATCTCCCCATTATACAATGGATTCGACAAAGTCCCGTGAAAGGTTTCATCTTTATTCGACTCATACCCATGTGGGACTGCAACTTCATGAACACAAGTCCGTGTCAAAATCCTCTTTTTCAAAGCAGAATCTTGCTTCTGTGGTGTACCAGCAATCTCTGCTTTCTCTTCCTCCTCCTTCTCAAGCTCTTTTCTCTTAGCAGGTGTTAGTGTATCCTCCATTTATATTTTCTAGCTTAATTTCACTCCTCACTCACTCTTAAGTTCTAAGTTAAGCAAAAATCTTCCAAAACTTAAAACTTGTGCACTCTTTCTGCTCATAAGAAAAGAAAACACACAAAAACAACAAAAGTTCAGATTTTGTTACAGTATCAGAGCACTGGAACAAGTTGATAAGCATCAAAGAAAATTAAAAGAAACCAAGAACCTAATTCTTTTATTGTTTTTCTTCTAATTTCAGCTTTGAAAACAGAGGTTTTGGTTTTAAAGAAAGTGGTTTCTGCTTGTTTGGTTGCTGAGAAAACTCAGGAAAATTAGGGCATCTAATGCATCGTAAGAGAAGTACAAATTTTGGGGTTTTGTTAATTTTCCCTAATTTTCTCCGGCACCAAACAGAAAAGAGAGAAAAATAAACAGTGGAGGGAAAGTAACAGGAGTACCTTACTTTTGGCAAATGGAGGCAGGAAGCATCGGTTCAGGAGAGAGCCCTAACTATTACTATTATTTAGATAATTTTAAATTTTTAAGGGGTCGTGGTTTTGTGCTTTTGTTGGGCTGCTTTGGACCTAATAGGATTTCATTGGGTTTTACAGTTTCTTTTCATTTTAGCTTTTTACTGGATCTGGGCTTCTGCAATGTAGGGTTCGTGTTAATTGTTTTTAAAAAAAATAAAATGTGATGGTTGCACAAACATGTTTTAAAAAGGAAGAAAATTCTACAAATCAGGTAATAGCTTTCACTAGTTAAATAAACTGGTTTTATTTTAATTAAATAAAAAACAATAATAATAAACAAACAAAAATTAAAAAAACCAACTATAATAACTTGAAAAAAAAACTTTTTCTAGGAGTACAAAAACGATGTTTATTTTTTATCCTATTAAATATAAAAATATGAAATTAAGAAAAAATATAATAAAAAAATTGGCACAAATCAACCTTAGTAAGCATGATGGATATGTAATTTGAATAATAAGAGATGAGTCAATCCATATTAACTCGGTAAATCTGTGTTTCAAGTCATGAGATCAGGATAATCCAATAGAAAAAAAATCACAAAACCATTCAAAAAAAACAACACTGGTGTTGAGTGATAAAATCACAAAAGAAAATAACTAAAAAAAGATTTTAATCTCCGTTAACTTTTCAAACTCATGACCTCAATCATTAGATCAAAAACAGTATATATGAAAAGTTTATGAAACTCAATCCCCAACAAATCAAATGTCGAGGAATGAAACTGGTAAAAAAAAATGCAATCACACAAAAAAGATACAAATTTTTTTAAAAAATAGCAATAAAAAAAATAAAGATAAAAATAAAAATAAAAAAATAAATTAAAGGAAAATTATAATTTTTTTTATTGGAGGGTGAAATTGAAAAGAAAAAAAACTTTAAAAAAATAAGGACCAAATTGAAAAACATAATATACCATCAATTTGGATTAAATGATGAAATTGAAAAGCAATAAAACATTTACAAAAGGGCCAGGCAAAAAACATTCAAAATCAAAAGAATAAAAATCAAATTGAAAACAATAATATATGACAAATTAAAATTGAAGGATGGAATTGAAAACAAATGTAACTTTTACAAATGAGCCAGTGATAGAAATTAAAAGTAAAAAGGATCAATTTTAAAGTTGAAATACCGATAACAAAGAGAATCAGGATGTAATTTATGGGTAAAGAGAGACAACGAAAAAAGAAAAATAAAAGCCCTATAGTTAGCAAATTGCTTCATCATTGTTAACACGCACCAAGTCAATAAGAAAATAACACAATAGTGCTTCCAACAATACAATAAAAATGTATTTTTTATTTTCATAAAGCATTATACACATCGCCCAATGTAAGTGGGCGCCTCATACTCGACGGTATTAGTGTTGCACATGTCAATAATTTTTTCATTTAAATAATAATAAATTGTTCTTAGAAGACCAAATTGTCATCAATAAACCTCATAATAACAAACAAAAAAAGAAAAACTAGAATAAAAAGACCAAAAGGCCCTAAACACAAGGTTTAGTTTTTTTTATTTGAAGGGTAAATTTGTGATTTTAATTAGGTTTTGGGCCAGTTTTGTAAAGGGGTCAATTTAGTCCACAAGAGTAGATCCATTAGGGTTTTTATTTTAAATAGTATGAATACTCTTTGCAAGGACAAAATATTCAGACTTGATAATGTTATTCCTACTAAATTTATTCAATTTGTGTGAGAGAGATCCTCGTATTTTTTTGTTCTCTACTGAACTAAATTGACTTATCAAAGATTCATTGGTTTCTTGGTGTCTTCCCTTATAATCTCATTTGTGAAATGATATTTGTAAGATGAGGGTTCTTATTTCAATAGTGTTGATGTCTTAAGATAAGTTTTCATTGTGACACACTTTTATCAAACTTGTTTCGGTTTTCTTGGATTCGTTATCAATCTTGTTATGGGTTGCTTGACCATATGATCACAAAGTTCACATCACTTGTCTTTCTAAAAACAAAACACATTAAAACTTATCTTACACATAAAGTATTATTAGCTATCTAACTCACACTTTGCTGCTTGTAAGATTTTTTTTCCAACAAAAAAATAAATATACAGGCTTTTTCAACATGGTTTTTTAACATAAAAAATCCTAAGTCTAAATTTACAAGCTTGTGCATGCTTCTAATTAAATAAATCAAAAACCATTTGTGTTAATAAATAAGTCATTAATGATAACTAAAGATGAAATTAAAAACAAATTGAGAGACGGACGTAGATTAAGACATTTAACCTCAGGGCATTTACCCGATTGTGTTTCATAACTAGGTTTATTGAAATCAATTTTTTTAATCAGATGATTTTAGAAATAGACACACATATAAAATTGATTAAATAAAATCAAAGGGAAAAAAATATTATGTAAGGTTGCACATATTAGAAATATTATTTTAAAAAATATTTGTAATTTTTAAAATAATGTCTATTTATATAAAACATAAAAAAATTATAGATAGATGAATTATAATAATCTCTTCAAAGGCTAAATACATACAAAATAACCTAAATAACAACTACTAATTAAGAAAGACTAATTAGAGAAAAGAAGTATTGATTTAAATATAAATGAAAAAATACATATTAAAAAGGTGTTTTTTTTTATAAAAAAAAGAGATCAGACGCTACTATGCCCGACAAGGAAGTCCACCACGCCTAACCTATTTAGAAAGGGCCCGTGCGTGAGGCCCTTATTTTTCTTAATTGCTCATCCACCTTTATTTTATTTTGAAAAAAAAATAAAGTTAGACTACCCGTGTAAACCCCGGTAAAAAATTAAAAAAAAAATCTGAATTTTGACGAAAAATTACAAACCGGCTAATTTTATATTATAACACGTAACTTTCAATCTGGTCATTAGATTAAGTTGAAATTTTGCATGGAGTCTTATAAAATATTATTTTAACCTAGGTGAAAATGTCAGAATTTTTAGAGTATGATAAGAATTTTTTTCAGATAAAAAAACAAATGGCACAAATGATTGTTTAAAAATTCCTTAGGGACCAAAGTGAGACTTTGCCCAAAACAATCCTCTTTAAAAAGCTGCCAGCAATTAAAAAGGAAAAGGAAAGAGGGATTGTGCAGCCGACCAAGGGAAGAAAAATGAGAAAAAGAGGGTTTGTGTTATTTTTCATGGAAATTGCTTGAAAAATCAAAAACAAAGTGTAAGATAGAAAGAGTGTTGAGTAATTAAAGAGAGGGTTGATACATTAAGGAGACTTACAAGGAGTTTGAAGATTTTAAACTTGTTTTAGCTATTGATTCTTCATTCCTTAAGGGTAAGGAAACTCTCCATGATGGTTCATTTTATTGTTTTTCATGTTTGTTATTGGATTGAGTAGATTTGGTATTATGTGAAGGTGGGTTCTTGATGTTATGATGGTTTGAATGCATGGATTTATGTTAATTACATGTTTATTGAAGGAATAAATGGTTGGGCTTGTCATTAATTAGGTTAATTTGAAAAAAAAAAGGTATTTCTTCCTCTTAGTATTGGGAATTTCGGCCAAGGGTGCTTTTTTTGGGGTGATTAGGTTGTTGAATTAATAACAAACAAATTATATTTAGTTATGATAATTGAGTATTAGGTGATTGAAGAATGGATAAAAAAAAATGGTTTCCACCTTGGATTAGCTAGTGATTCCTTGTTATGTTATAAGTAAATATGATTTTATTGTGTTGAATAGTGAAATTTCATACATGGATGCTTAGTTATTGTTATGTGTGATTATGGAATTCTTAGAAAGGTGTATTTGGCCATGGAAAATATAAGAAACAAAATTTCAAGCTTGAAGAGATTAATGAATTGTATTTAAATAGTGGAAGAAAAATAAAATGAAATGATGTGTTGAATTAGGTATAAATGAATTAAATTTCCTTTGATTGTTAGGAAAAGTTTTATAATGATATAAGATTTCCTTATAATTGTGGTGAATTAAAAGTTTAGGTGGATGTAGCATTGTATGAATTATTTGTGGAAGTATTAAAGAACAGGAAACTATGTTAGAATAACCACAATAGTTTCGGATGTTAAAATTATATTGATCGAAAATCTTATTGTGTGATGAAGTTTTAAGAAAATTATTGAGTGATGAAATATTGAAATCATAAGATCTTTCAATGGAACAGGAGAGGTTGGAGGCTCCAGACAGCAGCAGGGAGTTACTAGTCAAGCATCACCAGCAGGTAGGTATACGACATCTTGAATTTTTATAGAAAGATTAATTGAAAAACCAGTGTTAATTTTAATTAGAAATTCTGTAATTTATGTTTGATGTTAACGGATGAATTAATGCCCGGTAATTGAGCGGATAAATTAGTACCGGTATTTGTACGGATGAATTAATGCCCGGTAATTGGGCGGATAAATTAATGCCCGGTAACTGGGCGGATAATTTAGTACCGGTAATTGGATGGATGAATTAATGCCCAGTAATTAAGTGTGAGTTAATGCATGGTAATTGGACGGATAAATTAGTACCGGTAATTGAACGGATGAATTAATGCCCGGTAATTGAGAGTGAATTAATGCCCGATAATTGGGTGGATAAATTAGTACCGGTAATTGGGCGAATGAATTAATGCCCGGTAATTAAATGTAAATTAATGCCCGGTAATTGGGCGAATAATTTAGTATCGGTAATTGGACGGATAATTTAGTACCAGTAATTGGGCGGATGAATTAATGTCCGGTAATTAAGTGTGAATTAATGCCCGGTAATTTAGCAGATGAATTAGTACCGGTAATTTGACGAATGAACTAGTATCGGTAATTAAGCGGATGAATTAGTATTGGTAATTGAACGGGTAAATTAGTACCGATACTTAAGTGAATAAATTAGTGTCCCTAATGAGGGAGCAATACCCCGTGAAACGGTTAAGATTGAGATTTAATGGAATGAATATGGAGGTGTAAGATATTAATGTTTCATAATAAAGTGTGTGTGTGTGTGTCTATATATATATATATATATATATATATATATATATATATATATATATATATATATGTATAGTGAAATGATACGTTGTATTTATTGATAAAATATTAATCTTATTTTCAGGACCCTCGCAGCAGTATGATAGATCCTGCTTGAATATATGCTACTTTTGTGTATTTATTTTGATCAACATGTATTTTGAGAATTATGAATGATGTAAAAGAGTTGAATGAACCTTTATATTTGTAGAACAAAGCTTTTATATGTAATTAATGTGTATGTCATACTTAAGAATATCTTTATTTTAAATTAAGTATTTGTATTCTAACATAGTTGTTCATATGATTAGGAATGTTGGGTTGATAAATTAATGGGGGTGTTACATTCATAATCTAAGTTTTACCATTTTCTTTATATAATTATTATTAGTTGCATCTTGATTATTGGACAATACCTGTTTTTTTTTTATGCGTTGTTTGGGAAAGAGGTCCAAGATGATTGGACCATGATTATGATATGAGTTGTGACAGGAATGAAGATGTCGGTGTAATTTTTTTATATATATAAAAATTTCGACATCTTATAACGGGACTATACCAAGTTATCGACATCTTCATTCATGTCACAACTCATATCATAATCATGGTCCAATCATCTTGGACCTCTTTCCCAAACAACGCATAAAAAAAAAACTTGGTATAGTCCCATTATAAGAGAAACTCTGTCGAAATTTTTATATATATAAAAAAATTACACCACATAAAAATTTACACTTTTAAATAATTATATTTTTTTTTGGGATGTGACAACCCGTATTCTATTGAGGCAACTCACGTGTCGTCATCTTTTCCTAAATAGTGGCTAGAAAATCAAGGATGATGGTTTTTTAACCTGGAAACATTTTAGACACCTTAATAAAACACTGACGGCCTTAAAAATCCTTAAATAAAAAATCTTTCCAAGTTTAAATATAGTTTTTACTCAATTTGAAGGTGAAAAAAATATAAATGAAACTTTCTTCACTAGATGAACCTCGTTAACATCAGGATTAACATTTTGGCTACTGAAATCAATGTGAACATCGATTTTTTTTTTATTGTCAAAATCAGGTAACTTTCTATCTTATTTTTAACCCATTTTCAAACCAGAAACTTAAAAATGAGAAAAATAAAATTTTGGACTAAAATTAACTCAATTTTGAAATTTTTAAAATTGAAAAAATACAATATTCATAATTTAGAAAGTATGAGCACTGCAATAAATATTTCTCTTCAAGTTCAAAAAAGCCACTCATTTCCTTTATTTTTTTTTCTTTGATCCCCTACCTTTTAATCCCACATTTTTCTAATAAATTAACCTATAATCTAATTTTAGAAGAACAAAATACAAAAAAAATGACTATAAATAATAAGTTCATAGTATTTTGTTTGTTTGATGATCAACGGTGCAAAATGTTGCACCGTGAATCCCCCCCGCAAATTTAAAAGTTTCTTATAATAATTAATCATATTTTTACTTTCTTCTTTTTATTTAATTAAATTCAATCCCAATCCCGAAAAAACAAATCCATAAAAGCCCAAGCACCCGAACCCGAGCCATGAGCCCGTTAATACTTCACTTCTTCTCTGACTTCACAAGCAAGTCACAAATACTTCGCTTTCTTTGAAAACAAATCCCCAACTTGCTTCGATTTCATTGCAAGTTTTCTTCTTCTTCTTTGAATTATCTGAAAAAAATGGAATCACACGAGGAAAGTGAGATCAATGGCCCTCATTCCATGGGTACCACCATCATCGGCGTCACTTATAACGGTGGTGTCGTCCTCGGTGCCGATTCTCGCACCAGCACAGGTAAAATTCAAAACTTTCTCATTTCCCTCAAAAACCAAAAAAGAAGAAGCTGTTGATAGTTTTACTGTTTTTATCTTGGGTTTTTGTAGGAATTTATGTTGCAAATCGAGCATCTGATAAAATCACTCAGCTAACTGAAAATGTCTACTTATGCCGTTCTGGATCTGTATGTGGCTTTCTCTCTTTCTGTTAATTAAATTTCTTATTTTTTTGGTAATTTTTATTTTGAGCTGATTTTGTTTTGATAGGCAGCGGATTCTCAAACTGTGTCTGATTATGTGAGATATTTTCTTCATCAGCACACGTAAGGGGGTTCTCTTTGTTGCGTTAATAATAATGTTTTCCTTTTCTGTCTGTAAAGTTTAGATTTTTTGGATGATTAGCTGGAGATTGATTTGGGATCTTATGGGTTTTGTGTGTAGGATACAATTGGGGCAACCGGCTACAGTTAAGGTTGCTGCTAACCTTGTTAGGCTGTTGTCTTACAGTAACAAGGTTGGTTTGATTTCAATACATGCTCTTTAGTGAATTTGTATGTAAAGATGATGTTGGGTGTCGTAATTGTGGAATGGTTCTGGTTTGTTTTGATACATTTTTGTTTTGGATATTTTGGCAGAATATGTTGCAAACTGGAATGATTATCGGGGGTTGGGATAAGTATGAAGGAGGTAAAATTTATGGAGTGCCTCTTGGAGGAACACTTTTGGAGCTGCCGTTTACTATTGGAGGTGTGTGAAGTGAACTTGTGGACCTTTTTGTCTACTAACTATAATCCATATTTTTTGTTTTTGCGATCCTTGTTGAAATGTTAGTTGTTTGCTCATGCACATGTTTATTCTTAACTCATAGGCAACAACATTAATAGAATGTTACTATTATTTTCGCTACTTGTATAATCATGGGTCTTTGGTGGATTTCTCTTTTGCACCCATCTTGTCAGTTGCTATTAGCATCACCTCACTTGTACCTGGCTACCTGCCTTCTTTGCAAGTCTTGGCGGAAGTTTGACCTGCCCTGAGAAACTTGTCAATCCCTTATAACTTCATTTGCTGGCAGTAATAATTTGCACGTGCCATGGTGTCATAACCCTTTAGACTTTAGAAAGTTACTTTAGAGATGTAATTTTGTGGTTTTTTTATGATATTCAATTTTTACACACTGAATCTGGTTTGTTTTGGGGATGAATGATGATGATAGGTTGTTCTTCTTTTTTTTCATCAGAAGGTGGTTGCTGCTGATAACTTATATTGACTAGTTAAGATTGAATAAATCACCATTATCTGATATATTGTAGGGGAATAAACTACCAATGTCTGCAGGAGTTGGACTTATTTTAATTTTGTAAAATTTGACTGTCCTGTCATCATCCTACTTGGGATGGGCTATTAATTGCATCGGCTGATTTATTTTTTTTATCTGCTCGTGGCATACAGGTTCAGGATCCACTTACTTGTATGGTTTCTTTGATCAAGCATGGAAGGAAGGGATGACCCAAGAAGAAGCTGAGGTATGTAGTTTAACCTGTATGTTTGTAAATATGTAAACAGAATAAACTTTTATGGTCTGGAACTGCTGTCTTGACTCGTAGAAACCCATTTCTTTTTGGTCATGTCAATGGTCACAATTTTCAAATAGCAGTTCAATAACACTCAAATGTTTCCCTAAAGCATGTATTCTCTGGTTTTGTTGTGGATTCTTGAACTTTCCTTTTTCCCCGAGATTCATATAGAATTCCCCCTTGGTGGATAGACCATGGTATTTGCTTCCCATCCTAGATTTTTGGATAATAGAAACATGTTCTCATCTCAGAGTGATTCTTCCCAAGCCTCATGGAAAACCTATTTAGGTGGCTAAGAAGTTGCCTTTGGTGGCTTCTCTCTCCCAAAACTTCTTTTTTTGTTTTTTTGCCACCTTCGCTGTGCCAAGACCTGCATTTTTATTGATTTCTTGTTGAGAGTATTTGTTGTAATTATTATGTCATTCATTGCCTTTGGATTTATACACTTGATGATTTCTCGCAGCAATTAGTGGTGAAAGCAGTCTCTCTTGCTATTGCTCGTGATGGTGCAAGTGGTGGTGTTGTTCGGACTGTCACTGTGAGTTGCGTCCTCTCTGTTTTTTTCTCTTTCCAACTGCCTGTCCATCAAATTAGTTCAGACACTCGTACTACTTTAGTAAGTAGGGCTTGATTGGGATAAATTATTTAGGGACACAGCTTCCTGATCACTTAATGTTCTGGCATACGTATAAATAGTGTCGTATAAATGTTACACAGGTAAACTCAGAAGGCGTGACAAGAAAGTACTACCCTGAGGACAAGCTCCCCCGATGGCATGAGGAGCTGGAGCCACAGAACTCATTGTTGGACATATTGTCATCATCCAGTCCTGAGCCAATGGTTTCTTGAGAAAATGCCTCGTTATGCTGGGCATCGATTGTCTTAAGAAAATGATGTCAGACACTTGTTATCTAAAGAAAATGCTTCATGATGTCATGAAGTGAATGTTGTTAGCGATCCTTTTCTCATGTTCATTGGTATGCTAGGAAACACTTTCCAGTGTAAAGACTATTTTTCTGATTTTGATCATCTATTTTGTCTTGCCGAGTCTTCCATTTGTTTTTATTCAAGGATAACCATTCCATAAGCAAAGGCCATAAAGAATGGCAGATGCCAAATGTTCCATGTTAGTACTTAGATTATGGTCAGTGTAATTCAGATCATTTTCGACATTAGATAAAATGCGATATGAGAGAGACGAGACTTTCACCATGGCACCTTGTAACCTTTGAAAATCAGAGGCAAGTCGATTGAGAAACTGATGAAATCTACACATTTATACTCAGAATCTGGCATACAAATTTATGATTTTTCTTTCTACAATACGTTGCAGTGGGAGTATTCTCGACTGCTGGAAACACAAGTAGCCTAAAGGACACGCACCAAACTGGATTCTTCATCGAGCTGAACAGATCAACTTTGGACCAGAAAGGGATTGACGGTTCAGGTGCTAAAACCTCTATTTTCCTGCTTCTGACCTTGTTTTTCTAATGTACAGCTAGGCTAAAAGGAAAAACAGAGCACTAACTGGCCTAGAACAGCTTCGCAATTTTACCTGCTCATTGCGGGTGCCTGGAAAAATTCAGCAGGCAGACAACTGAAAAACTTAGTCAAGACGGAGTGATAGGAAAACTATTAACAGAATCCTCAAATAATATAAGGTCTCCGCGTGGAAGAAGAATTGTTAGCATCTTTGCAGGCTACTTTATGCATTGACATTATCAGAACTACTGCAGGCTTGATTAGGAAGGACAGAGTTCCCAAAATCTCCATCCAAGCTCATCTGTTGAACTTCTTGAGGAGACAGGATCTTGATGTAGCGGACACAGTTCACGAACTCTCTGGACACCCAAACAAAAGAATTTGAGGACAAATTATAAATACTATTTGTAGCTTGAAGCTATTTCAGAATACAAGTGGCACATTCAAAATATAAATAGCAGTTTAGGAGAGTCAATAATTCGAATGAGTTGATTCCAGAAATTATAAAATTTCAGCAGCAATGCAGACAGCTTAATCTATAACTCAAGATCCTCCTCAACACAGAAACGAGAAACAATTGCTATCTTAGACAAAAGAAGCATGTCACTTCATCAGAAATTTACTTGAACTACACTGATTGTTTTTGTTTCTTATAGTGAAGTCTTTCATGAAAGAAAACGAAAATAAAAGGACATTTCCTCTACTTAGCTGCATGTAGTCCTAAAGTAATTCCTGAGAGCATCAGAATATATTTTCATTCGAGGAGATTAAATGAAACCTCCCAAGATGGACAATCATTTCTGCAGACAAGACAGTCAAAGCTACGAGATAGAAAGGAGACTGGATGAATTGAAACTCAGAAATACTTGAAATCTCAAGTTAGTTGGTAACAGTAATTGGACAAAGGAAACAAGTAGAGCATCATATGAGAGGAAAAGCTTCAAGAAACATGTTTTGAGCTGATGGCATAGAAGGTTTTGCATGTAGTGTAATCTACCCAACATGTTCTCTATGGGAAGTACCATGAGAACAATTTCATACTTGGCTAGCTACAATATTGCCACCAAGAGCATAAAGCATACTAAAGAAAATACCATGACATAACATAGAAAATAAAATAGAAATTAGAAGAGTTAAAGGGCTTACTCCCAAGGGTCGTCCCCTACTAGCAGGACATCATCATCACGATCCATGTAGACTAGTTTCCAGCCTATCCTTTGTTGATCTTCCAACTGTCCCTCTATACCAAACCTACGAGCCAGATCTTGCTTAAGCTCGGCATAACCTGAATACCGGGCTATGTCAATTGACCTTCCCACAGCTCCACGTTTGTACACCTTTTCAGTCAAACATTGACCAACTTATAATTACGAGGCCAAGCAGAAGAAATTGCAGGAAAAAAGGATATGAAAATATAAACAAGGAAAATATTGCGAGTGCGGGCATGTGCTTGAATGCATGCATATAAGAATTAGCATTGTATAGATAAACAACAAACCTTTGTATATGTTCGCATTCGCTGAAACTGTTGCTGTGGAGGAGCCCAAGCACCTCTGTTCAAGCAGCTATTGTCATTGATTGCTGAGTTAATTGAATTGAATGGCATATCTGGAACTCCAAATGACTGGGAAACCATAGAGGATGAAAGATCCTGTTGAGGATCTTTGGAGGTTTCACAACTTGTAAGCATGCCTGCCAAAGAAAAATTATTTGAGAAGTCCTTCCCCAGCCCCACCATGCCCTTTGTTAATAAATGGTCAGAACTCATTGGCATCGCAAGTTGGCTATCAATGTTTGTCCCACATGGAATATTATTCCTCAGATCTGCCTGGAGTTCACCATCATGGATTGTGTCTCTCAACAACATTGGTTGTGGATTATAAGACAGTGAATTGTTATTCTGCTGCAAATGGACATCATTTTGAGAAAGGCAAATTGATGTTGTAGATGATGAAGTGTCCAAATAATCTGTCTGAGCAGCTACCCCATTTAGGTATGTTTGCGGGGTAAAAAATCCTGGGCTTTGATTCTTGGAGATGTTCAACGATGGCTTAACCTCAGATTTCTGCAGCAGATCTTTAACTAAATTACCGTTAGAGGACACGGTTTCCAAAGCACTAGGATTCAAGAGTGTGGCAGCAGACTGAGCCATGTCCTCCCCCATTGCTGTGCTTCGGTGGGCCCGACTGTTGATCATTGGTTGAACTATGTTCGGACAATTGTTCGTGGAAGGTGAAGTAGAACAAGAAGGAACATCATCAGTAATCCCAGACTGTCCCTGTCCTGCAGCTGCAGTCAATATATTGCTACCAGCTGTGGAGAGCTGATTGGCCATTGAGCTCGGCGGAAGCCCCATATGACCTGCCATTTCAGACAATGGCAGGATGCCAGTCTGCTGTTGTTGAAGTTTTGGCTGCTGAGGCGGATGTGAGAATCGAGCATTGTTTTGGTTGTTATTCTTAGTCAACTGTTGTGGAATAGTATTTGGCTGAGGGAGAGAGGTGGGTGCAGTTTGAGGGATTTCCAACATTTGGCTGGGTGCCATAGACCTAGAAAAACTCTGAGATGCATCCAGGAGCTGTCTTTGTGAATCTTGAAGCTGTCCAAGTTGACCAGCCTGCTGCATTGCAGATTGCTGTGCTAAAAGTGATTGCTGTTGCTGCTGAAGCTTCTGCAAAAGTTGAATCTGATTGTCTGAAATTTGCATATGCTGGTTTACATGATCAGACAACTGGGATTGCATTAGGCTTTGCTGTTGGTTCTGACCCATAATATGTTGCTGTTGATTCTGCTGCTGGTGGTGCAAGGTTTGAGGAAGGTTTCTAAGAAGCTGATGACTTTGTATAGATGGCTGTTGCTGAAGCATGTTACTGGTCTGGGCAAGAGTTTGAGGCTGCAGAAGTTGGGCTTGAACTTGACTTGAGGGTAGAGTTTGAGCCATTAAATTTTGCCTTGATTGTTGAGTGATGTCACCCATCTGTTGCTGTGGCTGCATGATAGAACCCAGTGGGATCAGTGAGGACTGTAGCTTTGGAAGCTGATCAAGCTGTTGTCCTTGCTGAGGCAGCCTTTGGGCATTGAACTGTGCGTTGTTTGGCTGAGGCATTTGAGGTGATGACATGCCTAACTGACGGGAAAGATCAGCTCCAGGAAGATTCTGCAGAACAGATCCTGACAAGGATTGCATGTAGTTGGGTTGCATTGAGTTGGCCAGGGAAGGGTTTTGCTGCATGTTCATCCACTGGACTAAGCTTAGGCCAGGGAGAGCCTGGGGATCTTTCATGCAGAACTCATCACCAAGCCACGGCATAGTCCTCTTGAATAAGCTATCTATATCAGAGGAATCATCATCTGCAAAAGTAAAGATCAGAGGTGAGTCAGATTTACTCTAAAAGAAACACCAAAACTTTGAAAGCCTAATTTGTGGTCAAGCTTGAAAGTGTACTTTGGCATTAGTAAATTTCATGTAAAGAGCGAGAAGCATCTTCAAGATTTTAATCATCATATTAGCAGATTTGGTACCAACAGACCACATGCAGAAACCCTGATAGTCAAACTTTGACACAGAAAAGACAAAAAGGTAGATTATATCCTATCAAAACCTACCCCACAGCAGTACTGTCTTGTCAATTTGATAGTATAAACCAGATGATGCCATCCACTATTACACAAGACAACTAGGAGGAAGGACAGGTTAACCGAAAGGGATAGCAAACAGAACACATGAATCAATCAAGATGCCCAGCAAAAGGGTACCCCCTAAATTCCTGAGTGACATGTGAGCGAGGAACCCATGTGATAAACTTGTAACCGAAATGACTAGCAGAGTATACTATACAATGTTAAGGTTCAAAATTTCCTTTTAATGAAAGAAGCTGATAAAAAATTATTTGTACCTGGCATTCCTGGTTGCCTAGGACGCTTAGATCTAAAGAATGGAGGAGGACATATAAAAAAGGGAGCAGTCACTGGTTCAATCTCCCATATTGAGACTCGATTGCGTCTTTCACCAGCAGTTGATTCATCCCAACCAACCTATGAAAGAGTATGGAGTGTTTAAACGGAAATGCACTTATCATGTAAATTGGGCTGGATTGGAATCATAAAATGATGTCACAATTTCTACCTGCAAATTACGCCATTGTGAATTTTTCCATCTTACAGGATCAAGATCACTGATACCTGTAATGGTGCCCATATACCTGCAGTAGAGATTCAATTTCTTTAACTTTCTAATTGGTGAAGAAAATTGAGTTTATCGTGTTATAAGAACACCAGGCAAAGAATCTACATACTAATCAGCTCAACTAAAACTCTTTTCAGAGTCAAATTAATCCGATGACACACTCCTTCCCAACAACATGCCCTCAGGTCTCAATAGAATTCCATTTCAAGTTCACAATTCTTGAAATCAATAGTATTCAAATGACATTCAAGAAGTGCCAAAAGACCAAATGTACCTTCTTGTTCCTGACTCTTCAGTTTCAAACATCATGCGAAAGCGCATTCCAAGGGATATTTGGTTGCTGTACACTGCCTTGTAATACTTGGCTAAAGGGATAACAAATTCTGATGGACTTGCCCTGCACAAAATTTGCATCTGGTGTCAATTAATCCAACACACACAACCTAATTAATATGAGTAAGGAATTTTTTTAAAAAAAGCACCCTACAGAGAAAAATATAAGTAATTAACCTGGGATTGTAGAACACAGTAAAGGGGCTATTGTTTGCTGCTGCATGGGCTGCAGCAGCTAGGATCCCAATATGCATGCTATCACTTGACAATACTGATGATGATAAGTTGGTAGGTTGCCTGTTAGCCCTTCTGATGCCCAATAGAAGCTGCTGCTTTTCATCTCTACTCACATATAATAAGCATCATTAGGTTGATTAAAAGGGCATGTTTATAGTAAGAAAATGACCTGAACTTGAAATGCATGTATACAAGATTTAAGATACCTAAGAATATGAGAATCGAATTTCAGTAAAATAAGTCCTTTTGACACATAAATTCATGGAATCAGAATTCACTAATTCTTACCTAATAAATAAAACTGAGTCACCGGCAAAAAGCCTCTTTCCACTGACAAATAGGCTCCATCCAGTTGTAAGCAAATGACGCTTTGGTTGTCCTGGATTTAGAGAAAATAGGATCTTACATAAGATAACAACAAATTTGGTAACAAGCAATTACTGATTGCAAGTATAAGAACCATTGGGTATCAACTAATTAGTTTTCATGGGTGCTGCAAAATTAACATACCACGATAGATATGCCGGAAAGTCCAAACATTATCATGCAAATCCCTGGCTACAAGTTCTTGAGCAGGTGGTTGCAAGGAGAAATTCTATACAAGGGAAAGGGAAAAGATTAAATAATGCTATTAGGATTAACATGGACACTACTGTTTTAGGACTAACAGAGAACAGCTTACAAGTGGTGGGAAGATTTTCTCAGCTGCACGACGAGGAACAGAGAAACCTCCATGAGTGCTCGTATCACTTGCTGTTAATGTTTTACAGAAAAACTCTGTCTGTGGTTTATTTGACTTCAGTGCAAGATCTGACCTCAATAATGCATCCTTGTCAAACTGCAAAAGGATTGACAAGGTTGCTGATAGATTCAGTAGGAGTTAGCAACTAAAAACATGCTAAAGTCATTCTATTAATTTTCTGGCAATTGCATAGGGATCGGTTATTGCCAGTTGATTTCTAGTTGCTTTTCTTAGTCCAAACACCAAAAGCAAGTATGCTTTTTTTAGTTACTATGAATCAAGTTCTTACGGAAGAAACAGGTTGAAGGGTCATCTGAGCATAAACTTCATCTGTTTCTGGGTCTGCCTACAAAATCAAACAAAAGAACTAAAATAATTGAGTGACCAAATAAAGAAATTTTGTGATGTTAGACATGAAGGCCAGAAAGGTTAGCTATTTTACATGTAAGGTGACATTGTGAAGGAGACAAAGTAGCTTCGACGGAAGATTTGGGTAGTTTGGGATTTGGGCATCTACATCCTTTTTCATGGATGCTGCAACCTGAAAACAGTAATTTTACTCTCAAGTAAGAACATGAACTGACTTCTGAAGGAGGGAAAAAAAACAGTATAAAATTCCATCCACAATAATCATGAAACTAATTTATAACTGAAAATATTTTTCATGTTACACCTACTGGTTCTGTCACCTTGTTCAGTCGAAACAGAAAACTTGCACAAGCCTCAAAAAATTGTCAATATTTGTCAGGCTTTAAAGGACATGATCATGGTTAAAAATTTGCATTACAAGTAAATTGACATGCAAATACACAATGACCTGTGAGACTCTTGATGATTAACTGTAACATTATGAGAAATTTCAGTTAACATAAATTACAGAGTCAAAGAAGTCAAAACCTCAAGATCCTATTTTTTTTGTTATTTTTGATCAACTAACATTACAGTTTTCTGTTAAAAGAAAACTCACGTGGACCATGAGTTGACTTTATAAACACAAGCCAGATGATACGATGCATTGATGGTTTTTAGTACTCAAAAGGAGCACATGACAACAAGATCATACATACCCAGAGAATATTTCTATTATTACTCAAAGCCGCATTAAATCAAGTTTAACACAATCTGAATCAAGGCCAAAAGGGTAGCTTCAACTTGCCACCTAAAATAGTACCCTCAAAAGTAAATCCCAAATCTTGATCTACTTTTCCTTTCCTTATAATCTACCTATTTATTACACCCAACCAACCAGTTTAGGTAAAATTATAAAACTTACCACACACTAGATCAAAATCCTAACACATCATTTACCACAAATAACTAGCCCATAAATCCCAATAAAAGAAGGGTGTAGGCTGGTGGGACACATTTTTGGCACAAAATAGCAACAGACACGAACCTGTTCACTATGCCCTTGGGGGAAGTAGACCACATGAGTTCCGGCCGCCGGCAAGTTCACTAGTGGTCCTGCACATGCTTGCCATAACTCAGGGTTTATGCTCTTCTTCTCTGCCCCTGCATCATCACCACGTGTCTCACACTCATTAGTCGATAAATTCCCCTTCAAAATCCTCATTTCTTTTCCTCTTTGTTTGTTTCCCGGGAAAACAAACCAAGCCCAGAAAAGGAAAAGGAAACAGACTTGCAAATCAATCTTGTTTTTAAGCAACGAAGGAAAAATCACTTAAACAAATGGATAAATAAATACACAGAAAATAGATTCCAAAAATATAGAGACAAACCGGCGCTTAGAGAGACATGTAATAAAGACAAAACTAAAACAAAACAACCTTAATGGGTAGTTATTTACACATAAATCTCTTAACATTTTTATCAATGCTTTACACACATCTCCTTTAAATCTATTGCTAACAACAAATAAATAAAGACAAAGTAGTAGCATAAATTAAGAGATGGACAAACCTTCACCGTTGGTAGCTGTGGAGGTTGCGGCGGTTCCTCCGGCACCGGTTGCCGGTGACTTCATTGGTTTCTTTATGGAAACTCAAAAAAAAACGAAGTCTTTTTTTATCCAAAACAAGAAAGTTCCTCACTTTCTCATAATTTTAAGCTTTTTTAAGATCAAAAGGTGAGCTTCAAAGAAACTCGGTAAGAAAATTATAAACGTAAGCAGATTTTTTAGCTTAGATCAGCTCAATAAACAAGAAAGAACCAAACTTCTGAAGAAATGAAATAAAGGGGTGGACTTTGAAGTGAAAAAAATATTATGGGGTTAGTTTGATTGAAAGGGAGTGAGTTTTCCCGGCGAGAAATTCCGGCAAGGTCGCCGGAGATATGGTGAAGAGACAAAAAAAAAAAGCAATAAAAAACCAAGGAATTGGTTTTTATGGGATAGAGAGTTTCTGCTGAGTTTTTCAGAGACCAAGAGTTGAAGCTTTGCCCCCTTTCTTCCCCTACATTACCCAGACAAATTTCCTCTCTTTTCCTCTGCTTTCCTCCCCTCTGCTTTTGCCTTGCTTTCTTACACTTCTCTTTCTCTCTCCTGGTCTATTTTTTCTTTCTTTCTCTCTCTAGAGTATTTTATATGTATTACTAAAAAAAAGATTTCATCTCTCTCTCTCTGTCCTTGAAAATGGCACTGACTTCTCACAACTAAGCAACCACCTCCGGCCCTACAAAGGTAGAGTCCACATGTAGGTTGAGTAGGGTTAATGTGTAGGATTATGTACTTCATTTCTCAACTCAACCATAGTTAATCTTCTTACATTAGTATCATCGTATTTTCACATTGTCTTGTCGTAAATGGTACTTTGGATAAGATATTAGGTTACAAAACCACTACATCGGTGACGTGCACGATACCGTGGGCGGGGCTAAATTCTTTTAACTTAAAAAAATATTTAAGAGGATAATGATATTTTTAAGAAAAAAAAAAAAATTTAGCCCGGTTAAATCTTAATTGATTTAATAGTATTATAAAAATACTATTAGATTTTTTTTATCTGGCTACCAGGTGAAACTTGTAATTTAAACATGAGATATGTTTAAATTGCATCTTTATTGTGTGTTATATGTTACAAAGTTATGATAATTTGATAAAAAAAAAAGAAATTGATGATAAATAAAAATAAAACTGAAAAAATTAAAAGATAAATATAAATCAATATATCTGACATCGCAATACTGGTCATTTACCCAGTTATGTTTAATTAGTTTGTTCATTGAAATCAATATGTGATAGAAATCGATATGCATAAAATTTATTAAATAAAAAAAATATCATACAAGGTTGTACATGTTAAAAATATCATAAAAAAAATATTTTTAAATTTTAAAAATAAGTTTAATCTATATAAAATATATTAAAAGAATACAGATAAATCATATTAACCTCTTCAAAAATTAAACACACACAGCATAATTAAAAAGTAATCAATGTTTAAAAAAGGCTTAATAACCAAAAAATATCGCAAATAATGGATACTAATTAAAAAAATCAAATTTAAAAAAATGAGGTCGTTGCTAAACCTAATAAATCAGGTTAGGAGCTGTTAGGCCGGGTAAACGAGACCACAGTTTGACCCATCAAGAAATGGCATGCGTTCAAGCCTACAAGTTCATGCACATGTACCGGAGCTTTTAATTTATTTATTTTTTAAGTTAATATGCTCAAATTATTTTAGAAAAATAAATGATGTGTTGTTTATCTATTATCTATGTTGTCTATCTAAAATCCTCAAATTCCATTCATGTGGTGCTGGGAAAAATAAAGTTCATGTTTTATTCATTTAAAACCTTATTTTTTACTTAAAACATCTAAAAAATACTCTAGAAATTTTGTTAAACCAACTCATAAACTCCAAAAAATAAATCTCAAAACTAGAAATTATTATTTCAATCCATAATAACTGTAGACAACAATTAATGCACAGTAAAATTTGTTTAATATATAATGAATATTCGGATTAACCTTTGTTTTATCCGGATAAGACGTATAATGCTAAACACTATAGAATATAAAGATTAGAGTGAAAAATTCAACAAGACTTCGTGAGAAGTGTCTCGAAGTTGTTAATTATTTGAATGATGATCCGAGGGGGCTTTTTTCTAGTCCCGGAAACAAGGGATGTTTTAATAAGAGATATATTAAAAATGTTATTAAACGCTTTCAGGACCAATTAAATTAATGTTTTATTTTTTTTATAATTTGCTATTTATCTGTAAATTAGCAATGATCCGAGGGCTAAAATCAGGATAGCAATTTACTAGCACAAGCCCTTAATATTATTATTATTATTATTATAATGTTTTTTCAATCAACCGTCGGCTTGGCTAATTTGTAAGTATTAGTTGATTTAGCTGACTAGGTCATTTCATTTTAGACCTACAGCTTCCTTCCTAGTAAATGTTTATTAAAATATATATATATATATATATATAACATGACAAAGCCTTTGTTTTAGCTATAGAAAATGTCTAAAAAAATTATACATCCCAAGACTTTGTGAAGAAAAGAGGGATAAGTGATCAACCAACCCCACTACAGGCAGAGAAAAACACACACAAGTGATTTCTTTATAGGCCATTTGCTTTGACCATCACCATCACCCCTCCGCCATGAACATATTTGCTGCACGTGACCAATACCTATTCTTTCTCGGTTCCCATTGTTTTTTCTTTTTTATTAATATAGTTGTTCGGGCTAGTTTATACATACCTCGGTTAATTCTACGGGCCCTAAAATTAATGATCATGTAAGCTTCTAGTGGTTATCATATTAGCAACCACATGACTCGAACCTAAGATCATAGGAAGAGCAAACTCCTTAATCCCAAACTCTTATCATTAAGCCACCTGCTAGATGGTTCCTTGTTGTATTTTTAATATTTACAGCCTTGTATTGGTTTTTTTTATTTAATAAATTTTGTATGTGTATTAATTTATATTAATAATTTATTTTAATAAAGAATTTATTAAATATAATCAGACAAATTATTCATATTATAATATTAAATATCTTAAATTATATTTATCTTGTAACCGAGATACGCGATACAGGGTAATATATACATATCTCATTTTCACTAATTCACTTGGTGAGTTCAATAGAGATGGCCATGTTGTCAGAATGAAATCAACGTAATGGAATGAGTTTGGTGATTCAGAAAACTTTTTTTTTTTAAAAAAAAAAAGAGTTTTTGTCTGGGGTATATATTTAAAATTGTTTTTGACAAAAATTAATCACATATATCGTCAAATGTCAAGTGAAAATAATGTTATTTAACCCTAATTTTCACCAATCAAAACAAATGCAATAAGCTTGATGATCCACGACTCAATTTTAAAATAAATGCTATAAATACATGAACGATTGAAGATTTATAAAGGATTGGTGTTATTTAAATATCAATTTTAAATTAATCTACTAAACACTATTAGTTAATTAAATATAGAAATTTAGAGACAAATAAAATATTTTATCACCGGCAAATAATATAATTTGAACATCTGACATTAAAAGTACACAGGCCTCAAAATTATAATTTTATTGCTATAAATTTCACGTTCTTTTTAATCTTTTTAATTATTATGTTTACCTAGGTATCCTTGTATTTTTTTTTAAATAAAATTAGTCCAGTTCAAGGTTTGTAATTGTCTCTCTTAATAAAAATATTTTTCAAGAATCAAACTTATATTCTCACTTCTTATCTTTTTAGGAATATAACATTATCTTAACCACTAGATGCAACACTTCATTAGTAATCTTTTAATTGAATGCATGTATTTGTATACATAAATTGTAAATACTTCCACATATCATTAAAAAAAAACGAGCCCCGTGTTTGCTTATATGATGGTCACTAGAGGTTTACATAGTCGTTAACTTCAAGGCCCGTGAAATTAGTCGAAATGCGGACAAACTGATCCGAATATCTATATTAAACTAAAAAAAAAAAGACGAGCATTGACTAGATGAGACAACTACATCTTCCATTATTAAAAACACATGCAAATAATTTATACAAAAAAAAAATTAAATAGGTTCATTGTACAAACTAATTATAAATAAATTAGAAGAAGGGGTTGTTTCATATTTCTTTTATCGTGGCAGGAGAGTCTATAACGTGGATTGCTGCAACGTAGTTGAGTTAGAACCTCTTTTCTTCTTCTTCTTTTGTCTTTGAAATATTATTTAGTTATGGCCACTGGATTTCTATTTTCAATTTCACAGGTTCACATTATTTTAAGCATCATAGTTTGTATTGGTTTGTGTGCTACGGTATATTCACAAAGTCAAAAAAGCAATTTGATATTAAATTGGTCCTCGATATTGTAAAATAAAAATTAATTTTACCAATTAAAAAAATAAGATAACAAGGACCAAGTAAAAAAAAAATGCATGTGTTCCTATTTTACTATTCATGGAGTGTGAAAAACCACAGCTTGGTCCTCGAAGTTTTTACTTTTTATTTTTTAAATCTATATATTTGGTATTGTAATAGCTGTTGTGGTTGTGATTTGAAAAAAAATTATTTTATAAAAAGTATTTTTGGTTGAGGTTGGTTTGGTATTTATATATGCTTAGTTAAAACTGTGGTTGAAATTGAGGTTGGATAAAAAGTAGTTTAATGTGTTTGGTTAAAAATACTTTTCAAATTGAGGTTATAAAATAATTTTTAAAAAATATATTAATATTAATGGTTTTAATTTAAATATTATAGATTTAACTACTATTACTACATCATGAAATGAATAATATTTAATATAAAATATTTTTTATTGTTCCATTAAACTATCTACAATTCCATCACGTATGAAATACATCCGACAAAGACTACAGTTTCATTGGTTTCGTAAGCCCGTAACAACATCAGGTAAAATATCATCAGGAATAAAATTGGGATTACGATCAAATTCTACAAATGTTACATCATCAAGCGATCTTCTTCTAATTTATGTAGTGTCACTGAATAATGTGAAACACTAGTTTTTCGAATAAAATATAATTAAAAATAAATTATTTTATTTTATTTTATTGGATCGGACCCGACTCAATGCATTTTTAGTTTTAGACCGGACCCGGTCTGGCCGGAATAATAGAGACAGTCTTCATTGTTCACGTGAACAGTGGAGACACTCTTCATGCAGAAGAGAAGAAGAAGCAGATAAAAATTACTTTTCATAAACTGAGGTTCGACCTCAATTTTTGAGTGGGATCCATGTGAAAAAAAATGTGGTTTATATTAACCAAACACTTTAATTCAATGTCTGCACTTTAATTCAATGTTTGCTTTTTATCGCTACCATAATACCAAACAAGCACTTAATTATAAACTTCATTTGTTTTGTCTTCTAGTCCCTTGAATTTTGGAGGATTGAAACATAGACAACTTTAAGTTCAGATAATCATACAGTGAATAAGAAAAAAACATGTTTCTTTAACACTATCATTCATATTTATAATAGTTTTTTGAATCCTTTTGTAATATTATTGCTAAGCTTCCACTTCACAATGTAATGCCTAATTATAAATTATTAAAAAATATATTTAAAAACCAATATGCATTGTGCTACATGTACAGCGTCGTGACGATCATCCTTTCAAATTCAGATCCTCGGGTTTTGGTGAAAAAAGAACAAAACATTCTTATCATTTATTTGTTAAAAAAATTTAGAATCCCCACCTGATATCTTGATCACTATGAATCCTTAAAGTCTAGATAAGATGACTGATTTGTGTATAGGTAAGATAATATCACCCTTAGTAAACTCTATATAAAGTAAGCTGCATTATTTATTTCTTTGAATTACAAGGTTTAGTTGTGTTTTTTTAATCGTTGGTCTATCTACTGATTAAAAGTTTATCTAACCCAGTAGAGTGGACAATGATTTTACGAGTCAAGTCTAATCATTTTAGAGTCTACATATATTTTTGTATTTTATTTCTTTTAATATAAAAATACAGCTTACGAATGAGTTTACAATTCTTGATATTGAAATAAACAAATTATATTTTTTGATATTTTTTAAATATAGGTCAAGTTCTTGTGGATTTAATAAACTTGTTATTAAATCAAACAATGCATGCAAAATCAAAAATATTTTTTTCTTGAATTTTGATAATTAAAAAAAGATAAATCATGTCTTGTATTATTATTATTAGCATAATATGTGTGATTATGTGTTTTTTTCTTCAACATTATGAATTACTTTGTGGATAATTATGTATTAGCATGATATATGTATATATTTTATGAAAATAATTTGCTCTTTAATACTAAGTTAGATGAAATTTGTATGTTTTTTTTATTGCAATTTTTATATAATTTTTTCAAATTTATTGTTCTCATATATTTTTTCATACAAGGGAGTAAAAATTATCAATTCGTGATTTTGTTTTTTATTTTAATTGAAACTTTGTGTCAATATGTTCATATTTCAGAGATGAATTCAATGAAAATGGTTTTTTTCTTTACACGTGTAAAAATTTAGATCAGGATACTAAATTTTTATTTTGATTCATTTGGATTTTGGATTTTTAAAATTATTAGAAGGTATTTTAGGGTTGAAAATGTCTTTATTAGGTTTTTAGGATGTTCTCGTGGTATTGTTTTTTGTGAAAACAAGTTGAAATGGATTTTTTTTGTTCAAAATTTCAAACCTTGATTTTCAATCGTAGACTCGTGGGTGGTGACTAGAAAAATGCTTAAATAGACAGCAAGTCATTTTCCATGATATATCACCCGCTAAAATAGATAAAGAAAAAAAATACAAGAGCCTGGCTTAAAAAAGAATTAAACCAAGTCCGCGGACCTAACTTCTTTTTAATTTTTATTATTTATTAATTTAATTTTTTACTAATACCATCTCTCCTTTATAAATTATCTAGTTTAATTTTTTCAAAATTAATAATTAATTTTTTTTCATTGTTTTTATAATTTCATAACAATTCAAAAAAATTATTATAATTCATCTTTAATTTCCTTCTCTTGAATTTTAGATTGATAAATTATATTTAAATGACGCATGTATAAAAAGGAAAATTATATGTATTTAGCTATAAAAAAATAACTTTAAAATAAATAAATAAAAATATTTGTTGAAATAAAATATTTGTATGTACATATTACCTAGAAAAAACATTAGCTTCTTGTTTTAGATTTTAATTAGCTTTAACTACTTTTTTTTATTTGTTAATTAACATATCTTTCAATTTGTTTTATTATAGACATCAGTTTTTTTCAATTAAAAATTCCATGTCATCGTATTTTACATTTAAAATTAACTTGGAATCCTATCAGTGGTGTAACATAAGTGCCCTTTGCTATTTTATTTTATTTTTTGTAAAATGTTATCAGCACAAATGGATTTTTTTTTCTCATGTCATTTTATACATTATCAGGTAAAATCTGCTGCAAGCTCATGTAATTCGGAAATCAAGAGAAGCAATCAATAACCCAGGAGAATTACCATAAGTTTACCACTGATTTATGAAATGATTAATGATCCATCCTTAAAAGGCTATGTTTATTTGCTAGAAAATAATTTATTTTTGAAAAATGTTATTCATGAGAAATAAATTGTTTTCTGATTTTTGACAATATCATAAAAAATGAGTTGAAAAATAACTTTATAATATTGTTTTTTCAAGTTTTTTTCTAATAATAAACAAATTTGAATTAAAAATTTGAAGAATGATGAAATTGAAAAAAAAATCAATTTCATAAATTCTTTCAAATAAAATAAATAATAAAAAAATAATGACCAAATCTGACAAATACAAAAATTAAAAGTTGATGAAATTGAAAAAGAAGATCCAATTTCATAAATCATATCAAATAAAATAAATAGCAGTCAAAAGAATATAGACGAATATAATAGATAAAAAATTTTAATTAAGAAAAGAATAAGGGAAAAATAAAAAACAATCAAAAGAATAAGAATCAAAGTTGATATAAAAATCAAATTAAATCAAATTATAAGGGATAAAATTAAAAAAAAATATTATAAACAAAATATATAACAATAAAAAAATTGATGGTCAAATTTGATATAATCAATAAATAACAACAACTTATGAAAAGTGCACTCCTTCAAAAATAAAAATAAAATAATTTCTGGAAATCAAGCTAAATTTTGATTTGACTGAAAAATGTTTTCTATTTATAAACTTTCTTAGTGTAAACAAATATGAAAAAGTTTAGAAAGTAGTTTATATTAAACCACTTTTCACGAAACAAACATCTTTTATAATGTTTGGTAATACGGTTCAACTAGTTTTTCAAAGTGTTTTTTATCTTAAAACCATCAAATTAATATTTGTTAAATGTTTTTTAATAATTTTAAAGTGATGGTCTTAAAAATAAAAAATATAAAAATATATTATTTTTATATTGATTTTTTTTAAGAAAAAAAACACAATTCATCATGAAATTTTATCTCATTTACTAGCATGAAAAATTTCAAAAATACAATATAATCAACTAATAGCAAAGAAGAAATAAATGTTCATAGACAGCATAATTATTACCACACACACACGCACACGCACACGCACACGCACACGCACACGCACACATTAATTAAAAAGTCAAGGCAGGGAAAATGGCCATTAAATTCTCGAAGGGGAAATTTGAAGCAGGTTTACCTGACCAACCGCACATGCTTATTACCGTACGGTCACTCTCTTTTAAGGCAATAATAATGATTAAAGGCCTCATTAAGTGGAGATTAAGAAAACATTAATTGCTTATATACAAATCTTCCCTAATAACTACTCGCTAATGTGGCAGACAAGGTCGGCGTCTGGGACCCACATTGCATATGCGATGTTGACACCACTGTTTTGCTGAGCATTCTTTTATTTCTGAGCTTTTCCATTCTGCCACGCTCTCTTTGTCAAATGTCAAAATAACCCTACACCTTTGTAGTTTTGCTAATTGTCCTCTTAATATCAAAGTTCTCTTTGTCAATGCCCTCCATAATATAATCTTTTAAATTATAAATTTAATCTTCATTAATCTCCACCTCTAATTATCCTCCAGGAGTTAATACGAGACTAGGAAAAAAAACCCAAATATGAACTCTTGATTACAATATTGATTTTTTTTTCATTATCAACTGTCATTCTTAAATTATTTGAAGAAAGCACACATCTCATGATAGTAACATGATTTTTTTTAAATAACACAATTTTATAAAAATTTTAGAAGAATAACATATGTTGGAAAAGTATTGGGGAAATAGCGAAGTTTTTATACAACTACTATTCTTAATAAAGGTTTTTTCAATAAAGGTTGTTTAATCAAAACCAAAATGCATGTTTTGTGTAAATTAATTGACCTTAACAAAATCAACCTAAAAATTTATGAAGATCTAATAGTCAAAAGATGAGATTCAAGGTTCAATAGTCAGGAAAGAAAGATAAGATAAACTAATGTGGTGGGAGAGAAAATAAGGAGTGAATGAGAGAGAAAAAAAATGGATCTCTAGGTGCACACTGAAACTCCATTTTTATACATCTAGTACGGTTAGAAATATCTTAAAGAAACGATTTCACTACACCGTGGAAGACCAAACAAGGTCGTAATTAGTCAGGGGTTTTGTTCGTGATTAATTTCAAGTTAAGTATGACCTTAGTTGACAGCCTGCCAGGATGTAGCTAGAATTATCTCGTCTAGATTTATCTAATAATATTGAATGTGTCAAAAATAGAACCCTAGTGCGTCATCGGTGACCCGCTCTTTATTTCTCTTTTTTTTCTTGTTTTTTTTTTGTCATATAAGCTTATCTCATCTTTTTTTTTTTTTTGCTATTAGATCTTAAATCTTATATTTTGACCATTAAATTTTTAAGTTGATTTTTGTTCAAGTTAATTAATTTGCATGAGACATGATTTTGACTAAATAACCGCTAAGAGGGAATAATAACATCTATATATAAACTAAACGGTGTTTTTTTCCAAATACCTTTTCAACTTACATCATTCTCCAAAAACTTTTAACAAAATGCGTTAGAATGGTAAAAAACCCGGTATCCTCCAAGATTTATGCATAAGATAAAATGGAGAATGGAAAGGTTTTCGGCGTGGTTTTAACAAATAAGAGGGTTAAAGTGCAAAAACAATAAAATCTAGGGAATTATTCGCACCTGTTTAATTATCTATCCATTTATTCATGTATCAGCATCACTATAAAAAACGAAACACATGTGGGTCCCACACGCCGTGTTTCCTGGGGCGCTGTGCGGTGGGGCCCCCAGATTTGACTATCAAAAAGCTATGCGCTTAAATTAAAAGCCGACGCTTGAGGTGGCATGATCAACGATCATTATTGCTCAGTTCTTGATCCAGGGGTTCTCAACCGCTGATTACTCTGCGGCTAGCCCATGTCAACCCCGTCGGTCCTGATAGGTGGTATATACTGTGCCCCTTTCTAACTTAAGGTGGAACCCGAATCATGATGGGGGGAAGATGTGCTGTGATGATCGTCAATCATGACCGTAGAATCTGATGAATAATAAATGAGTCCAACATAGGACAATCCCTCTTTCAGGATCCTCTGCTGTTCCGGGTTGGCTATCTTTTTTCCTTTCTATTTTTCCACCATGGGTTGGCCGATGTTGGTGTGGTGTCCATGAAGCCACATCATTAATAATGTCCAAAATTTTTTAACGGTGACTCCAACAGATTTCTTTCCCTTTAAATTCCCGATATTATTCTTTTAATAAATAAATTTATTTATACAAATCCTATATTATTAATATGATATGTTTCAAAGAATAATTTTATTCAAGAAATCTAGAACGTCAAGAATGATGGTATCATAAGATTAAAAAAAAAAAGGACAAAAAATGCGTTTAGTAATGTGATAGTTATTGTTTTTAAAATAATATATTTTTATTTTTTAAAATTTATTTTTGATATTAATATATTAAATCCATCTAAAATATAAAAAAATAAATTAAAAATTATTATTTTTAAAATTGTTTTAAAACACAAAAAAAAACCAGAATAAAAATGATAAAATATCTTTCCTCTCCTCGCTAGGGGTGCGCCTCAGCCATGTAATTAAGTATTAATTTGGTAATTAAAAAGGCCAGTAGGTGAGAATAGTGTTGTTTAGAGCCAAAAACACGGCAGGTTTAACGGAAACTGTGATTCCCGATGTTACATCAAGCAGCGTGCGCATTCGCTCACCACCATCTTAGATTCTTACACGTTTCATACCACTTTCTCCCTCCTAATTTTCGTTAAATTAGGAAGATTTAACATGCCCCATGGAGTACGGACACGGGAGAATGCTTCTTCCTTTTTTTTTTCCTGAGAAATTATCGAGTTGGTACTTTTTTTTAGAATAAAAAAATAGGTAAAATATAGGTTTCTACTTTTTAGTATTCTTTTACCAAAATGTTGGTTTTTATTTCTCATTGAAAAATTTGGTGCGCAAATGCTGATAACTGAAATATATATATATATATTGTAATATGACATCGAAGCTCAAATAATTTTTTTTAGATCAAAATGAATGGAAAAGATGAACAGTTAATTCAAGCTAGCTTAAATGAATTTTTTTAAAAAAATTTATGATTGGTGCGTGTGATATATACGCTAATAAATACAATTTTAGTTGCTTTTTGATAATATGTGTGACCCGTTTGATCGAAAAACACCCTTGAAAGATACATACAAATTCTTTTCGTCAGGAGATTTCTAATGATACCAAGAATGTTACCATTGAAATCCTGGTGTGACCTTGATGTGCATATCCTTCTCTTTCTTGCTTGCCAACTTCTCCTGCTTTATTGCTTTTTTGTCCTCGTTTTGTACTGTCATTTTCTTCTTAGTCCCTGCTTCTTCTTCTGCTGGGGTTGTAGGGCTAGCAAACTATTTTTTTTCAGGTGTAAATTGCTCTCGAAGAAAATAAACATCAAAAGATAAGCGTAGTTTTTTTAAAAAGGAAATGCTATTTTTTTGCCCTTTCTTTTTTACATCACAGGGAAATTTCAGGAAAAGCAAGAAGCATAAGAAAAGGGAGATAAGCTAGGAATCTAGACCTTGCGATTGAAATGACGGGGAAAAGGGGCATTTTCTCAGGTCCAAATTCTGATATGATGTTGAGGCACAACAAAGTAAATGGGAATTGACACCAATCCCATCTTTGATCATATTTGCACATATATCTTTTAACTTTGTCGTAAGCTTCTTTATATATATAATTGAGTTGGTCCATGATGTTATTGTCAACTACCATATATTTAATTTCAAATTTTATAATCATGGCTAGGGCAACACATGGTTCTATACGGCGCATGCCCAATAACAACTATTTCTTCTGTCAAACCTCTACCATTCTTTCAACTGGGTATTTTAGGGTTCGAGGGTGTTTCCGTTTACTTTTTAAAATGTTTTTTACTTGAAAATATTATAAAATAATATTTTTTTATTTTTTAAAAATTATTTTCGGCATCAGCACATCAAAATGATTTGAAAACACCAAAAACATATTAATTTAAAATAAAAAAATAAAAAAAAATTCAGATTTTTTCAAAAACACTTTTGAAACGTAAAAACAAACGGGGCCTAAAACTAGTTCATGCCTGCCTATTAGAATTTAAAAATTCATGCTATTTAAATTTGACACAAATGATCTCTATATCTCATGATCAAGGTTCACATGCAGGCAGGCGTCGCAAACTCTTTAAAATTCATGTTATTCAAAGAGAGTTTATTTAAATAATTAGATTCTTCGTAACAACAACATGGTTTAGGTGGGCTATCGGTGTTTATTTACAAATTAATTTAATTTCAATAAATCTATCTATTTAGAATATTTGGATGCGCGCGCGCACACACACCTGTTAAGTATAAAAGTTGAGTGCATATTATTTGTTTATCTACAAATATATTCTATTTAATTTCCTTTCCAATTGGGATTTTTAAGCGACGTATGTGGGTGTCAAATGAGTTGTGCGAGTTAGCTTCTATAGGTGCAAATGGGAATCGATCTAAGACCAATTCCCACCTGGAGTACAGAATAATACGCATCCTTTATCTGTATAATTCATCTAGATTGGTGGCCCGTGTTTAAATATGGGATAGCGTCTAGAATTTTTCTAGTATAAAAAAATATCTAGCGGTTCTAGTGTTTTTTTTTTTTTAAAAGTAAGATAATTGATTTAATTGACTTTAATAAACTCGGTTAATTAATAATATGATAAATAATAATAATAATAAATAAATCAAATTAAACAAAAAATATCAATAATTAATTTAAAAAATGAACACTTAAATGAAAGCGTGATAACTCCATAAAAAAAATTGAAGCTCAATTTCTAGTAAATCAAATGTAAAAGGATGAAATAACAAAGATCAAATTCAAATTTAAAAAAACAAAAAAAAAACAAAACTCAAATCCACCCGAATCAATCTGTCAAATCCTCAACCTGATCAAACCAGGATAATTCTATAGAAAGCACATTGAATAACACTACGAAGCTCAATTTTCAAACAAACCAGTATTAATGGGGAGAATGAAAGAAAAACTCAATTTAAAAAAAAAAACAACAAAAAAAGGCTTGAGGTAACCTGTTAAGCTAGCGACTTAGGACATGAGACCGGGATAACCTTATAGAAAAGAAAGTGAAAAAATCGCAAAACCCAATTCTCAACAAACCTAATATTAAAGGGTGAAATTAAAAAAAAAATCAATTTAAAAAAAAACCTAAAAAATATCAAAAGCAACTTGGGCTAATCTTTGAAATCCGTGACTCAGGTCATAAGACCGAGAATAACTCCATAGTAGGCAAACCTGAAAAAATCATGAGGCTAAATTTTAAATAAATCAAATGTTAATGGATGAAATTGAAAACATAATTTAATTAAGAAAATGATAAAAAAACAAATAACAATCAAAAAAATATTTACCAAATTTGATATAAAAATTAAATCAAACTAAATATTAAGGGGAGAGATTGAAAAACAAAATCAATCAAAAAAATATTACAAAAAAAATAAAAAAAATAAAGAACCAAATTTAATACTAAAATAAAATATTAAAATACCTTTTAATTTTTGCATGCCAACAAGAATCCCTAAAAGAGGAGAAAAAAAGTGAGATAGGAAACAAACAATAAGTTCTGGTCGAAATCTGTCACAAACAAAAAAAGAATGAAAAAAATTGTGATAAAATTATATGATGTCGTGATTTATGAACACAAATTGATCACAAAATAAATAAATAAACAACTGGCCGAACCCCCACAATAATTACTTTCACAAGCTATTTAAAGATAAGATTTAGCCCCTTTATTTAATGGAATATATAGTTTTTTGAAAATTAATTTCTAATTTTTTTATTTATTATTAGAAAATTTCATCCCTTAAAATTTGATTTAATTTGATTTTAATATCAACTTTGGTTCTTATTTTTTTGATTGTTATTTGTTTTTAACTTATCATTTTCTTAATTAATTTTTTTTATTTATCAGATTTGATCCTTATTTTTTTAATTTTTATTTATTTTATTTGAAATAGTTTTAAAAATATATTTTTTTAATTTCATTATCTTTTAACTTTTTTATATGACAAACTTAGTCTTTTTATTTTGATTGCTATTTATTTTATTTGAGGTAATTTATGAAATTGATTTTTTTTCTTTATTTCATTCTCCTTCAATTACTTTTTTATCTGGTTCTCAATTTTTTAATAAACTTAAATTTTTTTAAAATATTAATAATTTATTTTATAGTTTATTTTTCATAATATAGTCAAACACTGGAAAATATTTTCCAACTTACTTTCATGAGACTACTAAATATAAAAAAATAATTAACTTTTCAGGAATATATTTACATAAAAATTACTTTAAAAAAAACTATTTTTCTAGCAAACTCAAAACCTCTCCATTTCTCCATCAATTGTGCTATTCTTTGTGTTTTTTTTTCTTTCCCTTGCTGTCTAAATATCGAAACTGATGTATATTCTAATTAATTAACAATTCACCTTATACATATACTAGATTAATCGTGGCCTTAGAGGTAGAGTATACAACAGTACCTCATTATTTTGTATGGACAGCTAAGTTCATGCATGTGCTACAGATGATTTCTACAAGCTGAGTATTAATATTCTTTTCTCGTTTATTTTTGAACAAAGCATGCCCATAAGAAGGACTAGGTTTTATATATATATATATATATATATATATATATATATATATATATATATATATATATAGCACGACTGCATGTCCTCTGGAAAAACAGAAGATCACCTACTTATTTTCTGTGCCCTAGGAGGAAAACATCGTGTTCAAGTGGTTCCATAAATGAAGCCCTTCAAACAATGTTTGTCTGTTTTTTTGTTTCTCATGTGGTCATCTTTAATTCCTTTCTCTCCTTCTCTGTCTTTTTTCTTTTCTTCAACATATATCATTCTTCAAGTCGATGTTTTTTCAGGAATATACATGCTGCTGGGTGCTGGTAATCTCAGAGGCAGGCAGAATGACACGGTCTAGGGCTCTCCTTCAACGTACGTGGGTAAAGAACAAAGACATAATAATGATTTTTGTTGCTATTTTTAGCACAATAATCTTTTTGTTACACAGGTTTTTACAGCAGGGGGGCCTCGTATATTTATGTCTCTTGGAAGATAGAGCGTACAAATTTTTGGAAAATTATTTACAACATGCATGTGGGATCAATTGACAAGTACTACAGGAGTGCTCCTCGGTGATTCCAAGAAAGCATGGCCACGGTCTTGTTCTTAGTTCGATGTTATATTTGTGGATATCAAGCATGCAAGATGGCAAAAATTTGGCCAATATATAGGACTCCATTTTTGTTTCTTTTATGTCTTGCAATAATTAAATTTACCTTTTAAAAATAGTGATTAATGCCCGTGTTATGCTGCCAACAAGATTAAAAAAATTTCACATATAAATAAAAATATTCAAATTAAATGTTTTTTAACAGCATCATTAAACTTAATTTAATAGGTCGAAGCTAAAAATTCTGTAAAATTTTTTATTTTTATTTATTAATTTTCTAACAGTATTAGAAAGCTCGACATAGAAAGGAAACTGAACAAGACTACTCCACACTATGAGTAAAAATCCCGTCACAAAAACTAAAGTTTAATTAATTTGTACTTCACATAAACCAGAATGCTTATGATGAAGAATCAACTCATTTCATAAAGACTAAACTGGTTGACGCAACAAGTTCAGATAGTGTGATTGATATAGATTCTTATGCAACAATCTTTTTATTTCTTCTTCATGTTAAACAGATCAAAAACAGATAATTTTTTATTATCTGATTTAAGAATTGATTTTTTTAAGAAATATACACTTGGAAGTTCATATGATAATCTCGTAGACATGCATGGAAAGGTCTGGTTCACTAATTTAGCCTGCTGGTGCGAGGATAAGAGCATTGAATGCAAAACACTTGCCGACTTGATAGGTTTGTTTCTTCTCCAGAATTTGATCCCACAAGCCAGCTACCGCCATTGATACAGGTCTAGGAAGTCAAGTCCTTTATGTAGTCTAGGCCTTTTCTATCCAACCTTCCTCTATCTTTTGGACCACACATGATAAAAAATTGAAAGGGATGCTGCTGCTAGAGATGCCTTCTTCAGACGCAATACTGTAGGGTCTCTAAATCGTTGGATTATTAGATGGTAAATTGGTATCATGCAGCCTGTGATAAATAACGACAGACGCAGGAAAGCAGCCTAGACCCCATTTCTATTAAAGACTTTTTTTGGTCCTACTCCTACGTACTCCCTCAAGCCCATCAGTTTGTAATGCACGTCCATCGATCACATGGAAGGTTCAGTGGTGTGGCTGCGAGGCTGCTTGGAACTGTGTAGAAATGGTGTTTCTCCGATATTGTTTTTGAATTATTTTGATATTATAATGTTACAAATAATTTTTTAAAAATAAATATATTATTTTAATATATTTTAAATAAAAAATATTTTAAAAAATAATCATAATTACACTCAAACGAAGATAGAGTTAGGAAAAGAGAGAGTTTGATGTATGGTGCGAAAAGGGAATGATTGTGTAATCTGTTGAATCATGATGATAATCACTATTGCGAAAAGGGAATGATTGTGTAATCTGTTGAATCATGATGATAATCACTATTGATCATGTTCAAAAGGTAGCAAGGTTGTTCTTATCTTTGAAAAGCATCAATCAAGTCCAAAGCTGCTGCCTTTTACCAGCTCTATCCTATAATAATGTCACTTTTACAGCAGATTCTTAGGTAAGGACCAATTTCTGATGGCAACAATTTGAAAAATAAAAACCCAGATGCCATGGGCTACTCCAAGAAATGCACGAGCACAAAGTCACGGTTGGGAGATATAAAAAGTGATCGGTCCTGTGACTGTGAGTGATTTGCTAGTATGATGATGGTGACAAAATGAATATCTATGGATTTCTTTGACCTAATGCTGTTTTTTCTTCGAACATGGGAATTCTATTGTGTATTATGTATGAAAAATCGCCTATAGTTTACTCAATTTTATATTTTAGGATATTGTGATTGATTTAGATTTAGTTTAGATTCTATTGAGAGAAAATTTTAATTTTGAAGAGAGAAAAGTCATAAATCCAACATAGAAGGTTTAGGGCGTGTTTGGTTGTTTTTATGATATAATATATGGTGCTATTTGAGTCATTTCAATAACTTTGAAATATTTCGATGATGTTTTTTTTAAATATATTTTTTAAAATAGAGATAAAATATAAAATTGAGCAAACTTTTTCTTTAAAATTAAATATAAAGTAATTTAAGAGGTTCTTATGCAAAGCCAATTATTTCCCTGTATGCCTAGTTGGAATGGTAACTGCACTAAAAATATATTCTCTGCAGAACCATAATTGAACGTATATGAGAATTAAGGTTTTTTTTTATAAAATCCATATGCACATAGAATTTATAAAATCTATATAAATTCCATGTTTTGCTATAAATCCTGAATTGTTATAGCCATGGAAATCGATGCCCAGAAGCTGATGCATGCCAATCAATTAGTCCATAAACAACCAAAAAGATGTTTAGGACCCCAAAAAATATACCTCAAATGTATGGCTGAAGCAATCTTATATCAATCCTTCCAATCTACCTCTTGGAGTGCCCTGTAAGGGGACATTGTGCTTCAATTCTCCCAGAGACGAAGCTTGCTTGTTCATATCCACATTTAGAGGAGGGCTTGCCATTGCAGAAGCCAGGGAAATATCCATCAACAGCTGTGCCTCTGCTGTGGGTGAAATGGATGGCAGCATGTTGGATTTCTATCGCACCATATCACTATATGGCGGGACCTTTCTCCTTCCTGTTAACAACTTAACATGTATCTGTCAAATACGGGTCCCATATGTTTCCAAGAGACTAGACTAGAGATTGATATCAGGTCAGTATGGGTTTGCTGATGCACTGTGCTTGATCCAGATGGAGTCGCAGAATTTAGACGAAGAGCCTATGATAGTCAATGAACACTCCTGTCTTTTGTAACTAAGAAGCTGAATTTCCTAATGAGCTCATCATGGTTAGCCCAGGAAGAAAATCCTGTTCTTGTAAATGGTCCAACAGCCTGACGAGCTTGATATTACAGAGCTTCCAGTCATGGATTTATGGCTTGGCCATAAGAACCTACAAAAGATTTCCAGTTAGGTTCATGCTTCATTGAACACTCCTGTCTTTTGTAACTAAAAAGCTGAATTTCCTAATGAACTTATCATGGTTAGCCCAGGGAAGAAACTACCTGATGTATAATCACGAAGTTATACCTGTTTGTGCTGTATCATTGCCTTTTCATATGCTTGTAGCAGAACAAATCCTCGATCTAGCTGCTAGATGAGTAGCGTGGGCTTAGCAGGGAAGGCACATGGGGCTGGGCTCAAGGTTTTGTGGCATGCTAGCTGAACTAGCTTGTTCCATGGATCAATGAGTTGTTACCATGTCATAAAAAAAGTTTACAAGATAATCAATCAGAAACGGTCTCAATATCTATGATAATAAACTTACAAGATATGTCATGAAATGATCAAATAAAAAAAATCCACAAATAAATATATTTATAAAATTGTGCACTTTTAATTAACGAGTCTAAAATGTCATGACTAATCTAACATACTTGTGTAACCGAGTCTCATTTTTTTCTTTATAATTTAAAAGTTTATCTTTTAAATTATTCATAGTCGGGATGTTTATAATCCGATTTGTTTGATTTGGGCTTAAAAATTCAACCAAACCAAGAGTTGCAATTTTTTTAAAATATAATTTAGAATAAATCAAAAACTAGTTCAAATAAAATTGGTTCGGTTTGTTATTTTCTGGCATTAAAAACCGGGAGACCTAATACCTTTTAAATAGGTTTTTTTTAATGGATATATATTAAATTGGGCTTTAACAATTACTTATTGAGTTTACTTACTTATTTATACTCTTAGTTTTTTTTTTTAACTTTGTTTAGTTTGATTTGAATCGGTTTGGTTTGGTTCAGTTTATTTGGTTTTAGCCTTTTAAAACCAGAACCAAACCGAACCAAATTTTTTTAAAAAAATTTCTAATTAGTTTAATTGTTTTTTTTTTTCACAATTCAGTTTTCTTGATTATATTTTTCTCAGTTTTCTCAATTTTTCAGTTTTTTTTCACCCTTAACTACCAATGTCCCCCTTTCAAGTCAAAAAATATAATCACAAATAAAAATATTTATTCATGTATTTAATTAAATAAATGAAAAATCATCTACCATATTAAATGTTAAAAAAAACTCATTAATAATAACTAAAGACTAGATTAATTGAGAGATAAATGTGCATCTTAAATTTGATTGTGTTTAATAATTTTATTTTTTGAATTATTTTTTTATTAAATTGGACAATAAAAAAATACACAAAAAAAAACGGGTCATATTAACCTTTTTTGAATGAAAAAAAAAACCCAAGCATCGTTAATGTGTTCTATAAAAGAATTTTTTTAATATGAATTCAAAATTTGACATATTGAACAATTTTTTTGTTTTATAAAAATATTAAAATAACAACATATTGAATTATACATCAACTAGATGCTTGAGACTTTTTTTTTATATATCAAACAACAAATTCTTTTTTCAAAATAAAAAGAAACAGGGATGGCGTGAGACTGAAATAAAAAACAACATTATTATTTTAAAAGTTCGATAATAAAAAGAGTGGTTTTTTTTTCAAGTTATATACAAGAGACCCTTAAAAAATAAGGGATGAAATAATATTATTTTTTAGTTAAAGAGGTTGAAAATACATTAAGGCCATGTTTGTTTCCCGGAATTCATTTTCCGGGAAACTACTTTCCAAACTTTCCTGTGTTTGTTTGCCATTAGAAAAGTTGGTCAACGGAAAACACTTTCCGGTCAACGGAAACACTTTTCGGTCAACGAAAAACACTTTCCAGTCAAAGAAAAATTTGGTTTGGTTTATAGGAAAGTGTTTTCCCTTTTGGCTGTGTTTGTTTTCCGGAAAGTGGTTTCCGGGAAACCACTTTCCAAACTTTTATGTGTTTGTTTGCCATTGGAAAAGTTGGTCAACGGAAAACACTTTCCAGTCAAAGGAAAATTTGGCTTGGTTTTCAGGAAAGTGTTTTCCTGAAAAATTTGGGCGGAAAACACTTTCCGGAAGTTGTGAAAAATTTAGAAATGTCATTATTTGCTGATTTTATCAAATTTGATCCTCAAACTTTTGATTGCTATATATAATTTGTTTTGAATATTTATTTTTTAATTTCATCTCTTAAAATTTAATTTTTATATTAATTTTGGTCCTTATTTTTATAATTGCTATTTGCTTTTTCCTTATCATTTTTTTATTGAAATTTTTTATCTATCACATTTGGTCCTCATTCTTTTGATTTTTACTTATTTTATTTGAAATAATTTATGAAATGTTAATTATTATTATTTTAATTTCTTCACCTTTCATTTTTTTTAATTTTTTAGATTTAATCTCTATTATTTTGATTATTATTTATTTTATTTGAGATAATTTATGAAATTATATTTTTTTTTCAATTTCATTCTCATTCAACTTTTTAATTTGTAAGATTTGTTCCTCATTATTTTAATAAACTTGAAAAAATAAAACATTAATAAGTTATTTTCCAGCTCATTTTCCATAATATAACCAAACACTGGAAAGTGTTTTCCAGCTCATTTTCCATTACACTACCAAACATCGGAAAATACTTTCCTGGAATTCACTTTCCCCGGAATTCACTTTCCAAAAAGAAACTACTTTCCTGCAAACAAACGGGGCCTAAGTAAAAAATAACCCGTAAACCAACATGTGTTTGGCCTATGAAAAAAGATACAGTCCACATATTAGGCTTTTGTTTTTTTCCAACATCAAATGACACATGATATGTCATCCACTCTCTTTATTTATTTATTTTAATATTAAAAATAAACAACATGTTGTCTGCTAATCCAGTTTCCAGCAACCTTATTGTCGATGGAAAATTAGGCCTTAGATTTTGTTCTGCCCAAAAATATGATTTTCAACTTGATTTGAACTAAAATATATAAAAAATATTATATACACCTTGATAAACATATACATGGCTTCAAATAACCTTAAAACCAACCCAAAAACTCAAAAACCAACTTAAACAAAATACTTTTTAAACTTGAATAAACTTGAATTTACTGTTTCAGTTAAACTTTCTTAAATGAATGAAACTTATTATCATCATCAAAATCAATATTTTTCATAACTAGAATTAATATCAATCAAAATTTTATCTCTTTCACCATAATTCAATCATTCTCTCTCTCTTCTCTCTCAAATTAAAGACTGAAAAATAAAAAAATTAAAGTTTTAGACTAAAATTGAACTTTCTAAATATTAAAAGATTTAAAGTTTATAATTTAAAAATCATGATAAAAGTAAACTTTTTGACTCAATTCATACCATCTATTTTCTTTTCTTTGCCTTTTTTTCACTCTAGTCCATTTTTCCTTTCCTTAATAAATTTGAAGCAATTGGCATTTACAAAAGTTTGATGACTTTATATATATATATATATATATATATATATATATATATATATATATATATATATATATATATATATATATCACACAGTGAGTCCACGGTGAAATGGAAGAGGAAGCACCGTGTTTTTTGCCACATGATTTAGAGCTTGTTATAATAGAATAATAAACATGCCTGCAAGATAGAAATGGAGATGCAAACAATACCCAGTCAAATTAAAAACTCCATGAACAGTCAAGAATATATGATTCTAATTTCTAAGGGTGAAAGAAACCCAGAAATCCTCTAATATGCACAAAGTAAAACAACAATGCATCCTCCCGGACCCATTTTACTGCCTTGTTTGTGTTGGTTCATCAGAACCCTGTGGTCGAAAAACATAAAAAGTATTGCAAGACAAAACATGACAGCAAAACACGAACGGTAAAATCCGGTCATCAAAAAGGATATGGAACAAGCCTCACAAATCGGAACCACTGTTTCTAGATTGATCAAGCTGTTCAACTTTCGCATCATCCTGATTACATACTGGATTGGCAGTCCTGTAATTCTGTTTTGATTGTGTCCCGGCTTTCTTCTTTACTGGTCGATCAAAAGAAGGAGAAGCAGAGTACTGAATCGACGAGGGTGGAGATAAGAGCGCAGGCTTGCCAAGCTGGAGTTCTGTAAAATCACCTGGACCAGACCATGTAAAGCAAGGATACTGTCAGTAGTAGGCTTTCACATCAGTAATGCTATCTTTAATTCAAAACAAAATCCCAAGCAGGTTGAGTCAGCATTGTGGCCAAAAGATTAATCCAGTTGGGCGACAGGTTCTCAAATATTTCTTCCCAGGGCCACCCATTAATCAATCAGAAGTTTAAGTTGTAACCAACCCAACCCTTGAAGAATTCATTTCAGGTTGTCTAAAACCATGGACATGGGACATCACATAGAAAACACTAAGTGTTTATTAATTTGTGGTATGGATTCTACCTTCAGAAACTAGTAGAAGAAACTAAATTAGTTTGTAAGAGTTTCTCTACAGTGTTATTAACATAGGCTGGATTGGTTTATCTCACCCAATCAACAATCCACTTGAGGCAGTTCTCATATTCCAGAACCACACAAAAACCAGATGATCTAAATGCAGAACAATCAAACCTGAATAGGGTTGAGGGAGTTCATGGCCTGACCACAAAATACACTCCTGCTCACATGAAGAGGCAAGAGTGCATTCCCTTGTTGTAATGAAGCCACATATTGTACAGATATTGAACGGATGAGTTCCAGTTTTCACCTCACAAGCAAAGTAAAACTCAAACTACGATGTAATCAACCTTGCAATTATTTGACCCAGATTCTAGAATCCATTAGAAAAGTAAGAAAAGAATGGCAGTCGAGCATTCTTTGGAATGCAAAAGCACACAGGTATCTGTATGGTCTGGCCCTCACAAAATTTAAATAACTGGATATCTGTTTCATGTTAGAACTGGCAAAAACTTTACACAGAAAAATCAATTAAAATATCCTGACCAACACAGTAAAATGAGAAATTTCCAAATATGCAACTTTTGAAATCCTACAGCAAACGTGCAGAAATTTATAGAGAACTAGAGGGAAAATGCAAATTTCATTTGAATTGCCTTGGATGCTTTGGCCATGCACGTGTGAAGCTGTGAAGACCAAAGTTACTCAAGTCTGAATACAGAACTGCATTCCTTCAGATCTGTGGCTATGAGTCAAAAGTTAAAATTGATGGAAGTTTGAATCGTTGAAATAGAAAGCTAATCCAGTTCACCAAATATTCTTTTCACAGCATATTAGCAAGTAAAGCAAAGGCTTTTTCTACATACCTTCACCGGGTTGAAGATGTCTAGTATCATCACATGAAGCTGATAAACTTGGACGCCTTTTTCTCACATAGTTTTCCTGCAGAGGCTTTGGGATTTGAAATGAAAACTGTGAGAGAGTTACACCAAATGTCATATACTCTGGATGTTCAATTAAGTACCTGCAAAATCAAGGGATTTAACACCTAAAACAAGGATCGCCCACAAGATTATCTAGCATTACATACATGTAGAGATTAGTTAAAATGTGATAGACAAGGGGCATGGGCTAGGCAATATAGGAATGTTCAAGTAAGAGGAGTGAACTTACTTTTGGACTTCCACCATTGAGCGAAGTCTCTTGCCTGATGGTGATTGATAGTACCTGAAAAATTGGAAAGGGAAATCACAAGGTATTTACTGAAGAAACCATGATGGTAGCAACCACGATTTTCCAGATTGGGACTGCTAGAGATCTTGATGCAGACATGTACATATTCAAAAATGGGAAAAAGAGGACAATGCAAAGGGAGTAAAACTACATTACATCTGATAGAAGACAGGAGGGGGGGGGGGGGTGTTGCCATACAAGAGTAGCCAAATGACATTACAAACTTAGTTGTCATCATCAATTAAGACTTTAACCATTAGAAGAACTCAAATACAGTTGAAGAGGAGTTGCTTGTGCTCTTAGAAAACATGGAAGGTTTTAAAGGTTCTTGCTTAAGTTTCCATAAAACGGAAAATATGTGTGAAATTAGATTACATAAGTGAACAAACTATTATGTCAAGCTCAATAAAAGAGAGTTAAACAAATAGGTTGGGACACGTACACATCTGCAAATTTGCTACTTCCTTCGCCCCTGATTCGCAGCAACCTTTGCCAGCCAGGAGGGGGTTGAGCTATGTTAGGCTTGTCAATAGCCCACAGCCTACTCCCATCTTGAGTGATGTCTGTTGGATCATCACATGATATATCAGGTCGCCACCCACGAGCAGTTTCACAGAAAAAAGGCTCTTCTAGAATATGTTCACGTAATTCTTCATATTTCTTCTTCGTTGGGATGAGTCTCCACTTAAAACATTTGGCACATTGTACAGTAAAAGTTCCTACAGATGGCAAGACTCTAGAAGGCACATTTGGGTCTGAATATCTTCTAAATGGACGCTGGAACTGAATAGGTTGAGGAACAGGTTCAATTTGACCAGCACCATTAGTCACAGGGTCATAAAGGACCAACTGTTTAGAGGAATCTTCAATTGATGGGTCATCGATATCCCCTGTATCATGAGAGTTATCCTCGTTTGAGGAAGAAACTTCTATGGGTTCCTGAAGAGTGCTCTGCAAATGACCTGTGTGACAGGAATCAGTGCAACAATCTGCTTCCTTTTTTACCATACGGATAGTTTCTTCAGGATGGGACTGCATCTGAATATGTCTTAACCACCTAACAGACAGTCATAAAACTAGATCATAAATTTCACCAACAATGAAGAAATGATCTTCTTACATTTATTCAAATAGAAGGAAAATGTCAATAAAAGGAGGATTAAACATCCTTGTAAAAACAATTCTAAAGAAACAGCATAAAAATAATGCAAAAGGGCTTTCAAAACCCTTTCAAACATGACAAAGAACAAGATCTATATCAACATTTTGATAATGATCATGGTTCAGATCGAACCACAATAGGGTAATGTACCAGTATAATTATAAAATGATGTGGGATTAACATGTATCATTTGCTTCTTCACACATGCATAAGTAGTTTAGGTAAAGAAACCATATTCTTCTTCTGTAACAGACCAACCCCGCCCAAAAAACAAGTAGAAGCAAGCAGAAGGCAAAATAATTAAGCTCATCTATAATTATAGACATAGATCAAGTAACCTAAAAGAGTATAGCTCACTAATTTATCACCCCAGTTGCTCACCATTAACACGTTAAGTTTTCATCAGAGCATCCATGCATCACTTAAATAGGTAGGGCAAAAATTAAAACGTGCCTAAGCAGCATGAATAAAAAATGAAAAATCCTCTAATGACAAATCAGAATAAGTAAAATCAACATGGATTACCAACCTACCTATATATGCTCTTTAAAACATGAAAAAAAAAAGAAAATCCTCCTGTAACCTGCACAAATGAAAGAAACTCAATAATATCAATCTAGTCTTAAGACTCTGGACCACAACAAATATTGAAACAAAAATACACACACATGACACAACCACAAGATTTTTCCAGTAGTTTAACTCAATGTTGCATGTTGCCCAAAACTAAACAAAATTTAAAACCCTCCTCCCCTATGTAACTACTCAACCAGACAGTAAGCGTAAATTAAGATATTTGACTATATTAGTAGGATCTAAGAGCAAGCAAGAAATATTGAAAACAACCATTTTTAGCATAAAAAAACATCGACACTGACAAATCACACTTTCCTGAAAACCAACACAACAGAAACATAAAACTTCCAACAATGAAACCCCATGATCACAAACCAGCTCGAATTCCAAACTTTTCTCTTTCTCAGTAACCAAACAAGCATTAAGGCAACAGGACCTGATCTGATTGACAAAGCAGAAGATCCAAAACACAGCAAGAAAAAATCACAGCTTGGAAGAGAAACAGAGAAAGAATCAAACATACACAGTTGGTAAAGATGATGTGATCGGAGCCGTTGGTTTGCATGAGAATGGACTGGATCGTAGGGTGAAGAATGTGCAGGAGAAGTGAGAAAAATCTTTTTTTTTTAATGTTTTCGCAGGTTACCGACTCTCTGGGTTTTGTTGTCTCCTTCTTCCTCAGTAGTCTTTTTTAATATTTCCAGTCTATAAAAAGGTCATGTTTTTAAGGATGATAAAAAGAAGAGCCCATAGAAATATAAATTACCATTTTTAGTTCCATTTATTTATGACTCTTACTGTTATAGTTTTATTTTTAATAACTTAAATGAGTCCTTGTATTTTAAAAAATAAACAGTTTAGTCCCTTTTCAAAAAAAAATTGGTCTGCTTGGAATTTTGGTATCTTCCCTGGTAAGTTTTTTTTATTATTATTAATATAGATATTCAAGTTAGTTTCCGCATACTTCGACTAATTTTACGGAACCTGCTTCCCCAACAAATGAGTCTTTGTTATTTCACCATCCATGTGTACAACTTATTATTTTTTTTATGAGTTTTTTGTGTTAAGGTGTCATATATTTAGTAGTTGTTATTTTTAAAATATTTCTTTTTTTAAATTTTTACCTGTTGAGAAAAATGACAAATATAACTATGATACAAGTAAACTAAAAAAATAAAAGATAATAATAATAAAAAAAAGAGAGGCAAACAAATGGCATCAAACCAATAAGGTTATAACATATCATTGATCAAACTTAAACAAATAGGCTAATTAATGCTTTTTGAAACAAGATGGACTAGATTGCTTGTTTCTTGACAGTCTAAGGACTAAAGTTAATTGCATAAATTATTAGTTTGTTTTTTTTTTTTTCCTAAGAGATAAAGAAGGTATTCTAACATGGATAGATTTCTGTGTAATAGATTGAATTAAAAATAGAAAACAGACAAGCCACTACATAAATGGCATGAACACAACTTATTTCTTAACATGATAATTTAACAAATTGGTCTAGGTTATCTAAGGGAGGGCTTGCTGGCCACAACTCATCAATGTGCTTTGTGCCAGCGTAACATGCAAGTATTATTTAATAAATCAATCTTCTTTTTTATTTTGAACTATTAACATTAATTAACAAAACACTATTAATAGTGTTTTATTTTTATTTTTTGGATTAGAGTAATTTGTATAGGTTGTTTTTATATGGAATCTACTTATTAATAAAGTGTTTGTGGCCTTTTAAGAGGTTTCTAGAGTCGGTTTTTAATGTTCTTTTCTACTCGGTTTTTTTTAGTGTTGTTTTTCAAAACTTAGTTAATTAAGAATTGAATTTCATAATTTATTTTAATTCATTTTTTTTTGTTATCTTGGACTTAAGATCCGACATGTGAGTTTGATAAATTAACTCGGGTTAACCTGAGTAATTTTTTTGATTATGTATTTATTTATTTATTTTTAATTTCATCATTCAACATTAAGTTTATTGAAAATTAGACTTTATTATTTGTTTTGATTTGATTTTTATTAGGTTGTCATAGTCTCATGATCCGGTATGCAGATTGACAAGTTAACATGGGTTAGCCCGAATCGATCAAATATGTTGCCATTTTAATATTTATATAAAAAAATATCATATTGAATATTTGTTTTGAGTCAAACTATATTTTTACTAGACGTTTTGTGGTTGCTTTTGGAATCATTAAGTTGATTGGGTCACATCGAGTTAATCTCCAAATATTTTTTTTTAAAATCTACTAATAGAAACGCCTATATATTTTTTATGTTGATTTTTTTCCTTGTTAATGTTGCATGCCAACACAAAAGGAGATCATATGCGATGTCAAAGCAGCGACTCAAAAATCAAACCAAATAAAATATCATAAAGTGAGCATTTCATGCTTATATTTAATCAATTAATTTAATTAAATTAAAAAAATCTCTTAAAAAAAGCTAAATTTGACCAAGAACAACAAATATAAATATCTAAGATAATTCAGGTCATTTTTAAAATTAGTACAACATCATATAAAAAGCAAATAAAAGAAATAATAGAGTTCAATATCCAAATGAATAAATGTTAAATGTTGAAACTAAGAAAATATGAACTTAAAAAAAAATAAGCAAACTAGAACAGATCTTTTAAACTTGGGTTAATCTCTCAAACCTGCAACCCATAAAATTCTAGAATCGAGCTTAATCAAGAAGCTCAATTCCCCGCTAATTTAATATTGAAGGATAAAATCGGATAAAAAACTATCAATTTAATAAATTTGTCAAAGTAAAAAATAGCAATCAAAAGAATAAAGATTAAATCTGATAGAAAAAAAAACTAAAGAAGAATGAAGTCGAAAAACAAATTATTTTGAATAAAAAAAATAAAGACTAAATTTGACAGATAAAACAAATTAAAAGGTGAAATTGAAATAAAAATCTAATTTTATAAATTATTTCAAATAAAATAAATAGTGATAAAAAAATAGATACCAAATTTAAACAAACATTAAATTGTTGCTTTGAAAATTTGAAAGGTGAAGTATAGAAATCGAGAAAAAAAAAATTAATCAACAACAAACTAGAAATCAGTAAGCTACAAATGCCATTTAAGGAGACAGGGGCCACTGAGATTATTTCTACGAAGTTAAAAAAGGTTATCTTTAGCTTCCAAAATCCGTCACAAATGTTGCCTAAATACAATAGAGCGGTGAACACGCTGTCTCGTGCAATGCACAAGCTAACTATTTTTATGTTTTAATATATTTGTTAAAAACCAAATTACCCATCAACCAATTTGATTATAACTAAAAAAAACTAGAATAAAAATACAAAAAACCCCTTGAATATTAGTTAAAGAAATTTTGTTTTTATAGACAATATAATCATTTTACTGTAAAAAAATAAAAATTCAAAAACACCCCTAAACATCAGTTATATAAATTTCAGTTTTTAAAGGTAATTAAATTACTATACTTTAAAAATATAAACAAATCTCAAGTTCTGATTCAATAATAACTAATAGATCTTAAAAAAGAAAAAAAAACCTCTAATAACCGGTCTAATGATTTAGTTTGTAAAGATAAAATCATTATTACATTGTTCTAATCCCCGATGCACCGAAAATATATGCACAATGAAACCCTAAGTTTATATATATATATATATAGACAATTATTCTAAATGCATCATGCACGGTAGAAACTGGTAACTAGCACAATTTCCCTCGACACCGAGTTAACCAAAACAACCATCCTGAAAGCAATCTGTGAAAAAGAAGCAGATTGAAGCAAGACCCGATGGGATGATTCTAGAGAGCGGGATTGTTTTCAACTTCTTGTTCCTAATTGCCCTCCATTGTCGAATGGTCAAACGTTAATGACCTCAAAAAACCGAATTCAAATTCTCTATGAACAATAATCAAAGGTATTCAGCGGAGAAGTAAAACCACAGTTGGACCCAATTGAAAGCTAACATTCAAATAGGTCAGATCTGATCAATTCTGTACTCTCTCTGCAACTTTAAGCTCTCCTCTGCATGCATGCAATTTGTACAAATCTGTTCAGGTTTCCTAGAAACCAAGTCAAAAGCACGCGCAATATTGGATATACATCTGCCTAAAATGTTCCCGGCCAGAGAAAGGTAAAGGAAACAGAAATTTACAGAATTTAATCTAAGTAATTCAATTCATTGAGTTTTCTTTCCTCTTTAATTCATAACTGCAAAAATCATCATGCCTGATGAATGACTCGATTTCGCTTTCACTACCTCCATGTGCAAACATTGTGGGATACACAAAGTTCGTTCCATGGCCATAAAAGCAATCATCAACAAAATCAGCATGGAGAAATTAAACAGATGATCATTGGGAAAGGAAATGTCCTTTTAAAAGGCTTTAAAATATTTTAAATATATCATCAAAATAACATTTATGGCGATACCCAGTGTCTGAGAAGAACAGCTACTGTAGATACTAATACTAATTCTGAAAGCTGATAACTACACACGCAACAAAGAAGAAAAACCATTGATGTTATCTAATAGCATGAATGAGATTCAAGATAGAGATCCACAGTAATCATACCAGATGCTGGTCAGCCCTAAAAAGTTAACGGTATTCCTATTCCTCAAGACAACAGCAGCCAAATAGAAATACACAGCTAAAACAAACATGCACTTTCCACTCTACAATAAGATATACCTCTTGCCACGTAACAATATGTTCAACTTGGAAAAAAAGGTAAAACAACAATGCAGAGGAAAATCCCTAATGCATAAGAGTTGATTCTCCACATGGATAAATATATGCATCTGTAAAACAAACAGCCTTTGATTATCCTACTGTTGCTAAGTGGGGTTCGGGTTAAAGAAGTAATATATATGTAAATCCTTCCATAGTCCATACAGGATCAATAAATTCATCACTGAAGGAGATAATAGCACACAATTGTCAAATGTTTGAAATACTCTCGCCAAAACTAAGCAGCTCTGCTTGGTAGGGGTGGGGGGGGGGACTTTATCAGCTATCAACACCACAAATCATAAATTCCCCAAAAGAATTTTCTATTATAATTATGAATTTCCTACTTGACAGGACAGCAATCGAAAAATCACAAAATATGAAAGGAAGAAAAAACACCCATGCAATCATGAATTTCGTCTTGATTACTTACTCTCTTTCCCAGATATCTAATGAATGCTGACTAACTTAAAACATAAAACTTTGGGATTTTTTTGTTGCCAGGTAATAATTAAGCTTACTATCGGTCGAACTATTAAATTTCCTATAATTTAAAAAATAAAATCTATCAGTTTGCACCCCCCCCCCCCACCTACACACCCACACAAAAAAAAAAAAGAACCTCTACTCTCAGCTGTACCCAGAATGCATTTCATTTCCTGTTCCGCAACTAAGCTCATTATAGAACTATAGTGATCCATTCCACATATCAATCAATCCATCAAGAAACAAAGAATAAATCAGGAACATAAACCAGCAAAAATAAAGAGTATAACGGATAAAATAGCAACCATGATTAATCGTTAAATCACTCAATTATTACTGAGTAACAAAAGCTCAGAACTTTAACATTCATACTAATAATTAAACCATCCATAAACCAGCATGACAAAGTTCACAACTTTAACATTTATACTAATCAATCCATACGTTTAAACCTCCCCCATAAAACAGTCAAACCTAACAAACCCCATTGCTCAGAAAGATGTAGATTCGACAGATAAGCACAGACCCATAATAGAACAAGAGAAACTACGATCTGGGTTCGAATCAGAAAGGACTAAGGAGCTGATGAATCTGTGGTTTAGGCTCAGAGTTCATTCCAATGATAATAATCATAGGAATGAATCCATAGTGAGTGATAACTTTGGCCTTTTTAAATGACCATGTGCTCCATTCTTTGAAATACTGTGACGGTGATTTCTCTTCCATGCCTTTTGCTCCCTTGCCGCTGCTGCTCTTGCCTTTTGTCTTCAGAGAAACCCTAGACGCCATTGATTATTTTTTTCTTTTATTTTTTTGGGGGAGGGTGGGTTAGCGCTGTTAAGAATTGAAAACCTAGAACAACCTTATATTTATGTGTTGGATTTTAATTGAGTGACGTGTTTGGTGTGACTGATTAACATATCAAGATTAGAAAGATTTAAATGGCTTATCATTTATCATTTTTTAGTTTATATCATTTTTGGCTAATTATATCTTGCTTTGAAATTGATCACAGCTACTCGTCAAGTATTAAAAATATAATTTTCTTGTTCTCTTGAAGTATTTGTTCATAAAAAAGTATTTTTTAAAAATAAATTTACACATCAAATAATTGTTCATTCGATTTTTTGTTTTTCTATATAAATTTATTGAGATAATCATTTTCAGTTCGATTTGATTTTTATCTAAAAGAATAACCAGATCAAATTAAAAAAAAATCAAAACTGGTTTAAACGGACTGGTTTCGGTTCGGTTCGATTATTTTATATTAAAAACAAAAATTATATTGTTTTTTTGGGTTTTTTTAATTTATAATAGGTTTGATTTCGGTTTGGCTCGGTTTTTTTGGTTTGATTTTTTATTAATCTCGGTTCGGTTTTTCAGTTTCAGATTTATAAAACTAAATCGGTTAATTTGTTAAAATATTATAATTTATTTAATCAAGTTTTTTTCACAATTCAGTTTTTTTGCTAACCTCTGTAAATTTATATTAGATTTTGAATATTTAAAATTAATATTACAGTTAAGTTATAGTTATAGATGAGAGAAAAAAAAAAACTCTCAGCTAAAGAATAATGGAGTTTTTAATCAATTCTCATGGACTTGTTTATTAAAACAAAGCATCCTTCCAATATAGATTACTCAAGCCCCATTTCATTCTCCAAATTTGCCTTATTTCAATTCTTTTAAATGGAGTTTAGGTAATGTAAATGATTAAATTCAATTATTCTTTTGAAGTAGCATTGACACGTCTAATAATTTATCACTTGATCTATCATTTTACAATGTAAATTTATATTAGAATCCAAATAATTGAAATTGATTTTTACAGTTATGTTGATGTTGATGAGAAATAAAAAAAATATATCAACTTAACAATAATAATGATTTTTAATCAAGAGTTATGGATTTATTTATTAAAAACTAAACACCCTTTTAATGCTCGAGAACCTTTTCATTGTTAATTTTGACCTTCTTTCAATTATTTATTATTTATTATTGGATTTTAAATGGTGTAGATAATTGATTGTATGTTTATCCCTTTAATTAATCAAAATCAATAAAACATATTTAAAATAAAAAATAAAAATTTTTATAATATTAAACAAATTTTTATAAGTATACAAAACTTTATAAATATATGAAACCAATATCATACGAATCTTGAACCCCGTTTATTTTGTTTTAAGAAAAGTAGTTTTTTGAAAAATATTTTTAAAATTTTTATATATTTATTTATCATTAAAAAAGTTGGTTAATAAAAAAAACTTTACAATAAAAAAAAAATTTAGCTTGATTTTTATAAAAAAATAATTCTTATGTTATAGACAAAATACACTTTTTAAAGTTATGAAAAATTAAAAAAAAACATAATGTTATTTATTGATTATATTAAATTTGGTTCTTAATCTTTTGACTGTTATATATTTTATTTTGAATTTTTTCCTCTCAATTTTATCATTTAAAATTTAATTTAATTTAATTTTTATATCATATTTAGTTCTTATTTTTTATTATTATTTCATTTCTTATCATTTTCTTAATTGAGGTTTTTAACTATTAAATTTGATTATTTTTATTTTAATTGCTATTTGTTTTATTTGAAATAATTTATGAAATTAATTTTTTTTTTATTTTTTTGTCAAATTTGGTTCATATTTTTTTAATTACTATTTATTTTATTTAAAATAATTTATAAAATTAATTTATTTTTAATTTCATCATTCTATAATTTTTTTATTTGTCAATCTTGATCTCTATTCTTTTAATAATTTTGAGAAAATAAATTAAAACAATAATAAATTATTTCTTAACTTATTTTTCATGGTATAATTAAATACTAAAAAATATTTTTTATAATATTATCAAATATAAAAAATAATTAACTTGTTATGAATAAACTTTACATGTAAATTACTTTTAAAAAAAGATTTCCGGCAACAACGTTTATCAACTCACCATTTCTTATTATTAGCTCAATTTAAGTTGGGCTTGTAATAAAGCAACGAAGCCCACTTATTTTCACACAAAATTCTCAATAGACAACCCAGTCCACCAACCCAAACACTTTCCCATCTCACCCGTTACCCCAAAGACAACAAAAACTAGACAGACTTCATTCAGTCCTTCCACACGATCAACTTTAGCTGAGCCGGAAAGGGAAGAGAGTAGAAGAAATCAGAGAGCACAGGAAAAATGGGAGGAGGAATGGAAGCAAACAAGAACAAGTTTATCGAGGACTGGGGTTCAGCTCGTGAGACTCTCGAGCAAAACTTTCGCTGGACTCGTCGTAACTTCGCTCTTATTGGTCTCTTTGGAATTGCTGTCCCTATCTTAGTCTACAAAGGCATCGTCAAAGAATTCGTAATTTCTATCAACCTTCCTCCTTTTTCTTGATTCTTATGTGATTTTTGAAGTGGGTTTTCTTTTTTGTCTTGGGTTTTTTCTTGATTTAGTTTCGATCTGGTTGAGTATTTGTAGATTGAGTTTTTGGGGTTTTGTTTTGAAGTTGGTATTTTTGAGTGATTTAAGTGTTTTTTTTTTTTGGGTTTAGCTTTTAAATGTGATTTCTTTTGCTTGGTTGATTATTTGTGGTGCTAAGTTTTGTTGATTAATTTGGAAATTTGATTTGGGAATGAAGATTTGTAACTAAGCGTGATGGGTTCTCATTCTAATAATCGAAATGATGTTCGTTTATAAAATATCTGTATGAGTCAATCCATGAGAACCCAAAAACAGTAATGGAACAAGCAATATTTGTTGGAAGGTAGTCGATTGATTCTAGTTAAAAGTGTTCTTTCAAGCTCAGCTACATATCTCTTGTAGTCTGTGGCAACCATGCTTGGAGAAACTATATTATGGATAGGTATAGGGAAATGTTCGAACATCAATTGTTTGATTCGTAAGTGGTTTGTTCTGCTGTTACTAATGGTTTTTGGAGCAGCATAATTATTTTTGGGATTATGGAAGGGGGTATCGATTGGTTTGTAAATGTTTTGTCAGAAAAGCTTCTGATAAATTAAAGGGTGGAAAAAGGTTGTGCTTTTGGGAGGATGTTCTCTGTGAGGAAGAGTTTTTGAGGTTGAATTATCTGGATGTTTTTGAATATTCATGACGTAGGATAAACAAATTATATACAAGGAGTAGGAGGAAGAAAACGAGGAAAGAGAGGACAAGAAGGGGAGAAACAAAGAAGATTTATAGGAACACATAACCTATTAGGGTAGGAATAGAAGGTTCCTTTCAACAGATATGAGAATTTCTTCCCTCAATAGGAAATAAAGCCAAATGGAAAACTAACTGCCTGTTCAGTTGTTAAAAATTGGACTCATTTCCTGAAAATATCTTTATGAAAAAAAAAAAAAATCTCATTTTCAATTGAGAATTCACTAAGTGGAGAACTGACTAGTTTTGCCAATTTATCAGACCTGGAAGTTATCTTTTTCTTGCTTTCTAAGTTTAAAGCTAGACCGTGTCTGCCAAATAGAAAGCACGGACTGGTATAAAGCTATGGAAAATAATGGTTTCAGATATTTTACCATGTACAGTCTTTGCCCTCGGTTCATTTGGAAATTAATTGAAGGTTAATCTATTCAATGCTTAGATAATATTGCCTTGCTGCTGCCTCAATTCAATTCTTAAAACAAATATTGGGGTCAGATCAGGTTGCTTGTGGTCGTGGTCAGAATTGAGGAAGAGAAAACAAAGAGTTCATGCTTTTCAATTGAGCTTGATTGGCATTTGCTCTTGGTTCTAATGATTGGTTCGGTTGCTAGTGGAAATTATTAAGGGAAACAAAGAAGTATGCATGTTTGGCTTATGATGTTCTTATGTGATCCAAGAAAACGTATGTCAGGTGAAGTTTTGCATTATTTAAAAAACTATAGGATTTAAAACTTTGTTTTCTTTTGTCAATTGGAATGGAAACTGACCACTGGACAAGGCTCCTTGTCTGTCTATATCATCCTTTCTGTTGCTTGTCTTTTCCAATTACTGGTAGAGTGAACTTCACAACTCATGTTTGTTGGCCAACAGTCAGTCTTGTTTTGGTAGGGCAGGCTCTTCTAACTGTTGATTAGCCTCCTTTTCAGTAAAAATTAGATTTATTTATTTATTCTTACATCTTTTCCTTAAAAGTACAGTTGGACAAAGAAAAGAATGCTCAACCAATATGACAACCAACAAAGAACCTTATTGCATAAGAGCTTCCCCTCCTCGATCTCTATGTTCTAGGCTTAAAGATAAATCACATGGCTGGTGGAAATAATGATTAGTCATTTAAAATGTAAGAAGCAGAAAAGATAGGAGATGATATCTATTGATTATAATAATAGATCTTGTCATCTTTAAGTTCATTTTAAAAGGTTGAATCATGCACAAAATGAACTTCACCATTCTTGGTATTGGAGCTGCTGACCTTGTTCAATACCATGTCTAGTAATTTGGCATCCATTCTTTTGTTTTAAGGTTCCAATTTTCAGAAGTTTTTGTTTTCGGTGGCAAAATAGTGATGAATTCCATGCTCAAATTTTTTTAGCAATGCATCAGAAGTGTGGCCTCTTGAAATAGGGATGTTATTGTGTGTTGCCATTTAAGCTTTGTCCTTTTCATTTTTTTTTTGTTTGTTTGCTTCCTTTGTTCCATGAGCATATTCTCCATAATCATAGCGAGACATTAAGTCCATTGCCTGCACTTTTTTGTCTTCTTATATCTCTGTAAAGTTTTCAGATTTCATGTGTTTGAAGTCAAGACTTGAGTTTTCAGATTTCATATTTTTATTTGGCTAGTGAACTCAATAGATCTATGCTGCATTTTGTTTGCTTGTGATCTTATTTTGATCATCTTGATTCTTAGATTGTGAATGATGCTGTTCATGTTTAACTTAGTTGCACCCTGATGCTCTGATAACTTTGGTGACAGAATATGCAAGATGAAGATGCAGGCAGGCCTTACAGGAAGTTTATGTGAGTTTCCCAAAGTTGTTTGACAATAATTATGGATGAGGAAATCGGGGTTGTCCATAAGAACCTGCAGCTTTGCCTTTCCCATATAACTTTCTTTCCTGCGTTTGATCTGTAGCATGTGGTTTTAACTTTTAAGGACACATTTCCTTTTCTTTGAAACCAATCAATTTGCTGAGAATTTTGAATATTTTCTTTAATTCTGCCTTGACATGGTTGCAGTGTTTTCATGTTAAAATTTCTTGCATTTGCTCATGTCATAAATCTCGCTTTCCCATATTGTCAATAAGTTCTGGTAGCAAGGTTAGCTTCCTAAGAGAAGCTCAAAATTACAAGCTATTTCGACGAACATATATATATATATGTGTGTGTGTGTGTGTGAGTGTGTGTGTGTACTTGACTCAGAGACTTGTTCGTTCCTGTTTCTCCTCTTCAACTTTGATTAATTCTGGCCAAAGCTCACCATTTCTGTTCAATTTAAGAATCATGGGAGACAAACTCAAAGGATGGGAAAAAGAGGCCATTCATCTCATTGTAATTTGAGAAGTAATTGCCTAACTACTGCCGTTGGCATAGAAGACACATTACGTGTGTTTGTTTTGGAAATGTTTGATGTTTTTCACTTCCAAAACTATGTTGCACAGCAGGTGAAAACTTCATGCAACCTCAAAAACAAACAATCCCGGCAGTCGAACCACGCTCTTTGTGTTTATGAAATTCAACAGAGTGGACTGAAAACTGCAAAATATGTTATCTATTTATACCTTAATGGCATTACCATAACTTGGTCTTCAAGTGTTCGTGCATTTAACAGGAAGACTCCATTCTATACTGACAAGAGTTATTATTCTTTTTTTGTCCTTGAGTGACAGTCAGCGATGCAAATTTCTTTGAAATTTCAGTTGGCAAAGGATAATAAATTCCCATAAAGAAAGACAGTGTTTTCAGCATTTAATAAAAAAATGCTGAAGGAATGGACTATACTGAACTTCATCAGTCATGCCTCCCCTACATTTATATGCACTGGTCTCATTCGTTCAACAGACATTCCTCCCCTAAAAATGGATGCACTAATCTCATCCAAACTCATACTATCATCATAGCCAGCTATAAGAGAATAGCTGATAGCTTAGTTGGTCAAGCTTTGAAGATGGCTGAAGAAGTTATCCTCCTTGATATCTTGGGAAGTTCATTTGGGATGAGGATAGACTTGGAAGAGAAAGGGACTGAATATGAATACAAGGAAGAGAACATGCTTGATAAGAGCCCTATGCTTCTCCAGATGAACCTAGTTCATAAAATGGTTCCTGTTCTGATCCACAATGGAAAACCCATCTGTGAATCTCTGGTCATCCTTCAATACATTGACGAGGTTTGGAAACTTAAGTTTCCCGATCTGTTGCCCTCTGATACTTATCATCTTTCACAAGCAAGGTTTTGGGCTGATTTTGTTGACAAAAAGGTAAGCTAAAATTTACTCTTTTCCAGAAATAGTTCTTTTACTCCCGGAGTGTAATTTTCCTCTGATATACATGCGAAATATGGTCCAGATATGTGATAGCGGGAAAAGGATACTGATGACCAAAGGAGAAGTACAAGAGGGAGCGAAGAAGGAGATGATAGAGTGCTTGAAGATTTTGGAAGGAGAGCTTGGAGACACTTTATTTCGGAGGTGAAAAATTTGAATTCCTGGATATTGATACTCTTCCCTGTTCAGCATAGAAACCGAGCGCCCAAAGCAATGAAATGGGTTCAAAGATGCAAGGAGTGTAGCCAAAAGTCTATGACTGTATGAGTGTTTGAGAGCATTCTAATAGTTGTTTTTAAAAATGTTTTTCTACCAGAAATTTATTTTTAATATCAACTGTATTCACCAACAGTTTTCACACAACTTATGTGAAAATATTCACCAACAGGTTTAGTTAGGGAATTCAATTCCACAGAAAATTCGTGTTGCGAAAGTGGAGAGAAAAACCATGCACTGTTTGGGGTGTTGTGTGGAGAGAAAAATCTTTGATGTTTTCTGCACTTGGTTTTGGCATGCAAGCTATGAAGCAATAATTCTAGACCCCGTTATTTATTGCTATATCTATTATATTATAGTTTTTTCTACAAAGCTCATTAGAACTAACTATCTGTTTCTATCTATCTATATATATAAGGAATAAATAATCTATCAGCAGGAAAAGGACTCTCATAGCACCCCCAAATTTTCACAGCTAAATACCATGCAATGGGAAAGCATGAGACAAAAACAGAGCAGAAAAGATGAAACTACAAAGCTAAATGCGAAACCAGAAAAAACAGCAAAATTCACAGCTGGGAACCAGCTTTCCTAAGCAAAAGTGAAGCTGGATAATCACTGCCGAGAACTGGCTTTTCTTTGCAAAACATAAACTAAACCTGAATAAAATTTGTTTCTTTTATTATCAGTTCAGTGATGAAGTCATTTCAAATCTAAATAGGGAATTGCATCAGATAGGCACCACATATTTCTCAATTCATGACAAACAATACACCAGTAAACTGCCTCTCAACAAGAGCTGGCCAAAACAACTAGTACGATCAAACTAGATGTAAAGGTACATGGCAAAGCGTCCAAACCAGGTTTCAGACTTGTAGACAAACTATAAAGTTCAAAGTAAAGCTTCTGAGAACTAGCTTTAACAAGTCAGTTAATTTGCCAGTCCATCAGACAAGTTCTCTATCCCCCAGAAGTTTTTCCCTGTGAAGGAAAACAGCTTAAGAATTCCAAGTTAAATCATGTGTTCATAATAACCTATTCTTGTCCATCGCATGGCCCCATCCACAAGCATACACATACATGTCAGGAAGGATGAGAAAAGGGAGTGAGATAGAAACCAATCAGCATAATTCTTCCAGATGGCGAAGAATAAGTTCAAATCCTCAGGTCATCATCTACCCGCAAAAACCAAATGAAGCATGACATCCATACTTTTCATCCATCCATCCCTATCATACAGTTACTTCTACAAGGGCAACCAAGAGTAGCTAAGAGTGTGAATGATTGATATCCTCAAACACACGGATTTAAATAAATTATCCACTAAACTTCCATCTTTACCTATGCACAAGCACATGATTTCTCAAGCAAAACCAAGCATAAAACAAAGTCGCATAACTAAATTCAACAGCAAATAAAACTAACAGAAATCATGGAGTGAACAAAAAACATAGATAAATAAAATACCCTCAACTAGAATTGTAAGTCACCTTAAAAAGACATCCTTAATCATCCAGATACCACAAAATTAGACAAAAAACATAAGATGGGATCTTTCCGAAACAAAAAAAAATCAATTTCTCAATCATTCAGAAATCACAACATCACCATCAGTAATCTCCTGCTGCAAATCCTTTGGATCTTTCCCATCGACCGTGCACCCAACTGAAACACAAGTCCCCAAAATCTCTTTCACGGTCCCACTCAGATCCTTAGCCATTGATCTCGAACTCATAACCTTTGCAATCTCAATCACATCATCAAGAGCGATGTTCCCATTATGCTTTATGTTCTTCGTCTTCTTTCTGTCTCTCTCCGGCTCCTTCAACGCCTTGATAACCAAAGCCGCTGCTGAGGGCACGACGGTGACCTTGGCTTGACGGTTCTGGACAGTGAGCTTGACGGTGACACGGAGGCCCTTCCAGTCCTTGGCTGTCTCCTTGGCGATGTCTTCACCGATTTTCTTGGGAGAAAGACCAAGTGGTCCGATTTTGGGAGCAAGTGAACTGGCCGCACCAACTTCACCGCCGGTCACCCTCACGAAAACGTCGACAACCTGAGATGGGTCAAACTTTGGCGGCATTTTCGCTGCTCTGTTGATACTTGTAAAGTTAGGGAAAGAGAGGGGGCTAGGGTTTGCAGAAATAAACGAGCATATGCATATATAGATATGATGGGGGCTAGGGTTTTAGGAGATCGAAATATCTGTTTTAGCCCTAATAAATGGGCTTTAAGGGAAATAAGTGACTGGATAATGTGGGCCTGTTGGATTATTCTGGACTTCTTCATTTGCAGTTTTCCAAAAGTTGCCGTGGCCCATAACCATCCACAAATCTTGGACCATGTTCTTTATCCTGAAATTAAAGAATGGCAAATGTTCAAATTTTAAAAAATAAAATAAAATTTTATTTTGTGTTTAGATTATTGGGATTGCTGCAACTAATTTCCAACTTATATATATTAAAAAAATGGAGATAAAAATCAAAATTAAAAATAAATTAGAGTGAAATTAATTATTTTTTTGTTTAAAGATGAAATTGAAAAAAAAATTTAAAAAAAAAAAGAATGAGGACATAATTAAAAAAATAATATACTTTAAATTTAGATTAAATTATGAAATTAAAACCAACAAAAATTTTACAGAAGAGCAAAAAAAATTAGAAATAAAAAAAATAAGGATCAAATTAAAAAAAAATATATAACTAAATAGGAATAAATGATAAAATTAAAAACAAACAAATTTTTTTAAAAAACTAAGAACAAAATGGTACAAAAGTGTATTTTATTGCTTGAAAATAATATTTATGTATGGAAAGAGATTTTTAGTTTCGAAAACAAAAGGAAAAGGAAAAGGAAAAGGAAAATTTTGAAATCAATGATCCAATTACAAATTAAGATTTGAGACAAAATGACTAAATTGAAAAGAAAAGAAGTAAAATATATATAATGGTTTAAGAAATAAAAATTCTGCTATTTAGTTCTGTGTCTTCATTGGCACATACAACAAGAACAATAATACTATTTATTGAGGTTATGAAAGTGTTTTTCAAGTGTTTTTAGATAAAATTAGGTTAAAAATAGGTTTTATGGTAAAATATTACACAATCTGATTTTATAGTCACTTATATAGTGGTTAGATTTTAGATAGTAATTGATGTATTATCTGTCGTGACTATTGATATGTCACTTGTTTTTTTTTTCCTTAAAAAATAGGCTTTTTATCAACTAAAATAATAATAATAATAATAATAATGGCCCAATGAATGGCATTAACTAGCAGCTCGTGTATCTGGGTATATTTTTAAAAGAACTAGGTGTGTTTGGCCACATAGGCTTGTTGATACAAGGATAGTAAAATATAAAGGATAAATAATTCATCTACAAAAATAACAATTTATGCTAAACACTTTAAGGTGCAAAATCAAATAGATACATATACAAATAACCCATCACTTTAAAAATATAAATTTACTTTCCACTTTAGAGATGCAAAGTTAAAAAATAAAAAATTCACCACTCACCAAAAGATATATAATTGAATAGAGTGATGAAAGGTTAAGCAAAAAAAAAAATTCCAATTTTTAACAAAAGATCTTTAATATATGATTTGAATAATCATTATATACTTAGAACAACCCTTAAAGTTTGGAGATAAACTAAAATAACAGAATTGACCAAAGTAAATGATTTTAATAGAAAAACTAGATAAATAATAAATAACACAAGTTTTGACTTATTAGAAACATAGATACATATATAGAAAACTCATAAACTAAAATAGCCATAACTTTTTGTACACAACTTCAATGCATGCATGGTTGGATAATTTGAAAACATTATTTTTTAAAGTTTAAAATCATATAGGATAAATTTATTTTTCCATGCAATTAAGAGATGCAAATTCAAGATAAAAGTTGGTCCTCTAGGCAACAATAAATAATATCAAGAACTTTATTTATTTGCATTGTCAACCCAAACTCAAATAACCCAATATCAATAAGATCATCAGAGGACACTCTTGTGTCACTCATAAAAATAAATTTATTAAAACCAGTTGGGTTTATGATGATGATCTTATGTTAACCCGAATTGAACTGACATGTCACCTATTCAATGTTAAAAAAAAGAATATTGTGTTGAATTTTTTTAATCAAAGTCATATTTTTATCAATCTTTTGGGTTGAATTTAGACCAACTAAGTTGATCGGGTCATAACAAATCGATTAGTGCATGATTTAATTTGAAACTCATATTAGATAAGGATTTAAATCGAAAAGTTTCAAGAATGACCAAATGAGTTGAGTTTATTGATGATTCCAAAGAGTTTCTTGCTATAATGCACCAGTGTTGTATTTTATTATTATTATTATTATGTTTTCTGATATACTGCTTTAAGTTTATTAAGGTGTTATTTTTTTAGAATTGAAACTTACTGAAAATGATGAGAGAATGTTATTTAAGGAACAAATGTCCGGTGAAATTTTAAAAAAGAGATCACATTGATGAGATAAAAGGAATTTATTTAGAGAGATATGTTTTTTATTCTTATTTTAAATCTTCATGATTTTTGTGGTACATTTTCTGGATGCTTTTGTTTTTTATTAGATAAATGACATCTAAAAATTGTTATGTATTTTTTTAAAATTAAATATATCAATAAGAAAAGAAGACTTGTATTACAAAATTATTTTGTGTCAGCCAAATTTAAATTATTGATGTTATATCCTTGTTTTTGTCTCTTTCTCAACTTCACCATTTATTCTTTAGCTATCAATAAAATATCTTTTTAGTGTTTATTGACATATATAATCCTCAATGTATTTTGTTAAATGCATACATCAAATTTCGAGTTAATGATAAAAAAATAACTTTTTATTACTTGAAAACATATCAGCAATACTTGAATATTTTTTTATATTTAAAAAATTTGGATTAACCTATAATGTTGCGTTATTCAATTATCTAGTATTATATATTTAAAAAGGTTCAGAACTATTATAAAAATTGTCCTGATCTAATATGTCAATACAATAACTCATAGTTCTAGGTTTTCTCTTGACAACTCAGCTTGGTAACACACTGATCTGGGACTTGTCCAAGCTCGGGTTATTGAAAAGAAAAACAAGTTTTTTCTACTAAAACCACATCGTTTCAAGTATTTTTTTTTTAAATCAAAATTTATATTAACAAGATCAACTTCCTTTATTCATCACTTAGATTTCAGACCAGCTCAACCTTAACAACAGTTTGAGAGTTGTCCAACTAGTAAGCCCACTCTTACAAAAAAACGAGAAAGATAAGAAGGCCCAACCCGCACTTGAAATGGGCCGAAGGAACAAAACTAGAAAATACAAAACCACCACACACCATTTTCTTTTCGGTGACTGAAAAACCCTATACCCATCAAGAATCAAACAATAGCAAAAACCCCACACTCACAGCTTTGAAGCCAAAAGAGGATCATCAGCAAAAAAAAAAAAAATTCAGAGAGAGATGCAAGAATCACAAGAAAGAGCAGAGTATACTCTTGTCGCAAGAAAACCCAGTTTCGGACTCCCTACTGGTTGTCCAATTTGCTTGCCTGTTTACATCCACCTCAAATTTGCTAGCTTTCCTTTCCGTTTGGATTTCAATAACACTTTCCCTGATTCAGGTATTCTTTTCTGGCCTCTTAATTTCATTCATTTATATTCATGTTTTTAATTTCTTGTACTGGGTTTTTGCTTGTTTTTAGTTACTACTGGCTGACTTTCTGGCCGTTTTCTTGTTTCTATTTCGTTGAAGTTTGCTTCTTATGTGTTATTAGGTTAGAACCACCAAGATAAAAAAACCCCATTTCTTTAGCCAAGTTCTTTTTCACAGAATGAATGTTAATTTGATCATGTTTAAGATGGCTACTGGTCATTTTTCTGTTACCGGCTCTGTAATTGTGTTTAAGATCGATGCTTTCATTTCACTAAGAAATTTTAGAAATCTGAAAGTTGGTATTTATGATGGGGTCATGGAATAAGTGAAGCCAAGATACATGCTTTCTAGGGCTTTCATATTGTTTTAAAGAATGCCATTGTCATATGGGAAGGAGTTAACTAATTAGTATTCAAGATTGCATTTGCTTGACCAGGACTATGTTTGATGGGTACTGGTTGTTTAATTGACAATACATGACAGCCAGTTTTCAATATTCTTGCTGAAAGCTTTTCAAGAATAATGAGTGTTTTTTTTTGTTTTTGTTTTTATTTACTAGTTCTTGTGAAGAAATTGAAACCGCAGTTGCTTGAATCTTTATTAAACAACTGGAGACATGGTTATGTCATTTGTTTCATTCTCAGTAGCCAGTTATAGTCCCATTGAAGTGGACAAAGTCCTACCCTTTATTATTCTTAAGGCTGTTCTCAAGACTTGAACCTATATCCTTGTTGCTGCAAACCCAAGATTTTTACCATTGAACCAAGCAATGGCCTAATAAAAACATGTTAAGTAGTACGGGGAGAAACTATGTCTTCTTTTCTGTCACAACTAAGGTATCTCCATGTACTTTTTTTTGTTCTGAAATTTTATGTATTCAAAAGTCTAACTTCATTTTCTTGAGCCTTTCTCTAATCTTAATTTTGATTATACACAGTGAAGGGCTTTCCTCTGGTAACTGGGCTTTCTGTTAATTTGGTTATGCTTTCACTTTTGTCTCTTATCAGTTTGCTGGGGATTCTGTAGCATAGAACTGTAGAAGTCTACTGTTTTAATTATGTACGGGTAGTGAATCTTCTCTCAAAATCTGAAAGGTTCTTTTTTGTATTATATGGTTTCTTATGTATGTATGCATGTCTTTGCACTCACTTTCTCTATGTTACTTTCTCTCTGCGAAACTTCCAACTCTACAAAAAATTTGAATCTACTTTGTATTTATTTTCATGTGGGTGCATGCTTTGCTCATGTTGTCTTATATGTGTGTTTTCTAAAATATATCATGCAAATATCAAAATTGCCTTCAAAACACTTATCTGACTTTCTATTTTAGATCAAATTCCTTACATCGAATCAGGCACTTATGTGGCCTTCAATGACGAGAATGGTGGGCTTATTGAACGTTTAAGGGAAGATGGTATTGTTGATTTGGATGCTGCTTTCTGCTCTCTCCCAGAATGGATATCAATGAAAGCAATGGTTAGCACCTGGCTTGCTGAGGCAGTCATGTATGAACTATGGGTGGGATCTGATGGAACTTCTGCCCGTGCAATTTATTATTCTGACCTCCCTTGGTTAATAGGAAAGGCTCTATTCATGAAACAAGTGTATGTTGTTAAGCAACGATTTGGGATAACAAAAGAAAATGCTGAACGAAAGGAAGCAGAGGTCACACTTCTATCATTGATAATCTTTTTCTGCAACTTGTTGATATGTGCGCTCTCTCTCAAATATGCACACATGCACCAGTGCCAAAAAGCATGCACCTGTGGAATGATTTTAGCCTTTTATATTTTTCTTCATTTTTCTGTTAATTTTCCTTCAGCATGGACTTGTGTTTTTTCTTAATTCTGAATAGATTTACAAGAGAGCAAAAATTGCATATGGAGCTTTGTCAACCACATTAGGGGATCAAACATTTCTTTTTGAAAGGTGATTCTTTTGGATATCATGTTTAATATATATATATTTTTCTTTTTTACAGGAAATTCATTAAGGATATTTTGGCTTTTATATTTTTATTGAAGTTTGATGTCAAGTAAAATTTAATATTGACCTGCTAATGATGCACTCTACTTCGTTTTTCTGTTTGTGCAGGCCATCTAGTTTGGATGCATATCTCCTTGGGCATGTGCTTTTCACTGTTCAAGCATTACCTGTGAGTCACTGTACCATCTATCTTCCATGATCCGTGTGAGCTGACTGCTGCCATTTGTATGGTTGGAACAATTATATACAACTGAAAATGTGGTTATGCATGACCTAGTATGATGGTGCAAAAAAAAAACTACATTATACCATTCACTTTCTATTGTTGAATGCACAGGCACACCTAAAACATGATTAACCTGTTGGATATAACATGCTTCGGTGTTTGAGCAAGCTTATGAAGGGAATATTTACAACAAAATATGTAGGATCTCTAACGTATTGTTACATTCACATAGACAAAGAGCAGTTTGCATGTAAATTATGATACCTTAATGAAAATCTCCATGATTACATGCAGCCTTGCAGTAAATATCTAACAATCAAGGCCCACTAATTTCTTTCAGGAATATGACAGCAATCTGTGCTGTTATGAAACGCATTACCATAAAAAAATCCTGTTGAAATCATTTTCTTCTAACATGGTTCCTACTCATTTGACTTTCACATGATTTGCTATGGGTATTCTATCTACGTAATATGGTGTGGTGCCAATTATTTGACTATTCTGCCCTACTTGTTAAATATTTTGACTGCTTTTCTCTTGTTTTGTTCAATGCTATTAGGAATCATCAGTGCTGCGACTTGCACTCTCGGAGCACGGTAATCTCATACGATATGCTGAAAAACTTAAGTCAGAGTACTTGGAGGGTGGATCATCTTCTTCTGTCCCACAATTCCATTCAGAGGCTTCATCAACTTCAACAAGACGTCCTTCAAATTCAAGTAAGATATTTTCATCTTTCATTCACGTGTATATTATGTTGGTTATCTGACAGTGTTTGAGTTGTGGATTGTTAAATTACCAAACCAGCCTATGGATCATGTTTTAGTCATCATAATAACTGTTTGTTGTTTAAAATGCTTAAAGAAAAATAAAAACCGTTAGGAAATAACAGGTGAAAAAGTACCAGCCATGTCTGTTTTTTCAAATAAAATTCCTAACTTTTTTCATATGTTTTCAACACTAGGTTCAAAGACTAAGAAGCAACCCAAGAGGGAAAAGACAGAAGAGGAGAAAACTTTCAGAAGAAGGGCAAAATACTTTTTAGTAACACAGCTAGTTGCTGTTTTAGTTTTTCTATCTGTCATGGGCGGTTATGATTTTTCTGAGGTGGAGGTTGATGATGATGAAGGCTTCAGTTATGACTGAAGAAGCATCCGTTTTTCTTTGACAAATTTGAATTTTACTCGACCTGTTCTTTTAAAACCGTGAGAAGGATAATTTCCTTTTTACCTTTCATTCTTATATTCCATGTAAAATTTTTGAAGAATAATCATCTAACAGTTGAAGGTTATTGGTTGTGTGCTTGATCAACTTTTCTTTAAGCACAGTAATAGGCCAACCTTAAGGTGGTTCAGAGAGAGAATTGTGGTAAATGTAGTTGGATATTAATATTGAAAATTCAGAAAGACTCCTTCCTTGCTGCAGGAAATTTCCCCTGCAGTTTTTGTGCATGAATCCTCTGTAAATAATCAACCTATAAGCAACCCATTCATTCCCATTGATTTGCTTCCAGTTCTGTAAACATTCTTTCTGGTTCTTTGTTTACCATTTCTGGTGATATTTAGTTTTTTTATTTGGCTGGCCCACTTGTTTGAACATCTCTGAGAACGGTAACTGAGAGAATCATTTGATTGGTAGCAACTGAGAGAAGCTTTTTATTAATATTATTATTATATTGGGACAAAATATGATGTCTGATAGCTTTGGTTGCTAAGAAAATAGATGAAAAATATCGAGCCTCTGTATTTGATAGATTTTCCCAATCCCAGCTCCATTTCTAGAGGCTTCCTGTGTTCTTCTTTAGTTAGCTTGGTAACAAATCAATCAAACAAATATATTAGTAGGAGCAGCAACTTCTCTATACTACCTTTGCCATTTAGGTTATAACATATAAATTATAATTACATCAACGATGCTAGCAAAATTATCCACAAGGATATCCTGGATTATGTTCCAGCCCTACTGGAACTCTGGGAGTTGACATTCTCCCATTGCTTAACAAGCTCTGCATATCCGTCTGCAGAACCAATAGCAAATTCGGTCAGTGAGCTCATTGCAACTGACATTCCTGCACATAGTACCTTTATGGCAACTTCAGCCATTTTCTCTGTAGTCATTACATCTTCTACTTCACCAACCTCCATCAATTCCATACTTCTTCCTGATTCAACTGACAACCCAGCTCCAAATCTCTTTGAACTGACTGGGACCCTGTGTGAATCGTCTCTTAGCTGCTGTGCATAGATAGACCCCATCCCAGCAGCAAAAAAATCTAGGCCATCAAGAACTGGTATGTCCTGCATTGCATCAAGAAACCTTGACCATTGGATGCAAAGTCCAAATATTGGAAAGGTTCCACTGGATCGAGGAGGTGAGAATGGAAGTTTTGACGTGTCAGGATCCAACCTGACACACCTGAGGAGCCAGCCGGTTAGCGCGTGAAGATAGGATCGTTGAGAAGTGATCCATGCCTCAAAACACGCTCGCCAATTCCTGAGTTCTGTCTCGAGGTTGGAAGCCGACCTGGCTAGCCGTTGAGGGTCAGCAACTGACATGGAAGAGTGCCGTTTTGTTTCAAGTTTTGAAGGTGTGCCGGCTAGTAAAAGCTTGGCTTCATCTAAAGTGCGCTTCTGTGACTGGTGGCATTCTGCCATTACTTTCCACATCCTCGCTAACCTGTGGAACATGAATAGAAAGTTCAAGTCCGATTGTAAATATAAGAGACTTTATTTAAGCACTTTTCACTTCTCCGTGGATTGGAATACTTTTATCATGGTCTGCAAAAACAGTCTTAAGTAATAGAGTATGTACCCTTGTACCAATTCCAAAAGTTGAGGCTGCAATTCTTCATCCCTTAAAGTTTCTATTCTCTTTGACACCGCTTCAACTGAGTGTATTGAAACCTTTATCTGAGTATGCAGATCCCTAATGGCTGTCCTTGTTTTATCCAGCACAGAGGGGTCCTCTCCTTTAACATCTTGGTTCCTGAGTTGCATACACTTCTTCTCATACGCAATTCGAACCTTTTCTCCACACTGTTTAAGAAGGTAAAAGAAAATCAGTTGCAGATTAGTACACCACATCAATATAATTTAGTAATTACTACCACAAACCATTTTAATGTCCCTTTGTGCAGAATTAAACGTCCAATACTAAACATGTCTAATAATTTCAATGAAATTCTATGCTAGAAAAACCGGGGCATCAGAATTCATCATTCAAGAAGTTATGAAGATTTGAGATATACCCTAACTTCTTGATAGAGTTTCTTCTCCCAGGCATATAATCTGTCCAACGTTGATTGGTGACTACCTGAGAGCATGCAAGATTCCTCTGAGAAGTCACTACTGCTATCACAATCTTCATCTTTAGAACTTGAAGAATTGATCATAAATCTTGATGATGATGACCGAGATGAAGCTGAGCGTATCAGTGCTACTGGATTCAACATTTTCATGGCTGCAGGATCATAAGATTTTCAGATGATATCTAGAGTACTCGAAACCGAGATAGAGTCACCAAGAGATTACATAAAAAAAGGCTAGAATTTAATAAAGAATTCACATCACTACAAGCATTTGGTGAATGAGATGGAGACTAGGACTTGATCAAATAAGTTTTCAGCTATTCATGTTCCAGACATACTGCGTGTCAAGAAATGCTGTTATGATTAGGCAAGTCTTATATCTTCTTTGGAAAATGGCAAAATATGCATGAAAGCGCATCTTATTTCAGACAGAGTTAATAAAACCGGAGCTTGAAAGTTCTTTAACCTGTGAGTTCATTTGAAGTTGATGAGTACTGAGCTCTGCTAGACTCTAACAAATCCGACACCTCCTTGGCTGAATTGCAAATAACTGTGAACTGATCTTCAAGATCCTTGATGACTTCTGCCATGCTTGTTGGCCTTCGGTTAACATAGACAGTAAAACCTGGTGTTTCAACCTTGGCGGCTTCACCATTACCAGCTGCCATTTCTTGATTGTGAACCTCAACCTGTCCTGAATTTTGAGACCGTGATAGCTCTATCTTCACACTACCTTGTGATTGCAATCCTGATTGTGGCCCATTTACTTCATGTTCACTTTCACATTCACATTCACAGTCACTATCAGTTTCTTCATCCTCCTCATCCTCATCCTCGTCAACATCTTCAACAAGCACTTCTTCTCTTGCGTAATTGGAAACAACCTTGGCTCGTTCTCCTGCTAAGTTTGCCTTGTTATCTGAGTCTTCTTGTTCAGTTTCATCTTCCAGGTCAGGAATCCCCTCTTCTTCTCGAACCTGCCTTAGTCCTCTTATGTCATCATCCATACCCATCTGATCAAGGCTGCTACGATTGGGATAACCATAGTAGTCTAATGATGAAAATGGGTTCCAAAAGCCATCCCATTGTGAAGTTTGAGGAGACGGTGGAGGAATGCTGGGCCTATTGTTGGGGGAATATGAGAAGAACGAAGAATACATTGGTGAGGATTGCATCGCAAAGAATCCATCAGCACCGTAATGATGCATTGGAGAGTACGATTCGACTCGGAGTGTTTCCGGTGATTGAGGTCTCTCCTCAACTGAAACTGATTGGTTCCCCCCTGACCTCAAAAAATTTACTTTCAAAGTCGAAGTAGGTCCAGATTGGATTGGTGCTGCAGAGAAAGATTTCGGCGAAATTGAGATGAAACCAGGACTAGTTTTCTTCACAGGCGTAAAAGGCGGTGTTATAAATGAATCTAACAAGAACTCTCGGGGCTCGTCTCCTTCAACATAATCCCTAAGAGCTGCCAAAACTCTTTTCAAGGACTGGATATAAGCCAAGTGTCCTGATGCAAATCGTGTTCGCTGCTCTACAGCCTGCTTAATGTATCTTTTTCGATCTTTACAAAGCTGAACTGCCTCTTCTTCATCAAGCTTTGAGGTAGTACATCCCATTTCTATCTTTTATCTTCCCTTTCCCTCCCCACTATATGAAGTTTTCACGCTTGGATCAAAACCGAAATCGCAATAGTATCTCCTCTTGTACCTCACCAGATTCATAAGGATTTTCTCTACCTGTCCAACAAAAACAAAATTTTATTAGTAACTATTAATCCACAGAAAGAAACATGAAGCAAATGGAAAAGAATTTCCTAATAAACGAGACATTCTTTTCTTCATCACATGCAATTATGATACAAGAAAACAAAGCAGATTTTAAAAAAGTTGTCTGTGCTTTTCTTTATTTTCAAGTTAGAGAAAATTTCTCACTTGCTTAACAGAACAAAGAAATTAAGATTCGTTTGAGCTTTCTTTATGAGTTCTCTAGAAACCAAGAACTCAATTTCTCCAAATTCTCACATAGCAACAATAAAATAATTATATATAAAAAAGGTAAAAACTTGCACTTTGTTGAAAGAATTATATGCAAGACAGCCCCTCAAACCCCAAAAGCATGACTTGGAGGTGAATAATCATAAGCTGAAGAAAAATATTTCAAGCTGAGAGAAGGACAAGAAAAATAGTATACAAAAGACAAACATGAGAGAAGGAAAAATGACCACATGATACAAAAAGGAGTTCTACTGAATAAAGAGAGGTCTATAAATGATCAAAGGGGGCCATGCTGCAAAACTGTTGATTTTTAGTTACGAGGTACAATAAGTAAGAAATGAAACAAGAAAAGAAGATAAAGGTTTAAAGTAGAGAAGAACATAAACAAAAAAAAGGCACCATTTTTGACCGATAACGTGTTGAAACCTGCAAATGCTGTAAGCAAAAACTGGAAAGAAATTAAATAATAGCAGTGGCCCTTTTGCAGTGATAAAAGCAGAACTTATCAGATGGAAGAAGAAAAAAAAGAATCCAAAGTGAGAGTGAGAAAATTAAAGAAAAAATAGCAAAATGCATAGCTGATGAGCATACAAGGAGGAGAAAAAGGATGGAATACTTGTTAGAATGAAAACACGAAGAGTGTGAAAGGAAATTAATTTTGAAAAGAAAAATAAAAACCCATTGGGAAGAATCTGCTAAAACAAATTAAGTATCTCAAATAATTGGTTGCACATAAACGAAAAAATTATATTCTTATAAATACTAAAATCCCCAGATAATAAAAAATAAAACAAATTATAGCAAGCTGTGTTTCATAAGAAAAAGCAAAGAGCTAGACTCTAAATGAACAAAAAATCCTGAAGAAACCCAAGTCAGGATTTTGAATATAAGAACGAAAAACAAACACAGCACTCATGCTAGAGGCTATGTATGTATAGAAACATATATGCACAGAATAGAAGCTCTCCTCGAGAAGAGCTAAAAAGGGAAAAAAACTAAATGATCATTGTAAGATGATAAATAAAAGTAGTGGAAAAATGGGTTATAAGGAAGGAACATACCTGAGGAGTAGTGTAGTAGTAGTTACGGAGTCGAAGAGAAGAGAAGGGTGGGAGAGATATTGCTGCAGTCTGCAGATGATCAAACTTCTTTCACAGAGAGAGAGAGAGAGAGAGACGTTGAGAAAAGCAACGGTCAAAACTCAAATTAATGAACGAAAAGAGAGGAAAAAAAAACATCAAAACATAAAATAAATAAATAAATAAATAAAGTCATCGGATTTGGAGAACTAAAACGAAAGCAGACAACATGAGAATAGGATGGAAGGAAACCTACATGCATTGAAGTCTGACGACACCTCTTTGTAATTGCCCTCCCTTTTTACTTTTTATTTCACAAATGCCACTCACCTCAACCGATGAATTTATGTCCTCTCTTGTCTTGGAGGCCAAGACTCCTCCAAACTAACTCTGTTTTATACATTTTTTATATCATTTTAATATTAAAAATAAATTTAAAAAAATAAAAAATTTAATTTTAATATATTTCTAAATAAAAATAACTTTAAAAACACCACACCTAAGCAGCTTGTTTCCCAACGCTGACCGAATTTCATTTATTTCGTATGATCTTCTCGTCCAGCACAAATGGCCCCTTTCTAACTAACAGGGACCCATCAGCTTTCTAATCCCATGATCAAATCCCAATTAGCCCTCCGATCATTTCCAACCTGCACACAGAATTTGTTGCTTTTGGGGTCTTGGTGGGGCCCATGAGTTCCTTTGTATTCTATGCCCTGGGAGGGCATTTAGATTGTTGGGCAAGACAAGGTCATTTTTGTAATTTGGGGTTTTGGTTTTTGTTAGGAGAAAAGAGGGAATTTTGAAAAGCAAAAAAGAGAGTCGGCTCTAAAAAGCAAAAGATGAGGGAACCTGGCCCTACTGCTAAAGACTCCAGGGGATGCCTCGATAACGGTTTCTTTACAAAATCCCCCTCTCCTTCCTACACAAATATCAACAATGCCCTCCCTCCGGTTATTTCACTCAGATTAATGCTTTTTTTCCTATATTAAAGTATCTGAACTCGAAATTGATTAACAGCTTATTAACACATCCTTAATTAAGAAGCTAATGGTATAATTTGAACGTGATACTTTCAAGCTAAATAAATCTCCCCTTTGCCCAATAGTTGATCAACAAGAGTCATTCCATCGAGTTCTTAATTAAGCCATTCATAACTAGACTTAATCCAAAACGTTTCGTATTAGTTTGCTTGCCCTAGATTTTTATTATCGAATGCTCTAGGTATTGTTAATTTTACAAATTAATCCATATTTAAGAACGCGAGCATGAGCGAAAGATGTCGGCAGATTATAAATTTGTTTGCACGCGGTGGAATATCGTGTAAAGATGATGATTAGAATTGCGCGGTAATTGTTATTTTTTTAAGTGGTTTTTACTTGAAAATATATTAAAATAATTTAAAAATATTAAAAAAAATAATTTAAAGTAAAAAAATTTAATTTTTTTTTAAATATTTTTAAAACGTAAAAACAACTAGATGAGTGTGTTTGGGAACGCGGTGCAAACCGTGTTTCCTCAAATTTTGATTTTTTTTGCTTAAAATGAAATTTTTTTATGGTTTCATATCATTTTAATGTGCTAATGTCAAAAATAATTTTTAAAAAATCAAAAAATTTCATTTTAATATTTTTCTAAACGAAAAACGCTTTGAACCGCTACCGATATCATAATCCCAAACACATCCTAGATATCATGTAATTTCGATGAAACACACACGTCATGATCTAAGAGATTGAAACATGTACATGATTAATCGTGACAAATACAATTGTGTAGAATAGAATAGTTGAAAGTTAACCTCGAGATCTTAGAAATACTTGTAAAAGAAGTGTTTATCTGCAGAATTAGGGAGAAGAGTGAAGGCAATTTTAGCACCGAAATACAATGGTTGAATAATTGCAATGAAGATATGGAATATATTCCGTGCTGACCTCCAACTCCGAGACAGGAGGAATAATATTGGCATTGATGGATGCAGAAGATTCACTGTGTCATGACAATTACAGCCTTTTCTATTAGAGGTTACCTGTGTGTCCATGGCTGCATGTGACTCCAACCTAGGATTCTACCCCCTCTTTTATTTTATATATATAAACCTAATCTTCATTATCATTTTACTATAGAACATTAAGTAAAATTTACTCCTCAATCATATATTCTTGAGGGTCCGCTTCTTTCCCATGAAATATTTTAAAGGATTTCCCTTTATTTGTTTACTGAAAAATGTGTTTTTTTTTTATGTTTGTTTCTCATAAAATATCTTATATATCAATAAGAAATATTTTATTATCAACTTTCAAATTGAATTCATTTGATTTTCAATTCATGAAGTTTTATAAAATATTTTATAAATAGTAACCACTTACGAACTATTTCAATTATCTTCTACTCCACAACCACTATCATCTCACCACGATCACCTTTTTCTTTAACTACCAACGCCTCCTCCTTCACTGCCACTATCACCACCATCTCCATCTCCACCACCACCATCTCCGTCATCTCACCACTGCCACGACCACCTCCTTCACATTCACTGTCATGTCAGCATCTAGAGCAAACTGGATAGATGGCCCGTGCTATGTCACGAGTAGGGTTGAATGTTTCCTAAGATAAAAAAAAATATTCAAACGATGATAGTGTTTTAAAAAAAGCAAGACAAACTTGGAACTTTGATCATTGATTTGAATGAGTTCAATAAACTCAGTTAATCTAATAATATGATTAGAAAAAAAAACCAGCAAAAAAAAAGCAAAAAAAAAAAGCCAATGACTAATAAAAAAAATGAATGCATGCCAATATTATGAAAATATACCTTCTAAATATTCTTAAAAGGTTTTAACGATTTTATTTGTTAATTTTTTTTTTTTTGCTTTTAAAGGTAATGTAGTCATTTCATTGTGCAATCAAAACATTAAAAAATCATAAAGCCTTTAGACCTCATTTTTAAACTTTTTGCTTTTAATGGTATTTAAGTTATTTCATTGTGAACCTAAGATGTTAAAAGATTGATTTGTCTTCGATCAATATGATAATAACAAATAGATCATGTGGAAAAGACTGTTTTGACTCTAATAAATAGTTAAATGATTTTATTTAAGAAAGGTAAAGAGATCACTTTACCATTTCCAATCCACAATAATATATGAATAGATATACAACATGATACTGAAGAGTTTTTTTTTTTTTTTTGTAATTGTAATATGCATCTCATTGTGAAATCTAAGTCAGTTCTCCCTTTTGTTTTTTTTTTTTTGTTTTTTTTTTTTTTTTAGATCCTTCATGGCTTGTAAGAAAATGAAGCAGGAAACCCACCCTAGCGACATCAGACCTAATGGCTGATGGGGGCTAGTACAGATGAAAACTTTAAGATGAAGAAAAAAACGAGAAAATTCGAAGACTCAGGCAATCTCAAAAAAGAAAAACTTGGTTACAGCTAATTCTATTTCTTAATCAGCTAGGTTTATTCATTTATTTATCTTCTTTTCTTCCTCCTCCTTGGAACACCTTTTTTTTTTTTTAAAAAAAAGTTTTGAGGCTCTGAGCTACCCCTCATTGGGTTCATATTTGGTGGCTTGATATATAACAACTTTTGTGACTTTCACTTGAAAAAAAAAAGATCTCTGGTCCCATATCAACCAGAAAGGTGTTTGTTCTTTGTCTCTTCTTCATGTTCGTTAAAAAGAAATTCCACTTATAAATGTCTTTAATTTTCACCAACTCATGCAATCAAATCTGATATGATAACTCATTGTTTCTGTTGGAAATACAAAACATTATACCAATTATTGCATATTGATGAGTATATAGACATCAACAATTAATGTGAATACCTGGTGGCGAAATGAAATCTTTATAGTAAAATTAATCAAGGTATATATAAATTAGTCTGAATGTTTATGTTAATAAAAAAAATAATGAGTTTCTTATTTATAAAGTGCTAAATACATGTTGATTAAAGAGATGTTTTTAAAAATAGTTATTATTTTTTAAAATAATTTTTATTTAGAAATATATTAAAATAATATTTTATATTTTTTAAAAATTATTTTTGATATTAGTAATTTAAAAATATTTAAAATAAATTAATTTAAAATAAAAAAATAAAAAAATTAAATTTAAAGAAGACAGAAATCTTTAAATTAACCCATAAAACTGGGATATTATTTGGGATAATTTTAAAATGCAAAAATAAAAAATAAAATTACATGGTCAGATGAACATAAAACATATCTGCAGGGGTCCGAACTCCAAACCCATGTCATTTTCTTGGGAAAAGAAAGAGATATCCAATCACTGCATTTTGACATAAAGAAATCTTTAATCTTTCAATCCGTATCACGCTGCCCAATGTGGCATCAATACCTGAAATGAGCACTTTCCTATGGGCATCAGCAGCAATTCTTTTTAGATTTCTGCTTCAATTTCCTGTTGGAATTTATTTTGGTAGCATAACATAGCTGTTTGGTGGGATGCCCGTATATATACCGATTCCAAATAGTGATAGTTTTTAGTTGAAAATATATTAATTTTTTTATTTTAGAAATAATATTTTTAACATTAACTCATTCAAATAACTCAAAAATTTTAATAAATTAATTTAAAATAAAAAAATTCAAGAATTAGTTAAATGATGGTGCCACCGCTACATCAAAAAGGGTTATATATGTGTATGAAACTCTCTCTCGTGTAAACTTTCAAACAAATCCCTCTCATCAATCCATTTTTTTTGTTCAACTTGCGTTGAATGTGTTTATTTAGAAGGTGTTTTGTATTATGGCTACAAGTGAAGTTGAGTTAAAACACATAAATCTAGTATTTGGTTAGGCATGAACAATATTTTTTTATTATTGTGGATCCCACTAGAAACTGAACCTCAGTTTCTGAAAAGTAACCCAAGTATGCTTTCAAGACTTCTCTCTCACCTCTCTATAAAAAAAAACCATAAAAATTATAGAAAAATAATTGTTGGAAAAAATTCCAAATGTTAACCATTGTTAACCATTGTTGAGATCTAAAAATCCTACCCTAGCACCATTGTTAACCATTGTTGAGATCTATGATCTCATTCCTAATTTTTTTCAGCCTTGTTATTCCCCTTTGTTTTCTTCTCTCCTTTTAATATTCTTTGTTGTTTGCCTTATCCTATTTCTTTGAGATTACCTTACCAGATTTGTTCTATAAAAGATAATTTTTAGTGATTATGTAAGCTCATTTATTAAAGAATAAACACTGTAATGATTATTTTTTGTTACAAATTCAAATCCGATATCCTCGCACCCTCTTCTTCATTCTTCTTCAAATAATTTTTTTTTTAAATTTAGATTTGCCTATGATGTTACTGATAGTGGTTTTTTTTCCACATAAATAAACAACAAATTTGTGTTGGGGAAACTTAATCTATAACTAGTACTGGTGTTGGAAACCTGTTATAGTAACAAACATTGACCATGAGTTTCTTCCTTATCTCCATCCAAAAATTTGTTTTAATTAACTACCAATTTTAATTTGTGTGATGCTTGATTAATTTATTTTGATTGTGATTAATTGTCAGTGCTGTTAATTTATGTTTCTTTGATCATGTATGTCTTCCTTAAACAAACTACTACACTTGCATACAACTGAAATATATTGTTTACCACTGTGTTTTACAACTAATATTCAAACCTGTTCTTGAAGGTAGATAATTTTTTCTTTATAATTTTTTTTCATTTGCATTAACTCATAATTGATGGAGTTTTGTATGTTTAATTAGTTTTTTTAACACGGGTTTTGTCTGTTTTAAAATGGGATTAATGTTTTTTTTTTTTTACTTAAAGTCTTGAATTTGCGTATTGAGTTTGATTTATAGAAAACAATGTTAGTTGTAACTGGGTAACCTGAATAGGATTGAATCAAATGAGGGGAAGTTGCAACAAATTTAAGCATTTCTCTTGAATAAAGAAAGCCTAATGCCCCCATCCTCTTTGAACTTTGGTTATTGGTCTGTACTGTATCACTTTAATGCTAGCCTTTTATAAGTCCCTTATACTTTTAGTTTGCATTTTAAAGAGGGAAAGAAGGCACTGTGAAGGGCATCCAATGGTGAAATTAAATCCAATTTCACTTTTAAAAACTAATGGGAAGAATTGATGCTCTAATAATAACTCCAACAAATGGATAAGGAAGTAAGGTTTAAAATTTGAAATCCAAATACTAGAAGATGGGGAAAAAACAGAGAAAAGACTCCGTTGAGTTAAGCATCCTTGCATCTTTGCATCTCAAGAATGAGTAATAGTGGTGTAGTGTTTTATTGTGCGAAAGCCAGTTTTCCCAATAGATATTTTTGCAGTAAGCAAGCATGTGACGTGCCTTTATTAATCTCTATACTTGTCCCTCACAACCTAATGTTTTTGTTTTGTTTCGTCATATAAATTATTAAAACTAAATTACATCAATACTTGCTTTCAGTTTTCCTTAAAAAAAGGTTCTTATCACAATCCAATGTTTTCTCACAATATTGATTTTTAAAGGGTTCTTTTGTTTTCTTTTTTGCAATAGAGAGTACTATTTTGCATAGTTTTTAAACTTGAACCGGCTCGACAGGTTGATCCGGGACCCAGTCGACCCTATGACTGAACCGATCTGGGCAAGATAAAAGATCGGGATGGGCAAAAACCTAGCAAAACCCGGTTGACCCGTGATTTGGGCGACTCGGCAAAACCCGGTTGAGACCCGTTTTTTTTTTCAAATGTGTTTTCTCTTCTAGCCATAAACCTCTCTCTTTTTATATTTTTTTCAAAATTCATTATATAAATACTAAAAGAATATTTTATTGCTATTATACTAAATAACATTAAGTTTGGTTTTTATTGTTGTTTTAGATCTCTTAGTTTTTCTCATTTTCTTTTCATTCTTATTAATCTTTTCCCTTCGAATTTGTTCATTCTACAGCCTAGTTTAACGCTTTTTAATGATTGGATTTTGTTGAATAATTTGAAACATGATATTTCAACAATTATTTAAATTATTAGCGGCTTTTTAAGGTATCTAAATCATGAATAACAGGATTGTTTTCAGCTACTGAAATTCTGCATGCTTAATTTGGTTATTAATTCATGTAAAGACCTTCGAAGCTAGCACCAGTTAAGATCGAAAAATTATGATAACAATAGCAATTTTGATCATGTCCTTGAAATTGATGTTGTTTTCAGTTTCTATCTTGTATGTAATGAAATCTATTTCAAAATTGTCTTTCCATTTTATTAAGAAAATAGTGGCAATAATAATTTAATGTCAAATTTTATTTAGTGTTGTATTTTTTAATAGTTGATTTGTATAAGTGTTTAGCTAGTTTTTGCTGCTGCTTGTATAGGTTCTGTAAATGGTGTGTTATTTGTATTGGAAGAGGTTTCTTTTGGGTAACACATTTCTAGTATTGAATATAATGGTAGTAAATGCATGACCTAAGTTGAATTGCAATTCCTTTTTTCTCATGATTTTTTGCTAAAACATTACATAACCAAGGTAATATCATTGTCTGATCATTAATATTACATACTAGTTTCTTTGTAAAGCCTTTTTAATTAAAAATTAAATTACCAATTAAGCTAGGAATGAATCAAAGCAGGGAAAGTTGTAAAAAAAATCGAGCCAAATCAGAAAAAAATCGAGCCAAATTGGTTTGAACTGGTTTTTATTCTAAAAAACCAAACCGAACCGAGCTGAAACTAGTTGATTTGAACTGGTTTTAGTTTTTTTTTAAAATTTCAGTTTGGTTATTTTTTTTTTGATAAAAACCAAACCAAACTAAAGATGTACATTAAAAACATTTCTTCTTGTTGTGATTATAGACTGAATTGGATTTATAGGCTTTCAGTATGTATTGAAATTATTTTGGTGGTGGCAAGAACCCATCCAAGCCCATCCCATCCCAGCCCAGCCCAGTATTTTGTACTTTTGAATATACTCTAAGCATATGCTTGAAATGCTAGAATTATTCGGAGCCTATTGGGACTTTCTGCTACACAAAATGGGCCTCTGATTAGAGCCACCTCATCCATGGGAGAACCAATGCCTCAAATTAAATTGCTTGCCTGTTGTTGACGAAAATTGAAATTTACTGCCTCTACGAATTGGTGTTTTATATATATATATATGCAGCTTGAGGACTCAAGTTTGAGTTTGATAACTGATTTCTTAAAGAAATTACATATTATTACAATAAAACTAAAAGACGTAGTGTCAAGGCATTGTTAATGCTATCACCGATTTTTTTTTTAAATCCATCTTTACATGTAGTGTTTGTTATATTTTATTAGTTTATAGTTTTTTTTATATATTCTTGAGAATTAAAGATTTTGATCACATTTTAAAACTTAATTAAAGATCAATTTAATGAAATATAATTTAAATTTATTGCATAAAGACATCACTAAAAGAAAAACATTCAAAATGAAAAAAAATAAAAAAATTAATTTTATTTTTTTTGATATATTCTTGAGAATTAAAGATTTTGATCACATTTTAAAACTTAATTAAAAATCAATTTAATGAAATATAATTTAAATTTATTGCATAAAGACATCACTAAAAGGAAAACATTCAAAATGAAAAACAAAATAAAAAAAATCGGTGCATTACACAAAATCTTGAAAAAAAATACATTTTGGTCCAAATATTCTCCATTATCTCATCTTTGGTTCCTTTAGGTTTATGATTTCTCATTTTGGTCACAAAATTTATTTTATTTATGCTTCAATCTTCGAGTTTGAGACAGAAAAGAGAAAGTTATTGAAAAAAAAAAATAAAAATAAATAGTGGTTGGTTGATTATATTTCAGCAATAAAAAAATTCGATATTAATTTCAATAGCTTCCAATTAAAAAGATAAGTGTTATTAGAGAGTTTTTATCTTTCACCTTGCTGGATAAAGAAGATAAGGAATTGAGATTTTTTTTATTCAGGTTATTTTTGTGTTTTCTTACATATTAAAGGGCGGTTTATGTTGAAAATGAGTTTATTAAGATGTCTATGATGTTTTTTTAGATGTTTTCAAGTGAAAAAAAATTAAAAATGAGTTGTTTTTTTATTTGAGAAGTTGGAATATGGTTTTTTGGCCACCTTAAGTGTCTGTAATTTGCTAATGTAAAGTGCTATTTACTTGTTTGGTATTGTGATAGCTTTTGTGATTGTAATTTGAAAAAAATTGTTTTATAAAAAGTATTTTTAATTAAGGTTGATTTGATATTTATATATGTTTGGCTAAAACTGTGGTTGAACAAAAAGTAATTTAATGTGTTTGGTGATATATATTAATATTGATGATTTTTAATTTAAATATTGTAGATTTAACTACTGTTATTATATCATAAAATAAATAATACTTTATATAAATAAATTTTATTGTTCCATTAAACCATCTATAATTTCATCACGTACGAAATTCATCCGACAAGGACTACAGTTGCCATGATTTTTTGAGCGTACAACAAAATCAGGTAAAATATCATTATGAACAAAATTAGGATTACGATCAAATTCTGCAAATGCTACGCCATCATGCGATTTCTTTCTAACTTATGTAGTGTCATTGAATAATGTTAAACACTAGTTTTTTTAAATAAAACACATTAAAAAAAATTAGATTTTTTACTGCTCACATGAATAGTGCAAGTAAATAAAATCACTGTACTGTTACGTGTAAAAAAATATACAGAGTGAATTAATTCACTCTGCGCTGTTCACTTCATAAAAGTGAACAATGCCAGCAAAGCAGGTGCATCTTGCTTCCATATTTTAAAAACAGCCTACCAAAAAAATATTGGTTACCACTTTAATCAAACATGTATTTTTTGTAATTTTTTCAAAACATACTTGCTGCTGTGTAGACAAATACACTCTTTTAATCAAATGAAGAAAAAACAGGTTAAGCGCGTGAATGTGGTCTTATACGTCCAAATATGTTAGAACTTTTTTTGTTGGGTTAGAAGCTGACCCATGCATACCCACTCATACTCGCTCCCTTGGATTCTTTTTTAACAACTTATTATTATTATGTTGATATCATTTCTTAAATTTTAATTCAAATTAATTATACTAAGATAATTAAAATTATAATTAAGATATTATTCCATTAAATAGCATTCAATTTTGTCTTTTTTTTCTAAATAAAATTATAATATTAGCAATCATTTCTTTAATTATTATACATGAACCATTATGCAATTATTTTTTCAATTTATAATCATGAATATTCTATGAAAATAAAATTTATATCTTGTTATAGTTTTATTATAAATTTAAAATGATTTTCTTAGATTAATTATTATTTTTCTCTTCAATTATATATAAAATATCAAGACATGTTCTCAATGTGGTTTTGTTTTATTAAAACTTGCTTTTTATATCATGAAGAGTTTTTTCATTTAAAAAACAATGTTTTTGATAAAATAAGGTATTTTTGTTAAAAAAGAGAAATGTATTAATAATGAAATGTAATTTAAATTAAAGAGATACGTTGTTTTATGATTACTTTAATTTTTGCAGAAATTATTCAAATGACCTTTAATTTTAATTCAAGAAATTAATCACGTCACTACTAAAAACTATTTTAGTCTAAGAATTATACAGATCAAATCAATTGTTGCAGGAAATCACAATTGCAATTATGTGCTAAGAATTATACAGATCAAATCACAGACATTATCATAATCTTCTCTGAGTCTCCGTGGTCACCACCCCCTCTTCTGCATTTCCTCCACTTTGGCCGGGAACATATCCCTGTTTGCTTAAAGTTGGAAGAATCCATTTATGGAAAATGGGAATTTCAAACAGTGATAGAGAAAGGAGATAGAAAGCATATTCGTTATAATTCGGTGCTAAGGCTATTGATTTTTGAATAATGAATACTCTATGAACTTAACCTTTCACTTTCTCCAAGCCATTCAATTTAAAATACAGATTTCCTAGTGCTTTCCTTACCATGCCATTATCAAGAAACATGTCCACTAGCCATTCTGTGCCATTTTAGACACAGAAGCCTTTGGTGGTGTCCTCTGACAAGACATTTGCACCTACTTTCACCACTACGACATCCCTTCTTTCAGTGCTTTCTAATTTGTCTCTGCCTCTTTTTGGTTATGCTCATGGTGGTCATCAGCACTGCACGTCTGCTTCCCGATCCCTGGGTCCTGTCTTTGTTGTCTGTTCTTGCTTGTGAAGAAGGCATGATTGATCAAAATTCAAAATCATCATCCCCATTTTTGCCACTATCTCGCTTTATAATAGGGGAGATAAAAAAGGTGATTAACTCGCATGCATTAAAGAAATGAAAGAGCCTCTATAGATGGTGAATCCTCTCACGGGTTCATCAGTACTGGTGGTAGCATTTTCCTCATCGTTTAATTGATGATTTGAACCAACTCTACGTTGGTGAGGTATTAATTAGAGACTTGCATTAAGTTAGTGATTGTTTTTTAAATTAAAAAAATATTAAAAAATATTTTTTAAATTTTTTTTAATTTTTTTTGATATTAATATATTAAAATGATATAAAATCATAAAAAAAATTTAATTTAAAACAAAAAATATTTATAAAAATACTTTTTAAACACAAAAATAAACACTTTTCAAATCCTTGACTTACTTGATTTATAGAGATCATCAATGTATCACCTTCAATTAATTAGATTTTCTCGACTTTTCAATATTTAAAAACCTTTATTTTTCATAATGCATCAAACACCTTATTTGTGACAAATAGCAATAAAATCAATTAGAAAAGAGAAATAGTGTCGGTTGTCAAACAAACTAATCTAAAAATATATTTTACCATCGAACAACAAGATCCAGTACTCTCATAATTAATTATTAGTTAATATAGTTGTATAAATAATTAATGCATGCTAGGCTTAGCTTACTTTATTTTGCAGATATTGAATGAACCTTCTACTCACCAACTAAGATCCAAATTGATCATAGCATAAACATATTGTCCTAGCTAACTAATTAAAGGGATATCAGCCTAGCCAGCTTCTCTGTGGAATTTGTCTGTCTGTGGATACTGTCCTTGGCTAATTATATAGTATAAGAGCAGATTAATACTAAAATCATGCCTTTATATATAGTTTACAGACTGTAAAGGGCATCGCGTGAACCTAAAAGGAGGCATTTCTCTTTTCGGGCTGTTGCCGAATAGTCTACACTCAAAGTGCTGATCCAACCAAAACTAGGTCAAATCCTTGTCCGAGAACTAGGATAGACTAACTGGAAATGGAGGGTGAATTCACCATTGAATATGCTTCCCATGGTTAATTTATTCTGTTGATGCTAAGGGATCGTGCTAATTAATTAGGTGATTAATCTTTTTGTGAGATTATCTGTGGTCTTATTCCTCCTTAAAGAATTGTCCTCAGTTTTTTCATTTATGATCTGCTAATTAATAATGTTTATCAGAATGGTAGTGATGGTCTTGTAGCACTAAAAGTTTCTTAGTGCTGATCATACACGACAATTTTTTTTTATTTTTTTTAATTTGACGATTAGATGGTATCTTCAAGGGATCAGATTCTGGACACTGAATCCATTTCCAGGATTACTATCAAGCTAATCTCCTCGTAATTTTATTCCGTCGCATGCACTCTTGAAGATAATGGTGTGCGGCAATATATAATTAATTCATCTTTCACGCAGTTTAATTCCTCCACTTTTATGATGATTGCTACATGTATAATCCCTTTGGAAAACCCCGAAGCCAGTTTGCCTTCAGCAGATCAGCACACTCGACCTCGTTCAAGATCTTCAAATATTTGCCTCTAGCACCCTTTTCAACTCTCGTGAATGAGTAGAATTTTTTTGGTTTCGACTTTAGACCTTGACAAGATCTAACCAGGCCCTTGTATGACCTCTTAAGAAAGAAAAAAAATCATAGACACCAGTGGAATAAGCTAGCTGTGAAGTAACAATCACTGTGTTAATGATTCAGTGCTAGCTGATGCAAAGCTAAAACCCATCATGAAACAACCAATCATGAAAAATAATAAAGCTAAAACCCAAAATTAACAAGAAACAAGAAAAAAGTCTAAACAATGGTCTGAAACTTTGAAGGAAATTTTGAGAGTTTTCAGAGTGAAATTTGATGTATCCAAGTAGCAAACGAGTTTAAGCGTGAAAGGAAACTCAACATCAGTTTAGTTTTTTTGTCAGGAACACACCTATAAAATTTATACTTAATATAACGATCAAATAATTTTTTTTTGAGTTAGGCTGTCCATTTAAACCCTTTTTTAATCATTTTTGTGTATCAATCTATAAAATCATGGAGTAATTATTGAGAATCAATCCCCCATCATTCATTATAATGATCGCATGATCATTATCAGATATTGCCTGACAGCTATAAGGAACAAATGAATTGAACTACATCTATTGATTCTACGCAGGGAAACATTCCTTCTCTTTTTCCTCACAGAAAGAAGAGATAAAAAAAATGAAAGGAGAAAGAGAATCTTACTAGTTCTTCGGCAGAATAAGTGGACAAGATCATATAGCAACATGCATGCCTAGGCATAAAGCCATAGGGATTTGTTAGAAAATAGAAGTAATTTATTAAGAACAGTAGCACGACGAGAGTAGCAACAAAGATTGCATTCCTGGCAAACAATAGATAAAATAAAAAAACAAAGAAAAGGGGAAGATTGCGTTCTGACGGGCCAGAAGAACATAAAAACAAACGAGGGATGGCTGGAAATATTGGGGATTTGTTGATTCTTTTTTAATCACAGAGTTTTTTATCGAAACCTTTTCCCCAAGGATATCCTTTATATATGTGTCTTTTATAAAGTCACTTGTGGGATTGAATAATTTTGTTAACTGTCCAAAAGATACCCTCTCTATTTACTTGCATGTTACTGTCCAATAAAAATTTATACGACCCACCGCGAAGCGTGTGTTACATAACTAATATAAAGCTATTTAAAATACATCATAATTATTAAATTCGGATCTAATTTGATTGGTTGACTTGAGAATTTCATGACTTAGAACCTAACTCGAATCGAGTTTCAAGTTGAATAAAATAGATATTAATCCGAGTTGATCTCCTAGAATTTTTAGCGATATGGTCAATTTAATCAAAACCCAATTGAATCAACTCCAAAGAATTATTTTTTATTTTAACTTGAATTGATATAATAACTCATATCCTTTTTTAAATTAGCTATTGAATCACGTCTGATGATTATGATTTGCACCATATAATTCATTGCATTTGAATAAAAAATATTTTTTTTATATTACTTATTTTTTTTCTTTTTTTTTTTCAACCGCCAGAGAATAAAATAGTAAAGTGAACAATATATCAATGAACAACATGTATCTTATACAAGAGTATGCTAAAACTATATATTTATTGTCCTTTTCAGAAATAATGGAATGGTTATGCATCTTATTCAGTTTATGTCACTCGGGGATTCAAAATCGTTTCTTACATAAGCACATATCCAAATAAAAGTCATACAAAATTAATATTCAATTATTAATCATTAAAATCCTTCCACTCCAATTGTTGAATTTGCTGATTGCTAATGTTTGATATTTGTTTCCAACTTTCCATACTATTATTATTATTATTATTATTATTATTATTATTATAAATGAAAAGGCCCCTTGACCTGCACTGGCTTTTCAAGAAGTGGCACCATTGAGAAGGAAGTTAATACTTATTTTTTAATTTTTTAAAAATACATTAAAATAATATATTTTTATTTTTAAAAATAATTTTTAACATTAACCTATCAAAATAAACACAAAATGAAAATGACGAGAGATAGCCGAGAGTTTTAGCCGAAAAAAGAAAGACAGAATTAAAACAGTGGAGCAAAAAAACATGTGGAATTAATTTATTTTATTATTATCTTTTTTGCATGTTAATCTCACATATACTGATGTAGAGACGAAGATCCCCAGAAGATTGAGATTTTGCAGGGTGGCCGCCTTCAAGAGAGGAATGTTTGGCCAGGCTGGCCGTCAGAATAAAAATCTATGGCCTCCAAATTGAGAAGGTTGACCAGAGTGAAGCAAGCTGTGACTAGGAGTTTATTATATAGACGGAAGTACGAAAAATAAAAATAAACTAAGTCTTCAATTTGATTAAACAAATATAAATACTCTTGAATTATAGTCATTTGGACTCAGATACTCTAACTGCTGCGAGCAAAACAACAGGAAAACTTTTGAATTTGGAAGAGTTGGGTTTTGGGTTACTCTATTAATTCTTAGAAAAAAAACCACCTAACATTGACCCTTTTCTTTTCTTTTATCTATATTAATGTTTTCTTTACAAATTTTCTTCGAAAGGTCACATGTATAAGCGTTAATAATTGAAGAAGAATTTGTTCAAGGAAAACTAGGTCCAATGAGGCAATTTTCCCCTTGAAACCAATGTTGTTCAAATATGATGATGTTATAAAATTTAAAATGTTTAGAAATGGGTTTTTTAACCGTTGCATTATGGGTTAATCATATATTCTAGAAAGATAGTCTATTTTTCATTGTTTATAAAACTTGTAACTTGTTGTAAAAAAACTTGTAACTTGCAAAACAATCATCTTTGATGGGATTTGAAGAACCTCAGATAATAAAGTCAGTGTCATTTAAACAAATAATTATAATAAATAAAAGAATGAAGTATTTATTCTGATATGATAAATACTAAATTAGAAAGGTATTTTGGTTGAGAATAGAGATTGTGAATCCTTTATTTGTATGATTTTGAGGGTATTTATACTCCTAAAACCCTGTAGAAAAGACACATCTTAAGAGTTTAGGAGGTCTTTATACTTCTATAGCATTCATTAGATATAAATATCCCTGACATTAATATTAATATGGGATGAGTATCCTTAACATAAATATTAAAGGGGGATGATAGATAACTATCCTTGACACTTGACATTAATATTAATGGGGGATTAGAGATGAATATTTCAAACATCAATATTTTAGGTCAAAAGAATAAATAAACGGGTCTTATGGCCCAACATGAGACTTGTAATAATCTCCAGGCCTTTAACCCTTTATTTTTGGCACACTGCTAAGCCTAAGGTAGATGGATCTAGCAGTGTGTTAGACTCGTGTCCCATTAGGCACGGTGTGCAGCCAAGCTCAAGAGCCCTGGGTCTGACAGCTTGCTATACTCAAGTTCGTTTGGTTTCAGTATGTAGTTGAGCCTAAGAATGTTGAGCCTAACAACATGGTAGACCCATACCTATTTGGGCTTGGCACACAACTAAGCCCAAGGTCGATGGGTCGAGAAGGTCGTCAAACCTATGCCTAATTGGGCTTGGCATGCAGCCAAGCCTAATGGCAATGAGTGTGGCAATTTACTAGACTCATGTCTAATTAGGCCTAGCATGTAACCAAGTTCAGGATATTGGGTCTGACAGCTCGTCAACCCCATGATCAATTGGACTTAGGCAGTGTTTGGGAACGCGGTTCAACCCGCGTTCCCAAAAATTTGAAATTTTTTTTTTTGCTAAAATTTAATATGGTTTGTACGTTTTGGATCGTTTTGATGTGCTGATGTAAAAAATGATTTTTAAAAAATGAAAAAAATCATTGGCATGCATTTTGGCCTGAAAAGTTATTTGAAAAGCACCTGCAACCACAGTGCGAAACAAGCTCTTAGTGCACAATCAAGCCTAAGGGTAATGAGTTTGGTAATTCATTAGATTCATGTCCAATTAGACCCGGCGTACAACAAAGCCCAATGGTGTTGAGTCTGGCAGCTTGCTAAACTCATGCTCATTTAGGCTCGACATACAGTCAGGCTCAATGGTGGTGGGTTTGATAGCTCGCTAGATCCATGCCCTCTTGGGCTCGACTTGTAGCCACATCTAAGTACGTTGGATCTGGAAGCGAGATAAACTCATATAATATAAGCCTGATATTCTGTCAAATCAAGGGATGTTGGGTATGAAGAAAAGCCTCGCCCAATTACTACTTGTGCTAAAAATTCATTTTTTATAAAGTGCCCAAAATAATTATCCATCAAAACTCAAGCACAAATGACTTTCTGATCCGCCTCGATGCAAATGTCTTCTTTGATAATGATCTAGTCATGATTTGTTTGTAGTCTGAAAAACTGGCATCTATTTCTAAATATTTATTTATGGGACGGCAAAACTTTACTCGTTCTGCACGTCATTAATTATCCTCAAATATGCCCTACAATGAATCTTGTGTTAATTAACTCGACCATGTTACACGGGAATTAAAATATTAACCATTCGTGCTCGTTCGGATCATGCACTGATAGCGAGAATACACACAAACACTTGTTGTAAAACTCTATGCTGTAAAAAAAAAAAAAAACTCTATGCTGTACATAAATCAACCTCGTACCATGCATACCATAAAAATAATAATATATAAATATTATTTTTTTCTGCAAGGAACACTTCAAGTCTGGCTGTGCACCCAAGCTTTGATGAATAATCATAAAAAAATCCAAGATGGGTTGAACTTCAATGTCTTTTTGTTCAAGATTATCTGAGTTTTGAGGTGAGGACCGCTTTACATGATTTGTAACTATCCAAGTCAAAGGAGCATTGTGTTGACCACCATGGACATGTAGCAGTAAGTTGACCAAAGCAATCAAAAGCAGTCCATTGTAACATGTTCTTGTTTCTTGTCTAGACTCGAGCTCCATTCCTTAGTCTAGATCTTCTTTCTTGCTGACTTCAAACATCCATCTTGTTTCTTTAATATGGCTTGATGACTACTTAATTAGGTGAGTAGCACGACGAAGACGAAGCATGGCTCAACTTCAATCCGCCCCTTTACACCATGTCCGCTGAAACAACAGCTGAAGATTTAAAAATAAATTTAAACTAAATAAACACGATTTCAAGAATTATATAAATCTTAGGAATTACATCATTAAAAAAGTAATATTATTCATGAAAATAATAATTAATGCACGGGACCATGACATGGGGAGGGTCCCATGTCTCCCCAGAAAACATCCAGGCAATGGAACAAATATTAATAACACTTAGTGGCCGGCAAGTCATGAGCCAAACATGTACTTGGCATGAAACTTAGGAGGTTAAAAAAGTTTTTCATATTTATGTTGTTCGATTCGTCTACGACACTGGACAATGTTTATGTCCGTGCATTGTAACGTACGTAGCTCGACATTGTAATACATACAAATCAAAACTTTAAGGATTCTATATTGCTTACGTGATTGTTCTTGTGCAATTAATTAGAAAAAAAGTGGGAAAGTGCTATTAATTATAATTTCAATTTAAAAATGCGAGAGGGAGGGCTTCGTTAATTTGAGCAGCTCCACATGGTGCAACTAAGTTTTCGAGTGCTCATCTTCGAAAGGAAAATCGTGCCTTAATTGCTCTTTTAGATTTTTACATTGCATATTTAATTGATTATTATTATTTTTCTTTTACTGTCATTATGAAGCTTAATTAATTAGCTGACATTCCATTAATTCTTTATTGGAATAGGTTTAATATTTATCTCTTGAGAAACCATGATATATAGACACGCTTTTTTTTTTCAAAGAAAAAAAGGGCTTACTATTTTATTTTCGTACCATACATTATCAAATTATTGCTTAGCTATGAATTAAGAAAGACATATCTATTGATCTCTTGCAATTAAGAATTCATTCTCTTCATGATAACTTAATTATCCAATTAATTATGCCATAAAATATATATGGTATCATTCAATAATAGCAAATGTCAATTCATTGCCTCAGAAAATCCACCAACACCATATTTTGTATACATGTACAGAAACAGGATGACGCCCCAAGCCAGAAGCTTCTAAGTAGGAGTACATGGAATTAAGTCGAATGTTGGCTTGTGTGAATCGAATATAATAATATTGAGGGTGTAGTTTAATTGATCAAGTTTTAAGTTTGTTTACAAACTTCAGAGTCACTGAAAACTTATATGGTCATTAACTTCAGATTCATAGAATTAATCGAAATGCGCATAAGCTGGTCCGGACATTTACATTAATATAAAAAAATACAAAAATAATAATACTTCGACACTGTAACATTGGATATATACTTTGGAATAATGAATAAAAGTATTGAGAGAGAGAGATTCTCCAATCTGTCTTTGTTGGTCTTGTTATTTTAATTGATGAGTGAATCAAGAATACTTAATTCAGTTTCCAAGTTGATAGCCACATGCTATGGTTGCAAGGAATATTTTTGCTAATTGCTTGTCTATTTCCATCACACAATTCCAATTTTAATGATGTATATGTTGTAGCCTTCCCCAGTATGCATACATGGTTTAGCAAAACAAGTTTAAAGAAGAAGAATATGGTGGATAATTTTCACTTAATGAATTCCTCTTGTGGTAAGAATATGGTGGATAATTTTCACTTAATTAATCCAAAAACTCATTTTGATATTGAAATTGAAGGTTTCTTTTGTGAAATATTAACACGAAAATGCAACTTTCTTTTTCAAAAGCAATGATTTTTATAAAAACTATAAATTAATTTTTACTCTAGTTTTAAATTTCTACCATGTCTTTGAAGCTCACTGGATTTGATATTTTTACATGATTATCATGGGCATGTAATTATAGGGATAAGGTCCATATAAATGAAACCCACCATCTTTATTATTATTATTATTATTATTATTAGTATTATTATTGTTAATTTTTGAGCAGTATAACAGACATGATGATAAAGTTTATTGTATAGACATATTTGATTGTTTGTAAGAACAATAAAAGTTAATAAAATTTATTTTTGACATCAACGTCTTAAAACAATTTAAAAATATAATTTGAAGCTATTTTTTTTTAAAAAAAAACAATTTCAAAAACACAGATGGAAGTAATGCAAAATACAACCGACAAGTTTTCTTGCCGAGCCAGTTCAATTTAATGTTATGTATTAGCTATCTCATTTACATTCACACAAAGACCTATAACCTATCTCATTTAAGAAAGGCATGATTTATATATCAAGATAAAAACTGCTGAGAAGGATCCTATGATTGTTCAAAGCAGGTGAGTGTTATTTGCCCACTCACTATCGTGCACGGTTGATATTATAGTTTTTTAATATTTTTTATTTTTTAAATTTATTATTTTTATCAGTACATCAAAACAATTTAAAAACATCCAAAAATTAATTTGAAACAAAAAAGAATTTAATTGTTTATAAAAGCTCTTCCTAACCGCGAAAACAAATAGCGCCTACACATAATATGTTCCTTGTATAACATAACACTAGTATATTTGCCCGCGTTTCGCTGCGGGTTAGACTATTTTTTTTTTTCTAAACTTCAAAAAATGTTATGAGTATGGATAATTTTTTAGTAGTATTATTAAATCAATTAAGCAGTTCGACCTTAAAACCTGCCAACCTAACTCTTTGTCTAACTCAAGTTTCAAATTAAACCGTGTGGGAGCTAATCCAAAGTGAATAATTCAAATTAATAGGTCCAAAGACAACTTGAATGATTGATAAAATTATGATATAACTTTTTTAAAAAAAACTTTAAGATGATATTTTTTTTTAGTATTGGGACGATGACATATTGGATCGATCCCAGTCACCTTGCGACCTGGGTCATGAAATTTAATGAGTTTAATAATTTTGTTGTTTTTGTAAATTACTTTTATTTTATTTTATGATAAAATTAGATGCTTGCAAAATTAAGCATCAACCTTAAAAAGATGTTATTGAGATCGTGATAACCTTATAAAAAATAAAAAAACCATGAATTCCATTTCCCAACCAATCCAATATTGAAGAAGAGTGAAATAAAAAAAACAATTAGAAAAATTAAAGGACCCGAAAACTAAAAAAAAAACATATCATGTTTGATGGGTAACCCAAGTCAACACATCAAACTCGCAAATCAGGTAATGGACTCCATTGGGATTAATAAATTGTTTTTTTTCCTGAACTATTATTTATTTAACTATATGATAACAAAAATAGACGATTGTAAAATCAAGCATCATACTAATATTAAGGCATTTAAAAAAAATATGATAATTTTATAAAAAGTAAAACGAAACAAATTATTAAACTCAATTCTTAATCAGCCCAATATTAAAGGATAAAATCAGAAAAAAAAATGATTTTTTTTTATAGAAAAGCTAAAGTTCGCCAAACCCATCAATAGACCCATGGACTTTCTAAAATTTAATAACATGTCTTTTTTTTTCAAAACTATTTTCTTAACTATATGATTGAAAAAAATAGACAATCATATAATCGAGTTCAATTAAAAAAAAAAAAGTATCCTGCTAAACCTGCGAACCGGAACAATCAGGGTTATCTCACCAAACTTGCAAACCAGGTCATTCACTCCACAAAGTTTAAAACCTAGTTTTTTCAAAATCATTTTATTTTATTTAAATAAACTTTTTTAAAAATAGATTATACCATGATACTGAGATATTTTTTTAATACCAACCCAATATTAAGATATTTTTCCGATACAACAATAACTATATAAAATATAAATTAAAATAAATTATTACCTTTAAATTCTCATATATACAGACTAATTTTTTTAAAAAAAGTTCAATAACCAAAGAAAAAAAAAACACATACACACCGTAGTAATCTTCGTTGCTAATGGATCTAGAAAAACAGTGTCATCCCGGCATCTTTTAACTTTATCCTTGATAAAGTCACATAATGATAACTAGGGCTCACCTAATTTCTCTTACTATAAAATATCTCCTATGTATAAATGACATGTATCTCACAATTATTATGAGATACATGTCATTTATGAAGAGGGAGTATTCAAAGTATTCATAATGATACTGTAAATAGGGTGATAAATGTTATTTTTTAAAAAAGATATAAAAAAAAATATTAAAAATATTTTTTTTTGATATTAACATATCAAAACGGACATAAAAACATGAAAATATAATTTAAAACTACAAAAATTAATTTAAAACTACATAATTATCCTTGTACAGTACATCAAATCTTATTTGTACACAGTACGTATTTGGTAGGAAAAACTGTTAGACCAAATTCCAATCAACCTCCTAACGAAAAGGGAAATATTAAAAAAAGATCATAGAAAACGTATGGAGTTCCCAAAAGTAAAAAAAAGGGGGCAGCGGTAAATGAAAGGTGAAATAGAAAAACACTAATAATTAATAATAATAAAACTAATAATAAAACACCTATCAATCAGTTCGGTACATGCGCTTATAATATACGAGCAACATTTTTTGTGGATTCACATGTGGTTCCACAATTCTGCATGCACTTTAATCTATTCTATCTCCACTATTATGGGTTCTTTTTAGAATATAATTGTTTTTTAAAGTTTTTTTTATTTAAAAATATTTAAAAATATTTTTTTTATTTTTTAAAAATTATTTTTATACCAGTATATTAAAATAATCTAAAAATATTAATTTAAAACAAAAGTAAATAAAAATATTAATTTATTTTAAAAATATTAAAAAAGAAGAAGCATATATATCTTCTCTCTCTCCTCCACGACCAGAGAAAGGAGTGAAACCAATCCATTATTCCCTCGCTGAAAATAAATAAATAAACAACCTTTTCCGACCCTATTCTTTTTCTCGATTTTCATGGCTTTTGCTTTTGCTTTTTCCTTTTCTTTTTCTTTTTAAATAATTTCTACCTCTCTTTAATCTAGTGGAGTTTGTTTTTTGAAAAGTGGTTTTCAGAAAATCACTTTTCAAATTTTTCTGTGTTTGTTTGCCATTATAAAAGTTAGTCAATGAAAAATATTTTTTGATAAAGAAAAATATTTTTCAGTCAAAAAAAAATTTGACTTGATTTCCAGAAAAGTGTTTTCCTTCTATTCTAGGCGGAAAATACTTTCTGAAAGTTGTGAAAAATTTAGAAATGTCATATTATTTGCCGATTATATCAAATTTGGTCCTCAAACTTTTGATTGCTATATATATATATATATATATATATATATATATATATTGTTTTGAATATTTGTTTTTCAATTTCATCCCTTAGAATTTAATTTTTATATTAATTTTGATCCTCATTTTTATTTTACTTTTCCCTTATCATTTTTTAATTGAAATTTTTTATCTATCAAATTTGATCCTTATTTTTTTATCGTTACTTATTTTATTTGAAATAATTTATGAAATGTTAATTATTATTATTTTAATTTCTTCATCTTACAATTTTTTTTATTTGATCTTTATTATTCTGATTATTATTTATTTTATTTAAGATAATTTATGAAATTATATTTTTTTCAATTTTATTCTCATTCAAATTTTTAATTTGTAAGATTTGTTCCTCGTTATTTTAATAAACTTGAAAAAAATAAAATATTAATAAGTTATTTTCCAGCTCATTTTCTATAACATAACCAAATACTGAAAAATATTTTCCAACTTATTTTTCATTACACTACCAAATATTATAAAATACTTTTTTAAAACTCACTTTTTTTAAATTCACTTTTCTCAAAATTCATTTTTAAAAATAAAAAACAAATTTCCAACAAACAAAAGTACTAAAACGACACCACCTCATCATTCCATATTCTTAAGAGTCCCCTCCTCCACTCCAAGCTTCTCTGCTTATAAATCTTCTTGCCTGCTCCCCTCTCTCCTCCTCAAAAGAAAGCCTCTTCTTCTTCAAATCCTTCATTCCTTGCAAGGTGTGCTTCTCCTCTTGTCTTGGGCCCGTGTCTACTTCTTCTCTGCCTCTCACCTGAAGCCAAGCTGGCCTTTAATGCAGTTACGGTTGTGATGATCTAATTCTCACGAGGTTCTTGCTTCTTCTTCTTCTTGTTTTTTTTTGCAGAGAGATTTAGAGATAAAAACGATGGCTGCCGAGCTGGAAAAAAGCAACAAGGCAGCTACCAAAAAGTTGCAGAAGAGCTACTTTGATGTGCTAGGCCTTTGCTGTTCTTCAGAGGTTCCTTTGATCGAGAATATCCTCAAGTCACTCGATGGTGTTAAAGAGTTTTCAGTGATTGTCCCAACAAGAACAGTGATTGTTTTCCATGACGATCTCCTCATTTCTCAGCTCCAAATTGGTAATCATTTCTGAAACTTTAAATCTTCTCTTCCTTTTATTTTTTTGATCTTGATCGGTGCACTGTATCTTAATTTCGTTCTTTTCTTTCCCAGCCACATGATTTTTGTTTTTTGTTTTTTATTTATTTATGCTTTTTAAGAAAGCCATCAATGCCTTGGCTTTTTCCTCATGGTCTTTTCTCATGGGCCATTGAGGTTGATTGCATAAATCACCAATTGACATGGCTTGTTCTTAATCATCATCCTAACACCTGGCTTAAAAATTGTTTTGTAATAAATTACGTGTCTAACAAAAGTTGCAGAACCTCAAATCCTCTTTCTCTGAATTTCCTGAACAATTAAATGTTGAGATTTTGAAGAATCTTGATGATGATGTTTCTTGCACAAATACATGAACTTCGTAGGTGGTCAGTTACTGTCTCTTGCTTGGACTTGGACAACGATAAGCCAAAAATTCGGCCAAAAAGGTCGATCAAGATGAGATGTCCGAGTCATTAGCTGGTGGGCTATTGCTTTGGTGGCTGCTATAAATGAACTGGATGCCGAAGTTTTTCCTGCAATTCATTAACAAGCTTAATCTCTTCTTTTCAAAACTATGTTCCAAATTTTACATTTTAAAATTTCACTTTAATCCATATTCTTACCCATCTTTTCGATTTGTGCTCTTGTTTTACTATATGTGTACAAGTAACAAGATGCTCGATCACAAATCCTTTTAAAGAATAAAAATAATAATATTAGTTGAGCTACAGACTCAGTTTATGAGTTTTAGTTGTAGAAATTTCTTCTCCTTTATTATTATTATTATTAATAATAATAAAAGAGAAGAAATTTAATCATTTTTAAATTAATTTCTGGGCCACATAACAATCCCCTTTTCAAAGGATAATGATGGTGCAAAAATATAAGCTACCACTCCGTTAGCAAAGATGACATTTTGATCTGCCAATTTGTATATGCAATTATGGGACACTCCTTTCTCTCTTCCATGAATGGATGCTGAAAGGAGCATTATGGTCCAAGAGCATAGTCTCTACACGTTATGTTTTTCATGATCCCGGGTTTTTCATTGTTAGGTTTGAAAAAGAATTAACTTCTTGCTGCAGGAACCACTTACTGCCAAAATTTGTATTCTAATTACCGGGACGTTGATTAATTCTTGACAGTTAAGGCTCTAAATCAAGCAAGACTGGAAGCAAATGTTAGAGCATATGGAGAGACCAAGCACCAAAAGAAATGGCCTAGCCCATATGCAATGGCTTGTGGTGTGTTACTTTTGTTATCACTTTTGAAGTATGTCTATCATCCTTTGCGTTGGTTTGCTATTGGAGCAGTGGCTGTTGGCATCCTTCCCATCTGCTTGAAAGCTGTTGCTTCCTTGAGGAATTTTAGGCTTGATACCAACGTTCTTATGCTTATTGCAGGTAACTTAATTTTTCCTTTTTTTTCCCACTTGCATGAATAGCATGGATTACTCATGGATTTTACAGTGGTAGCAAAGTCAAATTTTTACCATTATTTTGCACCGAAAGTTTTCTGTTATTATTCATATTTGTTTTCTATCATCACTTTATCGTGTCTTTTGTGGATAAGTATGTCTTGGTAGTTTCACAAATCACTTTCCACGTATAGGCCACCATTATATACTTACACCAGCTCCACCTTCCCTTCTATGTAAAGGTCCATATAGTAGCTGAAAACTTTTATAGGATCTTTCTTCTGCTAGGAAACTTGATAAACCTAGGGCCAGGCTAGGCCAGGCTAGGCATATATCATATCTTCTTTCAAGTTAGAAGCATTGAAGAATGAATGCACAACTAATTCAGGATACTAACAAACCCGTTTGATTTCTTAGAAATTTCTCTGCCAGTAGTAAGCATAGTGGTTTCTTGGCAGCCCACGCGTTGATTTTTGCTAGCTAGTTATTAAATGTAGTCCACCCATTTTCTTCAAGGTTGAAATTTTGACCATATAAATATAGTTTGGAAAATTCAAGCTAACTGAATTTGACCTCCACTTATGGGCACTGGCTACATTAATCCAAATGGTATCTTGTCTCATCATTCTATAACTCTTTGATGATTTTTTTTTACACCCTGGTTTCCTTCTTCCTTCAAATCTAACCTAAATAGTATTGCTGTAAAAGGTGAACCATGATTTGATGACTTTTAAGTTATTTATTACTCATAATGTGCTATATAATTTTAATTCTTTTTCAAGGATTCGATTTTTATCCTAAAAGCTATAAGACACATGGCCACATTTGAAGTAACTTGACCAAAGAGCATGTTGAAGTCAATAATGCTAAAGCATTTTCCTTCCCTTTTTTATGTTCCTTTTTGTTTATTCTGTTAACTTGGTGTTCCACAAATACATTGGAAACTCAAAATGGCACGGCTTTACAAGTATGTTTTACACATCAGAAAATCAGTCAAGACCCCTCTTCCTTCTTGGAAAATGGTGGGCATAACATACTGAAATATAGTATATTTTATTTAAACAAACACTCCAGAGAAAGTGTTTGATTAAATAAGTAAATCCATGAAGTACAGACATTTGAACTTTTGAATTTACCCATGCTATCAGGACTCGCATGCATGCAGCTTCTTGTCCAAATCTTGTTTTGTCTATATTTTTTAACCTATTATCAAAGGAGGGATCAGTACCTAACTTTGTCTTGACTTTTAGTAGTTGCTGTATAAGGTAAGAATTAATGCGAAGCTGAAACAATCTAACTTTTGAATTGGATTTGTAGTTAGTTTATTTTAGCAATAAACTATATTGGACTAAAGAAAAAGAAGTGAGAATTAATGTGAAATATCTATATTGAATTGCTGACGGATTATATTAATGTTAATAGTATATATTTGGATGAAGCAGGTGCTTGTTTATAGTATTATGCTTAATTTACTTGTCTGACTCACGAAGTATTAATTTGTGACAGTCATAGGAACGATTGCGATGGATGATTATATTGAAGCAGGAACTATTGTCTTCCTGTTCACTATTGCAGAATGGCTAGAGTCAAGGGCAAGCCACAAGGTAATCTCAAGATAGTAATTGTGTTAAAAATATGTATTTGTGCTAGCTAATAGTCTGCCATGTCCAATGATATAGTAGAATGGTACAATAAGCAGAAAAGTTTTCTCCATTAATGGGTAGTAATTGAATTTGTGACTTCAGAACCTTGCTGTTCGAATTTTGAAATGGTTAGCCCTGAATTTTACCCTTGCTTTGACTTAGTTGCAAGATCAAAATCAGTAATGAAACTTTGTAAATGGATCAAAGACATGGACATATTTTCCTTTGTCCTCAAACATATTGGAAGTAGAAGCCTAAGAACTACCATGCTGATTCTGGATGCTATTACAGAATGGAAATGAATTTCATTGTACATACAGAGTTCGATACTTAATGCTGAAAATACAACGTTTCTGCAGGCCAATGCTGTCATGTCATCATTGATGAGCATAGCTCCACAGAAAGCAGTCATTGCTGAAACTGGGGAAGAAGTGGATGCTGATGAGGTCAAGTTAAACACTGTTCTTGCAGTTAAGGCTGGTGAAGTTATTCCCATTGATGGAGTTGTTGTCGATGGTAACTGTGAAGTGGACGAGAAAACGTTAACTGGGGAGTCATTTCCAGTCCCCAAACAGGTGGATTCAACTGTCTGGGCAGGCACCATTAACCTTAATGGTATCAATACCTCTTTCTGGCCTTGTGCGAATTGTTTCTGAATGGATTTTGGTTTTGGTGGTAATGGGGTATTTTCCATTCTCAGGTTATATGAGTGTTAGAACTACTGCTCTTGCTGAAGACTGTGTGGTGGCTAAAATGGCAAAGCTTGTGGAAGAAGCTCAAAACAGCAAGTCTAAAACTCAAAGGTTCATAGACAAATTTGCTCAATACTATACTCCAGGTTAGTCATGCTTCAGTCTAATTAAACACCATTCATCAAGTTTTATAGGCCTTGGCTGAAGTAGAGTATCGAGTGTTAAAGAATAATATAAATCAAATCTTGAAGCCTCAACCTAATAGCTTAAGCTTTTGGGTTGGGATGATTTTTTGAAATGGTATTAGAACTTTGATAGCCAAACAATCTCGAGTTCAAATCCCACCATCTTCATTCTCTCTTCTAATTAATAGCACAAGGTAGTGTGGGTCTGTGTAAATTTTAAATCTAAAAGGCTTTCACTTGAGAGAGTATGGTAGAGAATAATATAAATTATATCTTGAAGTCTCACCTAATAGCTTAACTTCTTGGATTAAGATGGTTCTTTTGTACTTAGAAGTAGTATTTGGAGTTTGGACAGCCCTTCACTTCAGTCTTTTAGAGTGAATCAGCTGCTCGATTTCTGGACAATCCTCCTACGTTCTCATTTATTTCATTTGTTTCCAATTTTCAGCGGTGATTATTATATCGGCTAGCTTTGCAGTGATACCGCTTGCACTACGATTGCACGACCGTAATCGCTGGTTTCGTTTAGCATTGGTTGTTTTAGTCAGTGCATGTCCATGTGCTCTAATCCTGTCTACACCAGTTGCAACATTTTGTGCTCTAACAAAGGCGGCATCAGCTGGTCTTCTGATCAAAGGGGGCGACTATCTTGAAACACTAGGCAAGATTAAGGTCATGGCTTTTGACAAAACCGGTACCATAACAAGAGGTGAATTTGTTGTCACAGATTTCCAACCTCTCTGCAATGATATCAGTGTAGACACATTGCTCTATTGGTAAAGACCAGCTCTATTTTGCTATAATTATGGTAAATTTTTCTCCACTGGAAAGTGATGTTCATGAAAGTTTCACAGGGTATCAAGCATCGAGAGTAAATCAAGTCATCCTATGGCGGCTGCACTTGTCGACTATGGAAAGATGCATTCAATAGAGCCACAGCCTGAGAAAGTGGAGGAATTTCAAAATTTTCCTGGAGAAGGAATTCAAGGAAAAATTGAAGGGAAAGATATATATATTGGGAACAGAAAGATTGCTCACAGAGCATCTGGAACAGGTAAAAAGCCTGTATATCCTAGTAATAAACTGCTATCATTGGGCTTTCAAGGTGTTCTAATTACTTTGGTGATGGGTTCTTATAGTTCCAACACTAGAAGGCGACAAGAAGACAGGAAAGTCTGTCGGATATGTGTACTATGGAGCAACTCTTGCAGGGATTTTTAGTCTCTCTGATAGCTGTAGGACTGGGGTTGCTGAGGCCATTAAGGAACTGAAGTCATTAGGCATTAAAACTGCAATGCTTACTGGAGATAGTGAAGCGGCGGCTATGTATGCACATGAACAGGCAAGCTCTTATCCATAATCATCTCTAATTTATGTTCTATTTGCATTCAACTTCGAACTGACATGGAAGTAAATTTAATGCCATGTGCAGCTAGAGCATGCTCTTGAAGTTGTTCATGCAGAACTCCTACCTGAAGACAAGGCGACTATTATTAAAGAACTTAAGAAGGAAGGACCAACAGCAATGATTGGAGATGGTCTGAATGATGCCCCTGCATTAGCTACTGCTGATATTGGCATTTCAATGGGAATTTCAGGTTCAGCACTTGCAACAGAGACAGGGCATGTGATTCTTATGTCCAATGATCTCAGGAAAGTACCAAAAGCCATCCGGCTTGGCCGTCAATCTCATAGAAAAGTGATTGAGAATGTGATTATGTCCATGACTACAAAGTCTGCTATCCTGGCCTTGGCGTTTGCTGGTCACCCACTTGTTTGGGCAGCTGTTCTTGCTGATGTAGGTACATGCTTGTTGGTCATTTTGAACAGCATGCTGCTTTTACGAGGCACTCATGCAGGGAAATGTAGCAAATCATCAGGTGCGTCGCATACACACAAACATGGTACTAGGAATTCATCACACAATCATCATAATTGTTGCTCTAGCCAAAATGTCAAGAAGGTGGAATGTGGGGCTCAAAAGTGTTGCTCTAGCGCAAAAGTTGAGCAGGTGCAGAGCGGGGCTCTAAACTCAACCTGTGCCTCAAGGTGTTGCTCTAGTCCAAAAGTTGAGAAGGGGCCAAGTGGGTCTCAAAATTCAAGCTGCACCTCAGGGTTTCGCTCTAGCCCTAAAGTTGAGAAGGTTCACAGTGGAGCTCAAAATTCAAGTTGTGCCTCAGGATGTTGTTCTAGCCAGAAAGTTGAGAAGGCGCAGCTTGCCGCTCAAAATTCAAACTGTGCCTCGGGATGTTGCTCTAGCCAGAAAGCTGAGGTGAAGCTTGTGGCCCAGAATCCAAGCTGCGACTCAGGGTGTTGCTCTAGACCAAAAGTTGAGAAGGTTCAGAGCGAGGATCAAAATTCAAACTGTGCCTCGGGATGTTGCTCTAGCCAGAAAGCTGAGGTGAAGCTTGTGGCCCAGAATCCAAGCTGCGACTCAGGGTGTTGCTCTATACCAAAAGTTGAGAAGGTTCAGAGCGAGGATCAAAATTCAAACTGTGCCTCGGGATGTTGCTCTAGCCAGAAAGCTGAGGTGAAGCTTGTGGCCCAGAATCCAAGCTGCGACTCAGGGTGTTGCTCTATACCAAAAGTTGAGAAGGTTCAGAGCGAGAATCAAAATTCAAACTGTGCCTCGGGATGTTGCTCTAGCCAGAAAGTTGTGAAGGAGCATTGTGTGGCTCAAAGTTCAAGCCTTGCCTCAGGATGCCAATCTAGCCAACATAGTATCAGCTCATGCAGAAACCAAGAGTGCGCTGACTCAGCTAAGAGCCATGATGCACGTGTAGCAACTAATGCTAGTGGAGTTCATGAAGCCAAGCACCACGATCATAGTTGCTTTAACACAGTCAATCCTAACACAGAGGCAAATCATCCACGCAGCCATGACTGTTCAACCCCTCCCAAATTGAAACATCTATGCCATAATTCAGTAGAAACTCAAGGAAAATGCTCAGATGGAGATGGTCTTCATAAGGAAAAACACTGCCACCATTCACACGGTGAACCTGCTGCTACTCATCATGGTATTCATCACCATTCAAGTCATTCTTCTCATGATTTAGAAGGCAGCCAAAAAACGACAGACAATACTACTAATTGCTGCTCCAAGAGCAGTTGTAAAAACACTATAGACATTCCCAAGAATGAAGAGTCACTCGGAGAGATTGTTGAATCCAGTTGCAGTCCCCAGCATCAACATCAAGAGTTACACCAGGAGTTGAAGAAGTGTTGTACAGGCTGCGCTCCACCTCACACTGTTATTGAAATTGAGCCAACAACCATGCATGCTTGTATGAGCATGGAGAAGAGAGAGATTGGTGGATGTTGCAAGAGCTACATGAAGGAATGCTGTAGCAAGCATGGACACTTTGCAACTGGCTTTGGTGGAGGCTTATCAGAAATCACCATCGAACAAGTATAAAGATCTTTAGATGAATATTGTTTTGGCTCTAGCGAAGAAACTAGGAAATTTTGGTGAAATACTTGTAGTAACCAAGAACCAGAATTAATGAATGAAATGAAATTAAGAAGTGTGTTCGATGTTTACAGAAATATTGTATTTCATCATTCTGTAAGTGATTAAAACCATTGTAAATTTATATGAATAATAATTAGTCCTAAATCTGAATTATGACAAGCTTAATCTTCTGTTTAACATTTTGAAGGAGTGAATTTTGTTATTGGGTAGTTCTCCATTCTTGACCTGTATGTGCTGCTGTTTACGTATTAGCGGGACTGGATCATGTATTGGTTCAATAACTTTTATGATTGGCCGTCATGTAGCCTGTGACTATTGCTTGGATTGCTTTTTCAACAACATGGGCACTGTTTTAATCCCTATTTAGTAGGACCCATTTAGAGATATTTGTTTTTTTTTTTTTTTTAAGATAATGATTGGATTTCTAGAAATTGGGGTCCAAGAGCATCACTCAATTTCCTCCACCATTCATCGATGACTCTCACCTTTGGTAATGGTACCAATCATTATTATCTTCTAATATAAAAGTCGAGAGTGCTTTCCCGATGACTTTTTTCATATTAAGATAGATTTCTTTTCTTTTTTTTACTCAAATCTTAAATTAATAAAAACTTGAAAAGTAGAAGGTTGACACCACTGTTCAAATCCTTTTTTTCCCCATTCAGTTTCATTTTTTATATTCTAATTATATGAAATTAAACTTCAAATTAAAATATAAAAGAAAAAAACATTGCTCACCTAAATTCATGATAATTTTTAATTTGATCTAAAAATTTATTTTATTTATTTTTAAATCCTTCATAGAAAGGGAAAAAAAGTTATCAAATAATGACAAGAAAAAAAAAGTTGGTTGTCACACGATATTGACAACAAAAATATTAAAACTTGGTATTAAAAGATTAAATTCGATGGTAGTGGGTTTTCCTTGAAAACATATATGAAAAAAGAGATCGAGTTTTGTTTTGATTTTTTAAAACTGGTTGATTTTGGTTTTCTTGGATGATTTTGGAGTATTTTGAGCTTAGTAAGTGTTTAGAAAGGCTTTTATAATGTTTATTTTATATATATATATATATATATATATATATATATATATATATATATATATATATGTCATCCACCACTTATAGAAAAAATATGTGGCCCAGGAGCATATGTCTGACTTAGGCCCACACGCTTGAGCTTTTTTTAAGGCCCTGACATGCAAACAACTGGTGTCTGCATGCATGTACTTACATTTTTTTTAAAAAAAAAAACAACCTCAACATTCAATTTTTAATGATTTATTTATTTTAATTTTATCATTTTTATATTGGGTTGATATTGAAATAGTTTTTATTTTTATCATATAATTAAAAAAATATTAATAACCCATAACTTAGGTTATGAGTTTGATAAATTAACTTAAATTGATTTAAATCAATCCAAAACATCACCGTCTAATTGTTTTTTTTTAAGATGCCAACTTTATTTTTTTTTAAGTCAAACAACTTTTTACTAGTTATTGTCTAACTTGGACCCCATGTAAGAGTTTCTTTTAAACTATGATACTCTAGGCCACTAAGGCAAACACACTTGGCTTGAATTATTTGTTTTTTTAAAATTCAATATTGAGTTTTTGATTAATTCTTTTATTTGTTTTTAATTTTATCATTTTGATATTGGATTGATTTTGGATTGGTCATTAATTTTTTTATCATACAATTAAAATAAAAAATATGTTATTGAACCCATTGGAATTCACAATCCAGGTCACGAGTTTGACGAGTTAACTTGAGTTGACAGAAATCGATCCAATTATCATCATTTCAATGTTAAAAAAGGAAAAAGAAGACAACTTCGTTTTTTTCTTTTAAAATTCAAACCCCTTTTAATGGTTGTCAATGTTACCTTTAAAAACGCGTGTTTGATATATATATATATATAATTTGTTTTTTATTTGTTTTTTTGTCTTTGAAGCCGTCAAGTTAACTGAATTATATTAAGGCAACTCAAGTCAGGAGTTTTCAAGTTTGACTCTCTACACCGTGTTTTATAACAATATCACGTTCAATTTTTTTAATCCAACTTACAGCATTGTACGAGAAATAATAAATAGACTATTCATATTTAAAAAATTTTATTATTGTTTAAAATATTTGAACACCTAGTTACCTTTCCGACCAGATCAAATCAGTGTAAATAGTATCAATTATTGTAAGACACATCAAACAAAATTTTAAAAATCTAAAACATGTGGATGTTATTGTGGATCAAGACACAAAACATTATCAATTCATATAGTGCTTATGTTATTTTTATATATAAGAATTTTTTAATTTGGTCTTCAAACAAACTTTTTTTCTTAATTTAGTCCTTATACATTATGGGAATTGAGCATAATGATTTGTTTTGATTTCTTTTCATAGGATTATCTTGGTGAAAAAAAATCTATAAATTAGGTTGATTTTCAATTTTGTATAATAGAATTGATTTTGTTGCATTAAAAAAATTAAGACTTAAGGGATCAAATCATAAAACAAGTAACAATATAGCTTTTTCTACTATTTATTCTATGCCTTTTTGGAGATTTTGGCCTACAAATCTTTCTTTCTTTTTGCTTATAGATTCTTTTAGTTTGATATTTTATATTTTGGACAAAAACTTTATTCTTATCACGTTTTGGTTCTTGAGTTTTAGATATATGAGAGAAACTCGCTAAAACAAAAGAGGAGAGAGTTATCAATTGATCAAATTTCAACAACTAAAACAACCAAACTTTATATCAATAGATTTCATTTGATAAAAAGAGTTCCATTTAGCTTTTTTTGGCCCTTCACTTTGCTGGAAAATAAAGTAAATTGGGCCTCAAGATTTTTTTTTATAGTTTTTTTAACTAATTAAGGGTTGTTTGAGGCTAGATATGAATTCGTTTGGATTTAAAAGATGCTTATTAGATATTTTTGGATAAAAATGACTTGAAAATAAGTTTTTAGACTAAAAAGCCCTTGCCTTGACTTTTTAGCGACCTCTTCGATCCTTGAACTCTAACAACACTTCGAAATCGTGCACCGCGTTTCCAAAAAAATTTTATTTTTTTTTGCTAAAATTTAATATGATTTATATGTTTTGGATCGTTTTGATATGCTGATGTCAAAAATAATTTTTAAAACATGAAAAAACATCATTGGCATGCATTTCAGCACGAAAAGTTATTTGAAAAGCAACCGCTACCACACTGTCAAACATACTCATATATAGATGGGATGTCATCCGCACCTTTTTTTTAAGAAAAAAAATTAAAGGGTTTGTTCTCTCTTTAACATAAAAAAAAAAAAAACAAAGAGGCTTTCCGTGTCGGCCAAACATGATTTTTTTAAGCCAGATGCACAAGCCATCGTGTTTGCCCTGTTTGTTTTTTTTTTTTTTTTTACTATGAGATTTTATCACTTTTTATTTATATTGGCAAGTGTTATTTTTGTACAACCTTTCATGATTTTTTTTATTTTTTTATTTTGATTTGATTGATAAATTGTTTTGGATATTGTTTAATTAAATACCATTAGATTATTTTTTTTTAATTTTTGAATAAGGTTATATCATTCTTTTTATAACATTAGCAAACTCTATTTTTTTCTAGCTTTCATGGTGATTTTTTCTTAAATTTTATTAGATGACTTGCTTATGCTGATTTTTATTGTCGTATTGTTAAATATAAAACATGTTAATTTTTTTTTATTAAACCCACTATAACCCATATAACAGGTTTAGCAAGATTACCAAAGTTGATCTATAACATCATTGTCAAAGAAAGGGTCTAAACAATGCAATCTTGAAAATTATTTAACTAATTCGCCTTTGAACTTTCTAAGTCAATTGAATCACATTGAATATTCTCCTACTCAGTTCAATTTAATACTCGAGTAAGTTAAACACCTTAATTGAGAGGATTTTAGTTTAGCATGTCATGTCAGGTCAAGTTTAGTGGCAATGAGGAAACGTTGCCCGTAATAACATGCAAACAATGTATTATTCTTGTATCTCTTTTTATATACATATCAAAATTATCAAAATTTATCTAAAAACACACGCTTGAAAAAAAAAAGCCAAGTCAAGAAAAAAAAACTTGTTCCTTTCTTACCCTTATTTCAAATAGTCTTCTTTCTTATTTGTATTGGTTGATTTATAATTTTCATTAAATGAAAAACATAGAAAAAAGAGTTATGTTTTTTTGTTAAAAATAAATAAATTATACTAACTGAACATACCCTTCTTATACAAAAAAAAAAACAAATAATTACCATATAAATAAATATAAAATTTTAAAAAGATTTTTACAGTACAATATCGAATATCTTAATCTGCATTTATCTATCAATGTTTTGGCTTATTCTTTTATTATCATTGAAACCTCTTTTTAACATTTACTAGCAACTTTATCCTCAATCTATTTTATTAATTTTTTTTTATTATCTCACCCACCAATTAACTAGTGTGATATAACTGTCACATGGTGAAATATCATGGTTTACATATGGTTGCTGGAATGTAACAAAGTCAACGAATTCGTAAGGTGAATGGTGTCAAGTACTGAGTTCTCAAACTTTCAAGCATGCTTCTCCTTCTTCTTCTTCTTCTTTCTTTATTTTCAACTTGGAATTAAATAACTTTAACATGCATTTTCTAGAAAATTGAAGAATATTGCACCAGTGAAAAGGCTAGATTTTAAAAATAAAAGGTGAAGAAACAAGGGCAAAATTGAACAGTGTAAATCTTTTGAAGAGCATTTTAATTGTGTCCTTTCAGTAGTTTTAATGCCATCCTTTGAAGACAATAAGATTCTAAAGACATTTCTGGTCAGATATGCATAGAGGCAAACAAAAAAGGTCAAAACCCACTAATATTGATTAATTATGACATTAATTAAAATTATTCCCCTCAGTGAATCTTATTCTTTTCTCGAAAGTACGAACCCAACTTAGCAATTATACATTGAATTAATTTGGTGACTCACAGCTTCATTAAAAATAATAATAATAATAATAATAATAATAATAAAATAGTGCCTCACAGCCTGCGAAAAAAAGAATTTTCTACACTTTGTTTATTCCCCCTTTTTTTCTTCAAAATTCTATTACCATCTGTTAACAATGGAAACTGGTATTATGCTCATTGATTTAGGCTAGCTAGTGGAAATATGAGTGAGCTTGAGATGTATGGTTGAAAAGTAGGCTTCGGTTTTAATTAATTTCTAATAATATGTGGGGTAAGGAGTTGATCTAATCATCCAAGACTGATCTGGAAAAGCTCATTATAGAAGAAAAAGAATGGTGCAAGTTGCTTCTCTTAATCAATATTTAAAGTGTTTTTGTTTTTAGTTTAAAAGATGTTTTTGAAATTCTTTGAATTTATTTTTGTTTAAAGTTGGGTTTTTTATGATTTTGAATTATTTTAATGTATTGATGTCAATAATAAATTTTGATGCATTTATTAAAAAAAACACACTTTAAAAAACAACCGTCACTATAATTCCAAATACTATCTTAGTAAACCATTCGAGCATCCCCTCCATTATCAAGTGTAAAATTTATGTACATTATGTTGTTGTTTATTTTGTAGATAATGAGGTTATTTAGGACTTAAACTCAACCCTCTTCTTCTAACACTAATTAACTGAGAAATTAATTATGACTATTGGTGGGATAAAATTAAAACAAAGTGGAAACCCTAAGGATGTAATTGATAGGATTTGTAGTTTAGGGAGAAAATTGAAGGAACCCTAAATCGGCAGTTGAAATTTGCCCACGTAAGTGAAATTCCCATGCCATTAATTAATTTTATTTTTCTTAATTCGAACAATCAAACCACATCTAACATACCATAATATTCCTCATCAACGACGCACTAATTATATATCATCTGCCGCTTGATATATATAGATAGATTCTATTCCCTTGCAATATTATATCCATATTAATGTTCCATTTTATCTTTACCAGGTAGGCTGCTGTATTTTGCGCTGCTCAATGTGTCTTCCTACTAGATAGGATAATTAAGAAAGTTTTGGTTGGTGTTTGTGTCAATGATTTTGGGCTAATTAAATTATCAAATGTGACAGTCCTGTCCTTTTTCCCCTATATATATATAACATGCTTTTGAGTGCGCTATAAAACCTAGTTCATGAGAACTCTTTAATTTGCGACGGGCAATATATGATCATAAAGTTTAAAGCTCAAGCGTGTTTATTAAAATTGGTTGAGGCTTGAACTCGTTTTTCTGCTATAAAAATATATATATATTTTTTATATATATATTTCATTTGAGATTATTTTCCCACCACTACGTACTACATCTAGGATAAAGTGAAGAATTGCATTTGCGTAATGATATGCGAATATGGTTTCCTAATTATTTTTTATACGCGCCTTAAGTGGTCACAACCTTTAGTTGTGATGCATGCACTAGCCGTTTTTCAGAAAGTTGGTCAGCCATGGAATATATGAACATGTGATCACTCCATGTCTATGCCTCGACCATTCCTCCTGCCTATATAAATCATGTATCACTTGGCACACAAGAACATGAAGTAGAGCTAGAAGCACGAACTTCAAAAGACAAGGCAAATTCAGAAGAAAAAGAATTGTGAGGTTTGGTCTAGGAGCTTTGCATGAAGAGGTAGAGAGTCGAATGCAGCCAAGGATGACTTGCCGGCATTTCCTCCTAAGTAGCGAGCCCGGCAAGGCTTCTATTTGGCACGCCCGGCCGGCGGGTTGTCCTTGGCTATATTTGGTTCCCTTCTTCTCATGTGAAACTCCAGACCTATAAATGGAAGATGCAGAAGCAAGCCTCCCATGTACGTACGTACGTGCATCAAGAGACACGTGTGGTATATTATCTTACATATGTTGTTATTACATCTTCTACATCCATTCAACCATTTATATATTTGGGATTTAATTTGTTATATGCTTTTCTTTATTTATTAGTCGTTAATCAGTCAGTCGATCTTATTCGATATACTTAATTTTCACTTAATTCATTTGGATCCTGAATCTTGTTTATCTTGCATCATAATAGAATTGAGACTCGAGAGACACGCATCAATTCTTTTTTCTTTCTTTTTTTTTCATTTGGGACAGCCTAACAAGATACGCTATTTTACAAAATTGGACAATTTTTGTGAAATTCAGAATTCTACACGAGACACAACCATTCTTGAGCATTTATTATAAGATTTCATATTCCATTTTATTGCATTGAAGGAAAGTGTTTCTGTTGTATAGTACTAGCCTGTGTGTTGTGAGCATGCCCTCATGCACGATTAGAAATTCACATGAATATTAAGAAGTAAATTTATTTATTTTAATGGTTAGGGACAGTCAGAAACTCCATCTTACAAAATCCCATATGCATGAGACAACGATTATCGATCAAAGAATGATTTGAGCGTATAAGATTTCAAATTGAAGGCGATCGAGCTAGTGTTTCTGCTGTATAGCACTAGTCTATGAAGCCCATCTGTATATTGTGAGTATGCTCTCATGCACAATTGGGATATCCGTAGCATTATGTCTAGGTTCGAACAGCGAGGCCAAACTGTTTTCAAATAATAATAGGAATAAACCTTGTTTTAGATAAATTCGAACCCAATGCAAATAGGCTTTTGAAGCAAAATTTTGATCCTAAGAACAACACATGTCACTCATTGATTGCTAAAAGGTTTAGCCATTAATTACCAAGTTTGACCCTTAATCGTTATCTTAGAATTCTAACGGAAAAAAATTGATAGGTGTAGTAATTAATAATTAACTTATCCATTTCAAATACGTACATAGTTTTTTACAATTACTTGATGGTAGTGTCTTGTAAAAATAAATATATTATTAAAGTTACAAAGTCTATCTCTTTTATTTATTTTGAGTGAACTATGATGATGATCTATTTTAGTTCATCTATTAGTATCATATCAATAGCATCTAAATAAAAACATAGTATTTTCCGATCTATGATATCACAATTCAATAACTTCTTGTAACTTATCATAACAATCAACTTTACAAGTGTTTTAAACCATATGTTAAGTTGTTCATCATGTTGATAAATTTAAGATTCTCTAACATTTCAAATTTGAGATAACAATAATTGATAATGTTGCCTACAAAGAAGTTAAATGAATTTATTTTATAAGATAATATAAGAGAAGATTCTTAAAAATAAATATGGAAGTCATGATTTACTTACTGAATTAAGTAACACATAATTATGTGTTTATTTAAATTTGATGTCTATCAAATATCCACTCTTAATTGCATTCTTTAATCATGGTCGTCCAATATAGCAAAATATTGATAAATTTTCATTCGAAGGCAGTTCATCACCATTATTATTTCTTGAAATGTGATTGATTCTTGTTTCCTTGATATATTATATGTAAACTCTTTGACTGACCATAATTGATTTATCCCATCAATCAATAATTAAAGACAAACATCTATAATCATATCTAGATTGTAAAGATCATTTATAAGAACATGAATTTCAGCTTTATACACATATCTAGGGTTTAATTGTAAATTGTTATAATGATTAGTAAAAAAAAAGGATGCAATAAAAGATCCAAATGGATTAAATTCATCTGTACATAAGTTAAGATGTATATTCCACGGTTCTATTAAAAGTTAATAATGCACCTTATTAAATTGCTTTTAAGCTTTATCATCAGAAGGGTGCATCATAACTTCTATCTCATCATATGAATGATATTACATCATATGCTTAACAATTTCTAAAGACATAAATAACTTTGCAGTCTAAAAATAATTGAGAAATATCTTAGTTTTTTATATATAATAAGTGTCTTTCCTTTATCATTTCTAGGTTTGTATAGAATATGTTAATAGGTTTAGCATTCGATAAAAATTACATATCCACCATTATACAAAATGCAAAAATGTGGAGAATGAAGATATAGAGAATGGACTTGAGCCAAGGATGACTTGCCGCAGATACGTACATGGCCCTCGGTGACATGTTAAAGGGGTTTTGGTGGCAGGCATCCTTGGCTTTGCTTCGCTCTCTATTTCCTCATGCAAGATTGCTTCTAACATGTCGTGATCTTCAACAAACAACAAGAGGCGGTAGATGTTCTTCTGATTTTTTTTTATTTTTTTATTTTTTTTTTTATTTACGTGGAGTGTCCGGGCCAGCTTGCGCGCACCATGACTATTCCCCACGGCCCACTGGACATTCTGCAAGCCCAGGGACAGGTTAGGCACCGCGGGGGTGACATGCATGCACATAGAGGGTCGAACCCGGGACGGGGACGGAACAAGTCACACGGTTGACCACAGCAGCTAGGCCCTGATTTTAGTTACTAAAGTAAGTGTTTTCGTTTTTTTTAATCTCTAGACCAAATTAGAACCATATAATAATATATAATGTGTATTTTGTATAGAAATCAAATGAATAATCGACTGTACCATTCATATTTTACAAAATTGTTGCTTACAAGAATTTCTCTCCTGGATGCACCACATCAATGTACATGAACTGTATCCTTAAAACCATTTAATATAATCTAATATCAATGTACATGAACTGTAACCTTACCCTAGTTTGCATACATCAAGATAATTACCTCTACTTTTTCAATCCCCCCCCCCCCTCTAAAGTGCATTCTTATTGAGATTAGATCAGAAATTATGAAGAAAAAAAAGTTATCATGGCCTCGTCTTCGTGTTGAAAATTGTTGAATTTAACAGATAAAAAAAATAAAAAATAGAATTTTCTATCAAGTTTTATAATAATTAAAAATACTAGAAAGAAGATTTACATTACTCTAAAACATCATACTTAAAGTAAATTGTATTATTACTTATCTTTCATGAATAAAATACTCATTGTGTTTTGCTAAAATTTACCCCAATTAGTGTTAATTCTAAAATAGTAATTTGGAACATGGACTTGTTAACAAGGTTTAATCTTCACTTGTAAGGCACGAGCGGCGGACTCTAAAGGATGACAAATAAAAATTGGACTCGATCTAAACTTGTTTATTGAGTTATGCCTAAAATAAATTCAAAGGCCACCACTCATATTTAATAGATCTTTTGGGGTAGCATTTACCTAGCCATGTTTACTTACAATAATTAAACAATATCCTAGCACATGAGAAATTAAAAAAAAAAATAGCACACATTAATAATAATAAAAAGAGAGAAATATTAACAAACAAAGAAAAAAATCTATTTTTTTAAAAAAAATGTTGTTGATAACAATTTATTATATGAGAAAAAAGTGAATAAAAAAGGATTTTTCAACTCATAAATCAAAAGCATATTTTAAAAAGAATTAATTAATGGGGGGTCAAATTTTATGTTATGGCACTTAGTATGATTACTCAAAAGGTCCTATTCTTTGAAATTTAAAAAAATCACTTGTTTTCAAAGTGTGTGTGTATATCAAAAAGTAAAAAAAAAAAAATCTTGTCAATTTCAATCATTTCATTAATTTTTTTGTTACTTTAGTTTATTTTTGTGTGACAAGTTAAGTTATAGATAATTAAAAAAATAAAATGAGAAAAAATAAAATGAGTAATAAAAAAGAGAGAGAAATATAATTGGGGACAAAATAGGATAAGTAATTGAACTTAACAACCCAAGGTTTGAGTTGTAGAAGGGAAAAGAATTATAGGAATAATTCAGGATGCAATTGGGGATATAATTGACAAGAGAATTACGAAAAAGGTTTTGATTTGGCTGCAATTAAAAATAATTGAAGGACCAAAAACTAAACTGGAATAAACAGACAAATTTAGTGGTTCAATTAATTCATTAAGGGATGAAATTAAAAATAAAATTCTATTTGAATGGAAATTGAAAATTCAATAGGTAAAGGACTACAATGAGAAGCAGAGGGATTCCATGAACTATTTGAATTCTGTACTTTTCCCCAAAACGATGTCATTTTATTCATCTTCTTCCCCAGAACAATCAATCAAACTTCAGTTATAATTGCAATTGATTCTCAGCAATTTTAGCTCCTAAATTCCAAGAATCAAAATAAAAACCCAAGTTTCCAGCATCAAATCCCATAACTTTAACCCTTATCCTAGACATAAAAAACTAGCATGAACCCACGAACAAAAAAACACATAGCCTCCTTCACTCACAACAACTCCCTCTCACTGTCAATACCACCATTACTAACCGAACTCCACCACAGCTTCCAGCCCTTCCTATCAATCACTCTTTCTCACTGACCTTACTGGATCAAACCGTCCTCATTCCAGCCTCCATAACCATTGTAGACCCACCAACCTCATCCCACCATCGACCAATGAACCATCCCCTCACAAGCCCACTGTCACTCTTCCCTCACGTAAAGACAATCACCGAAACCCATATCCTCACAAATAAACCATCACAGTAACCTCCCTCTCTTCTCTTAAAAATTCATACCATTAATAGCCTTCATCTCCATCAGTCGGGAACCAGCCCATAACGCCAACCACTCACTAACAAACCCGATCTGCCCCAAAACTGTGGCAAATCATAGCTCCTTTTTAGGAAGATCAACCGTAAAACTGTGGCTTTTTCCTTCCCCGAAATAAACCCTAAAAGAAACCAAAAAATTCGAGCTCTTTGCCACCTAAAAAATGGAAATTTTCTATTTTTTATTTTTTCAAGTCCAGCAGCAGTGCGTGTAGTACAAGCACCACCACTGCCAAGCTCGTTCAGGCGCGCTTCCTCTTGAAGAACACACGCCACCTTGCCACTATTATTCCATAATTTTTCTGGAATAATTCTGGGATTTTTGGAGGTCGATTTCAAACCCCAAAACATGAATTTTGTTAATGATTTGAAATGGTGTGTATTAATTTGACTTATAAGGTGCATTAATCTCCTGTGTGGATGAGTTCACTTCTTGGATTACTAGAGGATTATTCTTCTGTTGAGTTCGTTATCGATTTCTACGCGAGGATGATGGATGTGTTATGTCTTTAATCTACTGTATTGCAAATTCATGCATGTTATTTTTTTTTTAATAAATATCCACATACTTCACTATAAGCCAATAAAAAAGTAACAGAAAGTGTGCCTAAGGAACTCCTATTGAGAGGGAAAGGAGGTATGTGAACATGGCATAATTAAGGCTGTAATAAGGTCTTATGTGGCCAGAAAAAAAAAAAACTATAGCTATTCTTTTTTTTATTTTAACAGTGAGTGTATGTATCAGTTTACATACACCTCGATTAATTTCCCAAAACCCTAACGTTAACGACCATGTAAGCCTCTAGTGATCCTAAGATTTATGGCACTCAAATTGGTGATCTCTGGGAAGCAAACCCAGAACTGACTAGTTAATCTATACTTTTTATGATTAAATTAGAGCTATTTTTTTCTATTAATATAGGTGTCCGAGCCAGCTTTATACGCACCTCGACTAATCTTACGGGTCTTGAAGTTAACGACCATATAAGCCTTCTGAAATTTATAAAACTTAAATTGATAATTTTAAAAAAATAAATTTAGAACCTGACTAGTTAAGGTATACCTATAAAAATAAAACCAGAGCTGCTCTTATAATTAAATCTTGTGTCTGTCCAGACAACATGAGCCCAGCGACAGCAGTCATTTCAATAGCTGCGAGAAAGAGTGGCCTCCGCCCATCTTATTCTTAAGTTTGTGCCATCATCTGGCCACCTGCCCTCTATTCTGACGAGAAAATGGCTCTCTTCTCTTCGCTTCCAGCAATTGAAAGGCAAGCGTGCCTCCCCATCATCACCCAGAGCGCCAAACAGTGGGCAAACTCAAAAACGCATTCTATGGCTATTGACGAGTGAGCTGCGCGTTACTGAGATATTTCCGGGAATACAAGATTGAGTAATCTTAATTTTGATATCATTTCATTAATTCAAAAATAATTTAAAATAAAACTATGTTGTTAAATTTAATAAAATTCATGATCTTGATTACAAGTTTGATAAGTTAAGCGACAAAACGTGAACAATCTAATATATAGTTGTTTCATTATTAAAGGAAAAAAAAATGTCACCTTCAATTTTTTAAAACCAAATTAACTATGTTTTTTATCGATTGTTTGAGTTATCTTTAAACTTGTTAAGTTAACTGAGTCACGTCGTAACAACTCTTATACAAGTTAATTTTAAACTTGGGTTATACAAGGAATCAAGTTAGAAGAATTCAAGGTTAATTCATTGAATCAAATTTAATAACAATGTTAAATATATAGCTCCTTGTAGCTCAAATATTATTTTTATTTTTAATTTTTTTATTCAACTTATATAGTGCAGCGCGTTACAATAAATTAAGTGTGTGTTTGGTATTGCGGTAGTAGTTGTGGTTGTGGTTTGAAAAAAATAGTTTTATAAAAAGTACTTTTAATTGAGGTTGGTTTGAAAAAATAGATGTTTGGTTAAAATTGTGGTTGAAATTGAGGTTGAAAAAAGTAGTTTAATGTGTTTGGGTAAGAATGCTTTTGAAATTGAGGTTATAAAATAATTTTAAAAATATATATATTAATATTGATAGTTTTAAATTTAAATATTGTAGAATTAATTACTCATATTAAATTATGAAATAAATAATACTTTATATAAAATATTTTTTATTATTCCATTAAACTATTTAATAATACAATTAAATAAAATATTATCATGTATAAAATTAATATTACAGTGCGAGTAAATTTAATTTACTCTATACTAATTTTTTGGTAAAAAAATATTAATAAAATTAATACACACTAAAAAAAAAAAACTTTGTTTTAACAGTGCAAGTGAATTGCACTGTTCACGTGAACAGTGCAATTCTCCTGCACTGTTCACGTGAACAGTGCAATTCTCCTGCACTGTTCACTTGAACAGTGTACCGTGTACACAGTGCAAGTGAATTGCACTGTTCAGTGAACAGTGCAATTAGAATGCACAGTGAATAGAAAGCATGATTTTCCTGCTTTTTATTTTTAACGTTTCAGCCGCAAAAAACACGTGGGATCCAGGCACAGTAAATCAAGTTTTTTCATTACCAAACAGCTGCCAACTGTGTTTTAATTAAAAGACAGTCGCGGTCGCGTAAACAAACAGACCCTAAGAAGAGAGTAGACAACTTATTCGTTCTTAATTACAAACGTAATATATACTCATACGGGGAAAAGAAAAGTTATGCAACAAGAAAAAAAAGGAATTTATGAGACTAATCTAACTGGCCATGCAGATGCCTTGCATATGAGATGGAACCTTATCGTAGCGCTGTATCTCGAAGGCCAAGAATAAATTCTCGTTGACATATCATAGAGAGTAGAGAGTAGAGACGTTCCATTAACGAATGTAGGGGACAATACTGAAGCTTCTTGATGCTTATATATCTTTAGTGTCTTGAATGAAGAGATAAAGAGTAGAGGCCAAGAATGACTTGCCGGCAGGCTAGCATTTGCTGGCTACAGATGTATGCTGAAGTGACATTCCACCAGGTTGTTCTTGGCTCTACTTTGCTCTTTGTTTTCTCATGTGAGCCTCTCAAGGGCCTAATGCGTGCCAAAGGCAGCTAGAGCCCAGAGCTTCGAAGTTGGAACAGTGTTTTCATCTTCCTGAAAGGTGTTTTTTTATGCGTTTTTGTTTTGTGTTGCTAAACATATTTTACATGTCTATCCCATATGATCAATAGGAATGAGCATTTTTTATTTTTGAATGTTCCATTTTGTTGTTAATATATGCCTCCCCCCGGTATAAATTTGCGAGAAATTTTAGAGTATTTTTAAAAAAAGAGAAAAACAAAAAAGAGAGTTAAAAATATATTATTTTGGAACCTAAATAGAAATATTCTTGTTATTTTTTTTAGTCCGGATATGATTTGTTTTCATCTTTATATTTATTTATCTCTTTTAAAGTGGATTTGCGGATTTATAGAGTAAATATAACTAATTATTTCTTAAATACTTTAAAGTTTTTCATGAACTTTGTTGTGACATACATGGCGTGGAAAGACGGGGAATTAAAGTGTATTTTAAGTTTAATTATAAAATTATGATTTGAAGGAGTTTAGAAGTTGTCACTTGGTATTATATATGGTTAATAGAAAATCTAATGGTCTGCATGCGAAAATCTTGGTAAGGGAACTGGTCATGCATGGATAAAGATGTATCACCCCTAATGCACTCTATTTATGGTAAGATGCATTGTTGATTAATTGTTATTTTAATTCGTGTTTCTATTTGTTAGTATTATCTAATGTTCAAAGCAAATCTCCCTTCAGGAGAAAGTTTCTATCTTGTCGTATTAGATCTTAAATATTTTAAGGTCTAAATTTTAACATTTCATTTATTTTCTACTTTGTATCTTTAATACCCCAGGATATATTTTATAGTGTAATTTTATACTCTAAAATAATAAAGTTTACTACTAATTCCTAATGTTTCTTGCTATTAAATATTTAATTTAATACCGGGAGTATGCATTACATTTTAAAATTCAAACCCCGAATATTAATTAAGCAAAAAATTTTTATGGTATTTTTAAAATTTTGATCAAATCCTAATGGATAATCATAAAATGATTACAATATCTATTTTGTATTTTTTTTTATTAACGTAGGTGTTCGGACCAGTTTACACGCACCTCGACTAATCCCACGGGTCCTGAAATTAACGACTATGTAAGCCTCCAATAGCTATCATATTAACAATTATAAGGCTCGAATTTGAGACCACAGGAGGAGCAAACCCCTTGATTTCAAACTCTTACCACTGGGCCACCTACTAGATGGTTTCAATTTTGTATTTTTAAAACATGATAATGCAATTTTTGTTTTTTGTAAAATATGCATAGACATTTTTTGGATTTGGCTATATGAACACAAAATAAAACATATTTTTGTATTTTTGAAATCAGAAAAAGTTTTAGAATTTTTCAAGTTTTTTTTTTTTTTGAAATATATAAGAGTTCTCTTTAAAAGTGTAAAGCATTGACGAAGCCAATTAAATCCGGAATAAGTTCGCTGATTTATCCTTATTTGACAAGCACAAGAAGGAATTAGTGTTTTACTCAAATCTCAATATATAATATTGGATAAACATCAAATAGAGATAGTGTCTAATTCGATTATAAAGATTTCATGTTTCTTTAAATTAACTAAACAACTTCTCGTTTATATAATTCGAATTTGCTCTTTAAAAGCCTTATTTGCAATAGAAAAATAAAATAGTGAAAAAAATAAAGAAGAAGAGCAGGAGAAAAGGAGAGGCAGGCTTTTCCATCTTCCCTCTCGTGCTTGTCTCTCATGGCGGCCTCTACAAACCCATGGTTGTTGTTGTTGTTGGTATTATTAGCCCTAAATTTTGCAAGAATTGTATCAGAGTCACTTATTTTAGATCATCAGGATTGAGAGGATGATGAGTTTGACCCAATAGGTAAGTTTATTTAGCTATGTAATTATGGATTCATATCTTGTGTGTTGAATTTAATTTTACTTTATTTTTTGCTAAGATAAATATATATTTGATAAGGCAGATTTTTTTTCTTCTGTTAAGTTACACTATGAAATAGATTTCCCTTCTGGGACATTGATGTTCTTTAGAACTTTTTTTTCAACCTCACGATCAGTTAGGTTGATGGTTAAGAGTTATAGAAATCACATTAAGGGGTTAAACCTATATTTTTAATTAAGGGGTTAATCCTATATTTTTAACTCTTTAATATCTCTCGACTGAAAGCTATATACCCACATGGTGAAATAAAAAAAAAGTTTTGTTATTAATTTATAGTTTATTTTTAAATATTTATTTCATCCCGATGGGGAAAAAATATCATGAATGGAATAATTAATAATGAGTTTAACTCCTCAAATTTAGTTAATCCTCCATTGATGCTCTTTTAATTTTTTCCGTGTGGCATTGGTAAAGAAGAATTAGAGATTGAGGAAGATTTCTGGGCGTCAGACAATTCGATTCCAAACATATCACCTGATTGTGAGGTATTTTAGCGCTCTCTCTCTCTCTCTCTATATATATATATATATATATATATATATATATATGTATATATATATAGTTCATACTGTTCAGTCTGATTCTCTGATATCTATCTCCCTTTGTTTCTTGACGGTGAAGCGTCCATGTCTTGTAAACGCATGCAGCGATGAGGAGTGGCAGGTATAATAGAACTTTGCCCCCTCTCTTCTTAAGCAAAAATGTTTCGTTTAAAGACTGATTAAAACAAGATTTAATTTAATATCCTTAGGAAGGGCTCGCAAGATTAATTCAAGAGATAGAGCGAGAAAGGTATAGTTATGCTGTGGAAAGACTACAGACAGAAAAGAGAGAGCTCAAAAGAGCTCTCGCAACTATGGAGTTGGCATGCTTCGTGGTTTGTATTTCTAGCCAGCATACAACATACCTCTCAGTTTCCTGTCAGTTTTTCTAGCCATTGAATACTGTGCAAATGTTATATACCAATTGTGTTTTTCTCTCTACGTACGTAGGTTACTGCGTTGTTGCCCTCAGTTGCTTTCTCTATGCTGAAACTTTACTCATCGAATATCTCCAGGTTGGTTTTATTTATGACATGAATGATTTCATATACAATTTCTTTCTATTATATATATAATTTGTTACATTCCATTAATTTTTTCCTTTATAATTCTATAATTGATGCAGCAGAAAGACCATGCTAGGGCTTTTAGCTGCAGGAGCTGGTGCCCCTAGCTACCTAGGAGCGTCACGAAGGAAGATGTTTATTGCTAGATTTTTTAATTTCCGATTAAAACTATATATAAGCAATCCTTATCCATATTTTTCATGGGGTTAGAATACCATATTTTTGTTAGATACTTGATGTTGATTAAATTCTAACTCTCCTTCGTCAACCCCTTACCCCAAAGGGTTTATATTTGGTGAATTTTTCAACAGGTAAGCCACCCAGTACTGCCTTCACAAGTTGCTTCTAGCATGAACTATATATAAACTATATCAATTTAGTCTCATCTTGTATTTTTAAAATTAAATGATTAAGATTTTCTTGCAGAAATCTTAACCCTACATCGTTTAAATTAAAATAAAATTGAAGATTGATGCTTTTGTAAGTCAGGAAACAAGAATACTTGATTGCTTTGATTATATAAAACAAACCTATAAGTTTTTTACAAGAGGTTGTGACCAATTCTAACGCAAGAAACTTAATTTGGAGTAAAATAGAGTATGCTCGTAAGGTATTTGGTTTATTACCCGGGAGAGGAAAAACCAGTCCACGGATGTTTATGCGTAGAAGAAGAAAAGCTTTATGCTTCGGATCATGTTCAGTTCGTCCTTTTCTCTTGTTTTAGCGCTCGAATTCTCGTAACACTAAGGAATCCTCATCTGAATAAAAAAAACACTTCTCCGCAAATGCAACTGGTCAAACCCGACACAGGACAAATAATCAACTAGACCAAACCATGACAGATGACTGCAGAGCAGGCTTTTGTTTCGTACGAAGGATAAAGTCGAAAACACATTAGGCTCTCAAAAGGGAATAGCGCAAAAGGCAGCATATTAACTGCTAAAAAGTATACCAGCAGAAATTGCAGGGTGAGGAAAAATGAATGTTGTTAGGAAGTCAAATTGTCAGCACCCCATGATCATCTGAATAAGATAGCTTGAATCGACTAGATTTCTTGACAAGGATTGAAAATGCTTTCTCGAGATGCACAAAAGCAACAGTCTAGAAGGGATCATGAAAATTAGAACATCAAGTGAGTCATCTGAAGCTCGATCGAGACATGATGAATATAAGAACTGAACACACCAGGGGCTATAACAAATAGAATACAAAACTCTAATAAGTTTTTGGCAATAAACAAATTCCTACAGTCAAAAAGCTTGGTAATGTATGAAGAAAACCTCTTATTAGGGTTTAACAAGAATAATTGATCAGACTTTTAGGAACATCAAGTCCGATTGACAAAAAGTTTCTTTTTAATATTTAAAAAACTGACACAATACTATACACACTGTGAATATTCAAAATTTGCTTTTGAATGCTTACTTTTGCCATTAGAAAATAATGACTGCCATCGCAAGGCTTGACAGCTGTTGCCAATAGCATCGCCTTGAGCAGAACAGAAGAAAAAAAAAACACTAAACGGTAAACACGAAAAGGAAAGGAAAGGAAAGAGAGAAATGGAAATTAACTAAAAGGGATTAATTTTTTTTATTGTGAACCGTACAGTGTAGTTCACAATAAAAGATGAGCTCGTTTTTTTTAATATATTTTTAGAGGTTTTTTTTAGTTGTTTTTTTTTTAAATATACTTTTAGGGGTTTTTTTTGTTTCTCTTCTTTTAATAATTTTTTTTGTTAATGTTAAATTTTTGTTATTCAGTTATCAGACTTTCATGACACAGATCCCGGATTTAATAGGTTAACATGGTTTGACTAGTTAACCTAGAATTTTTTTTTGTTTTTTTTCTTTTTAATTAATTTTTTTCGTTTACTTTAGTTTGTTAATGTTAAATTTCTTTCTATTTAGAAAAAGATGAGCTGGTTTTTTTTCGTTTTTTTTACACTTTTAGGGTTTTTTTTTTGCTTTTTTTTTGTTTTTTTTGTTTTAATAATTTTTTTATTTTGTTAATGTTAAATTTTTTTTATTCAGTTATCAGACTTTCATGACACGGATTTCGGGTTTAACATGATTTGACGAGTTAACCCAGAAAATTTTTTTTTTGCTTTTTTTTTCTTTTTAATTAATTTTTTTCATTTACTTTAGTTTGTTAATGTTAAATTTCTTTCTATTTAGTTATTAGACTTTCATGACGGTTTTTTTGTTTTTTTTTCATTTTTTTTTACACTTTTAGGGTTTTTTTTCTTTTAATAATTTTTTTTTGTTAATGTTAAATTTTTTTTATTCAGTTATCAGACTTTCATGACACGGATCTCGGGTTTAACAGGTTAACATGGTTTGACGAGTTAACCCAGAAAAAATTTTTTTGCTTTTTTTTCTTTTTAATTAATTTTTTTCATTTACTTTAGTTTGTTAATATTAAATTTTTTTCTATTTAGTTATTAGACTTTCATGACACATATTTCAGGTTTCACGGGCCGTCAATTTTTTTTTTGTTTTTTTTCTTTTAATAGTTTTTTTTATTTAATTTAGTTTGTTAATGTTAATTTTTTTATTCAGTTATCAAATTTTTATGAAACGGGTCCCGAGTTTAATGGGTTAACCTGGTTTGGCGAGTTAACCTGAAATTTTTTTTTCTTTTTAATTAATTTTTTTCGTTTAGTTTAGTTTGTTAATTGACAATAAACTAAAATTGCTCGGTGTTTCACTGTGCAAGTCCACAGTGAAACGTTGGGCTATCTTCTTCTTCTTCTTCTTTTTTTGTTTTTTTTGTTTTTTCTTTGTTTTTTGTTTTTTGTTTTTTCGTTTTCTAGCCTTTGTGGGTTTTTTTTTTGCCTTTTTCTTTGTGTTTTTTCTTTTAATGAATTTTTTTTGTTAATGTTAAATTTTTTATTTAGTTATCAGATTTTCATGACACGGATCCCGGGTTTCACAAGTTAACCTGACATTTTTTTTTGCTTTTTTTCTTTTTAATTAATTGTAACATATACTAAAAGGGATTAGTGTTTTACTGTGTTGTCTCATTTTTTTTAGCTTTTTTTTATGCCTTTCGGGATTATTTTTTTGCTTCTTTCTTTGTTTTTTTTTCTTTTAACAAAATTTTTTGTTTAATTTAATTTTGTTTATTAGTATTAAATTTTTTTTATTTAGTTATCAGACTTTCATGACACGTTTTCCGGATTTAACGGGTTAACCTGGTTTAACAAGTTAACTAAAAAAAAAATTGCTTTTTTTTGCTTTTTAATTAATTTTTTTCATTTAGTTTAGTTTGTTAATGCTAATTTTTTTTCCATTTAGTTATCAAACTTTCATGATACATATCATGAGTTTCACGGGTTAACCTGGTTTCACAGGTGAACCCAGTTAATTATGGGTTGGCCGTTAATTTTTTTTGTTTTTTTATTTTCATAAATTATTTTTGTTTAATTTAGTTTGTTAATGTTAATTTTTTTTATTTAGTTATCAGACTTTCATGACACAGATCCTGGGTTTAACGAGTTAACATGGTTTGACGAGTTAACCCGGATTTTTTTCCTTTTTAATTAATTTTTTTTTGTTTGGTTTAGTTTGTTAATTTTCACTTTTTTTATTTAGTTACCAGACATTCATGACACGAATCCCGGGTTTAACGGGTTAACCTAATTTGACGAGTTAACCTGTAATTTTTTTTACTTTTTTTTCTTTTTAATTTTTTTTCGTTTAGTTTAGTTTGTTAATGTTAAATTTCTTTCTATTTAGTTTTTTTTCTTCTTAGAGATTTTTTTTCTTTTATTTTTTATTTTTAATTCATTTTATTTAATTAATTTAGTTTATTAATATTAAATTTTTTTCTAAGTAGTTCTCGACTGATGCCTTTAGTTTTTCTTTTTGTTTTTTTGTTGTTTTTGTGCCTTTGACTGTGGACTGCACGGTGCAGTCCACAATGAAAAAGATGATGTCTTTTGTTTTTTTTTAATTAATTTTTTTATTTAATTTAAATTGTTAATGTTAAATTTTTTTCTATTTAGTTATCAAACTTTCATGACACGGATTCCGGATTTGACAGGCTAACCTGGTTTGACAAGTTAGCCCAGTTAATTCTGTGTTAACCCATTAATTTGTTTTTTTCTTTTTAATTATCAAACTTTCACGATGTGAATTCAAGGTTTGACGGGTTAACCTGATTTGAAAGGTTAACTCAGTTAATTCATATTTTTTTCTTCTTTTTTATTAGTTTTTTTCTTCATGATGGTTTTTTTTTGTTTTTTTCTTTTTAACTAATCTATTTAATTATCATATTTTTATAATACGACCTTGCAGCCAGACCCACGTCCAATGCTATTGGGTCTTGTATTGCAGTGCAGATACTTTTATGCCAAGGGTCAACTCAAGTTTAATGTTATTATTAATATTATAAATATTATTTTTGGATCAAGCGTTTCAACCAAACTTAAGATGCTTTGGTATAACATTGCAAGAAAACCTAACACTTTTAGATCTTAATTTTTAAAAAAATACAAAAAATAATTGACTCGCAAAATCGGGCAGGGCATTTAACTAGTATTAATATGAAAAGGAAACATCGATCACAGGGTGCGGCTGTCTGTCATTGGCCTTTTGTATTTCATAGCCGGGCCCTGCTTTCCCGATTAAACTTCACTCTGATTTTTTTAATAAAGTCGACGGCCCTTGGGAGTTGTTTGGGATCCTGATCCATGAATACCTGGACTGTTTGATATCCGAGTATACTAATGGAACTATAAGGGTAACAATGATAAGTCTTAAACTATGGAGGACGAAGTGGAACATGGATCAATCTAGTGTAAAAAGAGAAACCTGTAAAAATCTTTGGGAAGTCAAAAGCTCTCTGTATTTCTCTCTTGTTTGTGTTTGTTTGGAACCTTCATCCATGGCAGGCTCCATAAAATTGCTCTTCTTGTTATTGATATCACTTTCTTTCACCTATATTACATCAGAGCCAGAGCCAGAGCCTCAACGTTTTTCTTTGGAAGATATACTTGACCAACTCAAGTCCCATATCTCTGTGTTAGGTTTTCCCTCTTTCTTTATGTGTGTGTGTGGTATTATTAGTGCAACATGGGCTCTGATGTGCAGTGGTATTTCGATAGATTGGTCTGTTTGGTTGCTGACAAAGTGTGTGGGTTTGTCGTCATTGAGAATGTGTTGCTTCATAATTTGTAGATACTCTCCACCGTGTGAAACTTGTGTGTATGCTTCATAATCTTAGGTGTAGCTGAACTTTTCGATTGGAAATTAATAGAAGAAAACCTTGCCAAGTGAGCAGACCATGCCCAGTCAAGCTTTTCTTACTGTACAGATCAATATACAGTTTATTAACCTCCCAAATGAGAATGGATGGAATAATTATAGTTTAAAAATGAGGGGAATTTTTCATGAGTTCCTGACAAATTAAAAGAGATTTCGGCAAAACACCGTTGGGCTCAAGCAAGCGGTGGAGTATATATGATGTTGAGAATGCAAATTTTATGGCTTTTTACTTGGCAGATTCTTTGCTCTTAGATTTCGTCTATTCCTCTTTTTCTTTCATTTCTGAACTTACCCAGGTGGATCTTCTCATCTTTCTGTGCATTTCCAGTTAATTAACTCCTGGTCATTGAGATACATGTTTTGGCATTCAGTTTGACTACCTCATTGACCATGCTCTTTCTTCTTCTTCATGTTGATAAAGAGTCAAGGATTGATGACAGAACCCGTGAAATAAGAAGCAAGGATGAGAAAATTAGACAGATGGAGATGATCATTCATGAGAAATCCAAAAGCATTGATTCATTAATGAGTGAGATAGAATCACTCCAGGTATGGTTCAAGTTTCACTGAACAGTTGATTCTTCAAGACATGAAGTTAACTGTTCATCCAGAATAAATATTTCCCTATTATTGATTTTTTTTCTGTTCTTTTTCATTAGCCAAAAGGAGTCATAGATGTCAAAGAACAGTCAAGTAAATCATATGCTCGGATCGGTGAACTTGAGAAGCAGGTTAGTTGTTCGTGCATTACCTATCTAGCAACTAATTTCGAACAGATCTTTAAGATTTAACTATTCGTGACAGGTTGACAAACTTAGAAAGGAATTAGAATCACAAAGTCAGGAAAAAGATTCTGTTGAAATCCGAGCATATGTAGCTGAGAAAAAAAACAAAGAGCTTAGTTTGAAATTAGAAACTGTAAGTAATGTTTTTGCTGAGATCGTTGCTGTTTCTTTTTTAATTTTGTTTTCATTTCACGAGCCTCACAAGTATTCGGCTCGTTACACCTTCGCTGATTTGTCTCCTCTCACTGATATCAGGTAGGAATTTTAGATTTCTCTAGTTACATAATTGCCTGAATGCAGAGCTTATTGCTATAAGCTATACAAAAACCAGTATCCATATGCTACATGTTCTGAATTTCTGTCGTGTGAAAGATTGGTAACCTTGGTTTAACGTTTGAGTCAGAAAAAAATAAAGATCTCTGTTCTTAATTAACCAGGTTCAGGTTCATGGAGAATGGTTTCCACATTGGCTTACAGTTTATTTTTCTAATTTTAAGGTAAATAATGTTGTTTTCAGGCATATTTGGAGGGGGTGTGTTTCTACAAAATATTTTCCTTTTCTCATTCTCTTGTTTTTTCCATAAGCAGTACCATGTGGTGACTCACTGGGATGAACACGGGAGACAAGCCTTGGACATGACAGTTCAGAAGGTTTGATCCTTTGGATTGTTTGTCTTACAATTCAATAAACTCAACTTTGAACATTCTGTGAACAAACATCTTGATAGATTTCCAGAGAAATCTTGTATTGAAGAATCCTACTTATTGTACATAATTCCCTTTCACAATTCTTTTATTTGATCACCAGGTGCTAGAAAAGAAATCTCAATTTGACAAGTGGGCCGAGCACCACACTGAAACAATTTATAATGTGAGTTGTCCGAACAACTTCTCGTCATTTTCCTAGTGCTTCTTGCTAAGAAGTCAAAACAGAGTACAACTTTCTTGATAAATTTCTTGAAAGCAAACTCAATCTGTAGAATTTCCTTTGCTCTAGTTCCTTTTATGTCAATGTATCTTAGTCCTACACAAGAGAACATAGCAACAAAGAATCAAGAAAGATGGAGATTTTGGTTAATTTACATGTTTTACTTCCAATTTATATTGAAGTGTTAGAATTATGGGGAAATCAAGTGGATCGTTTAGTCTGATTCTGCTGTCCATCTTTCATTGTCAAGAAATGGATCCCCATGTTCAAGGACTGGTTGTTGAACTGTATAAGCTATCTTTGGGAATGCATTCCACCACAAACTACCAAGTGTGATGAGCTCTTCCATGCATGGAAGAAGACTGCATTACACCATGCTATCAACGTACAAGAAATGGCTGGTCCTTGCTTGAAAGTAAGACAAAAGAAGTTGAAACCTTTTTCTCCTAAATTATGGTTATCTGCTAGACTTTTCTTCCAGTGACAAGGGCATTTCTTACAGGAAGCAAGGAAGTTTACTCAGCCATGCATCAACCAGGTTGCAAAAATGACAAGATCCTTAGTTAAAAGGGCGGTGGCAGCAATAAGGACGATGATAGGGTTGATGGTGAAGTGGTGGTAGGGCAGGAGTAGAGCAAGGATATTAGAAATAATTGAATGATATTGTTTATTAATTATTGTAAAATATTTTATGGTTTTATGCATTTAAAAATATTTTTTAATAAATTAATTAAGTTTACAGTTTGATTGTAATTAATAATTTACACAACACAAACCCTTAGTTATTATAGCATTTGAAAAATCTGGTCATTGATTTTATTATTGCAGTGAAATGTGGACCATTTCTGCTGAATATAACTAAATTTTATCAGCTCATTTCTTTCATTCTATGCGGCATCCAAGGCCTCTTCATTAGCCCAATAAAGCAATCTCCTTCTGAATATTCTCTGCAGATAGTGTTATTCAGTTCTTTGTTTTGGGCCGTCAGCCTTTTTTCATAAAGTACTGTTGTTAATTTTCATGATTATATATTGTCGGTTAGACTTTAATTTTGGACCTTTGGCCCTGTTGTTAATTTTCATGATTTATTGGCGATTATCATATTGATCCTTTTCATTTTATTTTTTTTGATAGAGTGAAATGACTTAATGACCACTATATATAGATTAAATTGGCATTCAAATGCTTTTTTGTTTTTTCATTTGTTTTAACAAAGTAAAATGACTTAATTATTTTTTAAATTAAAAAATAAAGAGTTGATGTCCATCAGTGTTTTCATCTTATTAGTATGGTTTTTTTATATATAATCAAATTAACTTAGCGGTGATTTAGTAATTTAATTATCATAAATATTAATAAAAAGGTGGTTGATGCAGGTGTCGGTAATGCTTTTTGAATAGAGCATGTATCATCACCCAGAAGCTCTATATCAATTTCTAAGGCAACATTTGAATTGTCTCGGCAACCCTTTATCCTTAGGTTGCGTGTGTGGTCAACAACCTCTGATTTAGTGTCGATGAACTTTTTTCTCTCTTTTTACCTCAATTTTCATGCCTGATTTAGAATTTTTTTTTTAATTCCATCCTCCTCTAGTTTTTTCACGTGTTAATTAGATTTGCCTTCTTTCTTTTTAATTTCTATTTATTTTATTTTAGATAATTTTTAAAATTGATTTTTTTATGATTTCATCCTCCTGTTTTTTTCCTATCAAATTTTATCTTCATTCTTTTGATTGTTGTTTTTTTACCTTGAATTTTTTTAAAAAATAATATTTTTTTCAATTTCATCTTTCAACAATCTAAATTGGTTGGGAATTGATTAAGCCCAAGTCTAAGATTCAACAAGATGTAATTTGAGAAATTAACTTATATTTAGAAGATTCGGTTGGATTTGTTTGAGTTTTTTTAAAAGAAAGTTTATATTTTCTTAATTTCATCTTTTATTATTTATTCAATTATAGATTAATATTTCTCTCTCTCTTTTTGTTTTTTATAGGATTTTTCATTAATATATTTTCATCTTTCATTACCTGAATATTTTTTTATATATAGAAAAGATTTGATATGATCGGTAATATATCACGAGTCACCTTTATAGAATATATAATTAATCTGCTAAGAAGCAAATATAAAATCCATGAAAAGGTCTTCTCTTATATATAGAAAAGGCTTTTGTCTCACGTTTACCGTTCACCTCTCAATGGTCAAAATTCAAGTCTTAGACTCCGAAATTGATCTTAGACGTCAACACTAATACAATTCAAATAAAGGAGAAGCAGAAGCAGAAGCAGAAGCAGAAGCAGAAGCAGAAGCAGAAGCAGATGCAGTGCATGGAGACCATTCTACTACTTCTAGAAATTAACAATACCTTATTTTAACAGGAAATAAATTAAAGAAGAAATGGTGAGTTTCTGAATATTCCCTAATAATTGCATGATAAAATGACAATTCCACGAGTTATACGCAGAAAAAGAAAGGAGCAACGAAGCTCTTCCAGAGTGGGATTAGTAATAAAAGTCTACTTATATTGCGTTCTAGAATAAAATTTAAAACAGAAAGAAAGAATTTTAAATAAATGCTCATTTTATAATTCAAGTAATAGAAAGAATGAGAACATTTTTTTTTATTTTTTTTATGAGGAGATCAATTGAATAATGAACCAGAACTAAAAACATATGTGAAAATGTGTCCATCTTATAAGATAACAAGTATATTTTTCTAAAAAAAATAGAGTAATTAAACATAAAAATGGTTAATAATTAATTTGTCTCTTAGGGTGACCACATAATTAATTAATTAAACATAGGCTTAGATGCACAAAGCCATGTTACAAAAATTTAAACGAAAAAGAACAATGGATATAGACATTAAAATTTCAAAAAATCTAGGTCTATGATCCAAAGATTGTTGTGATCAAACTGGTTAAATTTATTGAGTTTTGACTCAAAAAAAATTAAAAACTAAGCCGAAATACATCTTATAGTTCTTACTTGAATATCCTTAGAGTATTTTAAATAATTTTTTTATTATTTTTTCTAAAATATCTTCTAAATAAAACATATTTGATTATGATCTATCAAGAGGATCAAAGTCCTTACCTAATCAAATCAAACCAAGTAAGCAAATGAGCAAAATCTTTCATACTTGTATAAATAGATTTTGTTTTTATGAAATCAAAACAAGCTAAAAGCTCACACGATTAAAACTTTCAAACTCATATGAATATTTTTAATCTTTATCAAATCAAATTAAATTAAAATCTAACACACGTGTGAATATTTTTCCATTCTAAGTAAGATCCAGACCTAACGGTTAATTAAAGAATTTATGCACAAGAGAGAGGTTTTTTAATTAAATTTATTATTGTAATCTTGATATTATTTTTACCACACAAAATTTTGTGTGTACAATGGAATCTTATTTTATATTTGCGTATGAGTGGTGGACCCATGATAGAGGAGTACATGGATACTTGATAAGGTGAACAGCTAACAGCTGACCCTCTCCACGTGAAGTATTTTGTAAATATGTATGTGGACCCCACCAATATTAATTATAAAAAGGATTATGTTATTAGTAACTAGTAAACATCTAAGATTGGTAGGTTCCCCGATTTATACGTATCATTGTTTGAGGTTTGAATTTTATAAGAAATAAAATAATTTTATATAAATATATCGGTTTGACGCATAGAAGATCTGTTTAAAAACAGATTTAAGAAGTTTTTTTTTTTCTCTTTCTTATGCAGCTATTTTAACATCCTTTTAAAAGATAAGATTAGATTTGTTCGGGGTTCATTGTTGTTTCTTTTAATAAATATATTTTCTAGAGATCGAACTTGTATTCTCATCCTTACAGGGATATAATAGTGCATTAACCGCTACATCAATATTTTATTAATGGATCTAAGAAGAATTTGATAACTTTATGAAATATTTTTAATGACAATATGCAAGAAAATTATTGTAATTTAATAACTTTATAAATTATTTATAATTTTTTTATCAATAAATGAAAAAAGGATAAAGAGAAAAAGAATGCAAGTAGTGTGTTTCTAGGAACGTTCAATGCTTATTGCTAGGAACATTCAGATCAATTTTTTTCAAAAATGTTTTTAAAACGCAAAAATAAATAAGATTTTACTTTTATTATTATTATTTTTTGTTGATTTATTGGTCTAGAAATAGAAGTAGTATTTTTTTCTGTTTTTTTAATGTATTTTGATTACAGAAAGTATTTTTGAACAGGATTATAGAGGAATAGTTGTTTGATGAAAAGATAAAAATGTTTGAAACAATTAGTAGAAGAAATTGGGTCTTGAAAACAAGTTTCTTTTTATGTAAAAGTGAACATCTTCAGACTACATCAAAAAATAAAAAGAAAAAAAGAGAATAATTTTGTAAGGGTGGCAACAATGGCAAAGCCGCATAGTGTCAAAAGAAGATAATTGCCCCTTTAATTTTTTTTTTTCAATATATTTTTTATATTAAAATATGCAATTGCCCCTTTAATTTTGTTTTTTAAATACTTTTTATATTAGAATATTAATAATATTTAAACATATTTAATTTTCTTTACTGGCTACTAATTAACCCAAGTTAGCTATTGGTAACTTACAACATAATATGATATATAATGTATATGTTTAGTACATTTCACTAATTTTTTTCTTTCTTTCATTAATTAACTGAGAGCCTTTCTTCTTTCTTTTGAGCTGCTATTCTTGCCTCTCTTTCTTTTACAAAATTTCTCTTCAAGTCCTAAACTATTAATTAGTTAAGTAAATAACCTCTTGTGCTTTATGCTTTATGTAAGTTTTTTTTTCTATTTGTTTCATTGTTTAATTTTAGTTTTATTCCTTTACAGTTAATTATTGAAAATGTTAGGATTTATAATAATTTAAAATTTTGTTAAATTAATGTGTGTGAGTAATATTATATGCATATGGATATGAATTGAAATGAGTTTTAATGAATTGATAAGTATTTTACTAAGAATTTCATATTGAAGATGGATAGCGATGATTTTAATAGTGATTAAAAATGAAGTACAGGACAACTCAAAAAATTAAGGACACAATAGAGAAATAAAAAAAATATTTAACATTTATGTTTAACCTACCTGTAGAAAACAATAAGTCAACAATAACAACATCAATTTATCATAACAGTCCTTTTAAGTTATGGGTTTAGCTACACTCTACCATATGTCAGTATAAAATTGTTGTTAAGAACTTCATTAGTCTTTGGAAGATTTAGAAAACACAAGCATTGAACCCATCCTAAACTAAAAATAGATGAATGACAGTTTGATTGTATATATTAATAAAAATATCTTTAATGAGATTGATAATAAAGTTATTATGAAGCGATTTTAAAATATAAAACTCAAAAAGAACAATTATAACGTAAGTTTTTTTTTTATTTTGAAAGTATTTTTAAATTAATTTTATTTGATATGAGTTAATACATATATTTCAAATTGATTTCTTAATATAATGCATGTCTACATAATACATAATATTAAATATTTGTTAATAATTTACTTCCTCATTTAAAAAATCTTGGCTCCGCCACTCGGTGGCAACCACCAGTCATAAGGCTTGCAAAATCCATACAATGAGAGAGGTATTATTATATTCTATTGTGGTCTGGCTTTGATAGAAAATTTGGGTTTTGTTTGTTTTATTTTTGTGGTTGGAAAATATTTTTATAAAAAAATTAATATTTTTTGTTTGAAATTAGTTTTTTTTGATGTATTGATATTAAAAATAAAATAAAAAATATTATTTTGATATATTTTTAAATAAATAATATTTTAAAAAATAACTCTTATTACAATATCAAATATATCATGGTATATTGTTGTACTAATATTCGTTTGAATTGTTCCGCCGATGCTTCCCTTGTACCTAATATTTATGGAAATTTGAACAAATCTATATATATAAGAAATATATTTTGCAAAATGATACATTGTTTTATTTTATGATTGATGGTATCTTAAATTAATTTTAATCTATCAAAATTAAATTTACTTCTTACAAAAATAGAAAACATAAATTCTTAGCTATTAAATTGATAATATAATTTTTTTTTGTAAGAAACGAGTGTTCATGACTGAATGTTTTTTAAAATGTATTTGATTTAATAATATATTAAAATAATATATTTTTTTATTTTTAAAAATTTATTTTTAATATCAGTCTATAAAAATAATATAAAAATATTAAATTAATTAATTTTAAATTTATAAAAAACTCTGATTAAAACACGATTCCAAACCTGAAACCACACTTTGAACATGTTCAAAAAATTTAATTTTTTTACTAAAATTTAATATAATTTGTACGTTTTGAATTGTTTTGATGTGCTGATATCAAAAATAATTTTTTTTAAATAAAAAAAATTAGTGGCATACATTTCAAAACAAAAAATTATTTAAAAAACAACCACTACCATACTGTCAAGCACCCTCTAATAACCAATGAGTCCACTTAAAAAAAAAAACCTTAATTATTGTGAAATGAATAAATTTAATTAACAAATATAATTCGCCGGCTTTAATTCGTTTCCTGTTTCTATGTTTGGAACAGTGCAGCCCTAAACAACGACCGATACTACATAAGACTTTCTCATTTTATTACATAGAGGGAGAAAGAAAGGAAAAAGAAGAAGAAGAAATAAACAGAAAGAAAGAAGGAAAGAAAAGGCACTAAACAACATGTAGAAGAAACCTACAACAAAACACAACACATAAACGAATACAAACTCAGCACTCTCTTGCTTCTTTCTATATATAAATATAGTCTTTCCCTTTCTGGGTCTTTGTGTTTTTTATTTCTTGTTTTGTGTGGCCCCAGATCTTGATTAGCCAATAAGGAGGTGAAAGATTTGATCTTTTTGAATCCAGTTTTTGAATAGATTGACATGATTTAAGATCTGGTTCTTCTCTGTTCAGCTTTATCAGGTATGGTTATCGTTGGTTTTCTTGTTCTAGTCTCATTCATTGTGGATGTTTCGTTGACGCGGAGAGATTTTGATTCTTGTTTTTTGATTGGTTTTTGAGAAAAAAGAGAGTGGAAGGAGAGGAAAGAAGGAATCTTTTGGACGTGGCTGTATTGTTATTAGGATTTTGTATAGTTGCATGGATCTAAGTGAGTGTTTTATCCAGGTTGAGTGAATGGCTGATCGAGTATGCAAGAGAAAATTGGTTCTTTTCTTTCTTGTGTTTTATTTGGTTGTGTTATCTCGGGAACCAAACAGGGGTGTGAGTGAAAGTGTGGAAATCTTGAATTTTAGAAAGGGAAGGGGTTGGCTAAAGTGCAATTGATGTGCATTTTAGTTTTGTTTTTGGATTTGGATTTTGAATGAGTAATTGGTTCTGGGTATGCCTTGGAACTGTAGGAGGGTGTGTTGGATTGGTTTGACTTTTTTTAGGGGATGGTTTTTTTATATGTATTTATCGGTGAAGTTGGGAATATGGGGTTTGGTTTTAGTAGTTGGGCAAATTGAGGACTTTGAATTGTTAGTATCCAGCTTGGTTTATTTCTTTAAGTTTCTTGATCTTGTTTTTTTTTTTAATATTTGATCTGTTGTTATTGTTTGGTTTTTATCTTTAATTGTTCAAAGAGCATGCACCTTTTGTTTGTTTGTTTACAAAAGATAGGAAGAAGAGGGAATGAAAGTAAAGATTTTAAGTTTTAGAATTTAGATTCTGGGGTATTAGCAAAGTAAATTTCAAGTGCTATCTTGGTTTGACTGTGAAGGTGCTTTTGACTTTACACACTTCCTACATTATCTCTTATGTTCTGGAGTTTGCTGCATGCTTGTTTCGGTTAATGGTTTTGTTATAATTTCTCTGTTGATTAGTTTGGGTTAATGATGTCATGATGGTGCTGTTTTTTCTAATTTTGTTTGCGAAAGGTGTATCTGCTTATAAATGGTTTCCTATTGGATATTGCAAAGCATTGAAGAATCTCTGTCCCACTTTTTGAAAAGGAAACTTCTCCTTTTTTTACTCGTTCCTGGGTTTACACCTGATTATCAATTATGAAATTCAAATATGGTGTAATAATTGATGGTTTATGTTACACCAATTAATTATCTGTACCCTTGACTTCAGATTTTTCTCACTCTGTTGGGGACTCGCTGCTTGCTTTAAAGTCCTAATTCCTTGTTTGAGAGAGAGTGGTGAAATGTGGCTGTGAGGAAAGGGATGCATCATTAGGAGTTTCTTTTCAGATGTGCTTGTAGTAGATGAAGACACCTCAATTGTGGCGTCTAGGCATGGGTGATGTGCAGATCTTGCATGGAGCTCGCCACCGCCCTCCTTTGAAGAGGCCAATGTGGATTATAATTTTGGTTTCAATGGTCAGCCTGTTTCTAGTCTGTGCTTATATCTATCCACCACAAAGCAGTAGCGCTTGTTATGTATTTTCTTCGAGAGGTTGCAAGGTTCTAACAGACTGGCTTCCACCTGCTCCTACAAGGGAATTTACGGATGAAGAAATTGCTTCTCGTATTGTGGTTAGGGAAATTTTGAATACACCTTCTATTCCTACAAAAAAAGCTAAAATTGCTTTTATGTTTTTGACTACCAGTTTGTTACCTTTCGAGAAACTCTGGGACAAATTTTTCTCTGTAAGCTTTCTATCGCACTTTTATGTTAAATATGCATTGCTTTTCTAGACATTCTCTTCATGTTCATTTACTTTTGGAATTTTTGTCAACTATTGACTTTAAAGCTATTGGATCAAAGAAATGGTTTTTAAGTTTTGGTTTATAACTTTCACAAGCATAGTTGGAGCTTTTGTGTGTTCATATTTCTGACCAGCTTCCATAGTATATATGTAAGCATATTTGAACGATTCACCAATCTTGAGTTTATTGATAAGGTTTTGCTCTACATCAATTGAGGACTGTTAGTTCCCATCTATGAATTTTTCATTTTTTAACTTGTCCATATATGCATTTAAAGTTTTTCTCCTTGTGGATCAGATGGGCTAGAAAATTGGTACATTCCATTAACTAGTGGAGAAGTCTTACTATTCTAAATTTTTAATATAGATAAGATGGTTTTGATGAATGCTCAAATGATTTGGATGAAAGCAAGTTTATTTAAGGAAGTTTCTGGGAAAGGTTTTTCATGCATATAATAGGAAAAAAAATGTAAAAGAACTCTAGAAGGAAAAAAAAAAGGTATACTGATAGACATCATTTTGTTTGTTTTAGATCCATTAATATGTTTGAAGAGATGATGCAAGGACTCCAAAATGTAGTTGTACAAATAATCTTGCTTGGAAGCTTATTTAACAAGGATTCATTTCCAGCAGTTATCGTTGGAGATGTGATTCTTGTCCCAAAAGAAATTGTAATATCTCAAGAGTCAAGACATTATTGACTGGTATAACATGTTCCAGTGAAGTTTCAATTGAAAAACATTGTCAATATTGTTAAGTTGCAAGCTGTTCTGAACTGTAACTGCTGATGCTCCTGAACATGGCGAAACTGTTTTAATGATTTAGATTGTTATATATACATATATACAGTGTATAGATATTAGGTGGTTTGCAGTTTGCACAAATGATTTAGCTAACTCAGATATCTGTGTGGATGTGCATGATGTCGACTGTGTAGTTTAGGTGTTGAGGTGATGGAATGTTAATAAGTTGTAATAAATGTCAAAACTGTTAGTGTTTGTGGTGGACTTTCCTTCTTGTTGTATGTTCTGTTACACTACTTGTATCTGTTGCTGAAGCTAATTTATCGGCAGGGCCATGAGGACAGATTCTCTGTTTATGTGCATGCATCCAAGGAAAAACCAGTTCATGTGAGCCGTTACTTTGTTGATCGAGATGTACGCAGCGACCAGGTCTGTAAATTTAATGTCAATATGCTATGTCTGCCTTTTAATATATTCATGTCTTACTTTGATTTTCCACACTTTTTGATGTATGTTTAAAAGCGTATCTTATTGCTTTTCTACTTTTCCTATTTGTTACATTTGTTTAAGGGCTTTGCAGTCTTTTAGTTTCTCCATTAGTTTTCAGTTATATATAGTTTCTTGCCTTCTGGTACCTGGTCTTCTTTCTACATAACAGATTGATTAGATATTTCTAGGTTCATGTTCTGTATTATCAAGGGTAGATAGTTGGGCAATGATTTCTCAAACGTACTTGCACCATAGATCTCGTATTTTGTTATCAGGAGCTCTTAAGAAAAGAAAGACATGTTAGATGAATTTATAGGATTTGGCTTGTTTTAATCCACCCATATAAGATGCTTTTTTAGGATAACGCCATGGTGCTCTTGGAGTCCTGTTCCTTATATAAGGTGTCGACTTTCCTTTCCCTGATTGATCATTTTCCCCTGCTTTGTTAATAATGTCAAGTGTCAGCCTTTGAAAGATGAATCAGTGGTGGCCTGTTGCCTTCTTCAGTTGTCCATCTGTTCTGTGGTCAGCCCTCTTTAATGATGATGAACCAAAACATCATCATTAATCTTGTAAAAACTATCCTGTTTGTGATAGATGAAGCTTTAAAACAAATTTTGACAGATTAATAGTTACTCTGAGAGTGGGATAATCTAAACATGCTGGCAGACTATTGGTAAAGGACTGCTATTTGTTTCAACATCATTATTGTACTGCCGGATATTGATGTACTAAATCTTCGCTTAAGCCCCAAGCAGTTGGTAAAACTAGTTAATTTATTCATATTATGGTGTAATGATAACACTAACATTACCATTGTGACTATCATTGGTGGGACTGCCCATAAAATATATGTGATGAATGGTTGAACTATCCCATCAAAATAGACATAATGAAAACCATATTTTGTAGTTTTAAGTTTCTTAGACTGAAAAATAGATTTCATATCTCTCAAATCACTAATGAAAACTAATCAATTCTGCATGGGCAAATTTTTGCAGGTGATATGGGGACAAATTTCAATGATTGATGCAGAGAGACGCCTATTGGCAAATGCTCTTGGAGATCCTGATAACCAACACTTTGTGTTACTTTCTGATAGGTAGAACATTATATCTTTTGTAGCTTTTATCTTTTCAATCTATAAAATAATCTGAATTTGATATAATTTTGACCACCTGACATTGCAGTTGCGTGCCATTGTACAAGTTTGACCACATCTACAACTATCTGATGTACTCGAACATGAGCTATCTTGATTGGTAAGCCCTGTTCTCTTACACGGTAGTTACCCTGTGTTCTTCTGTTGTGTTAGGCTCTCCTGTCCGTTATTACTTCTATAAAAATGTTATCGTTTGGACTGCAAGAGGTCAATCGCAACTAATGGAGTAAAATTGAAGATCTTTATTTTCCAAATTGGTTTTCCCTTCCTGATGGACATGTCCTTTTGTTTTCAGCTTTTATGATCCTGGTCCACATGGGAATGGTAGGTATTCAGAGCACATGTTACCTGAAATTGAGTTGAAAGACTTTAGAAAGGGTGCACAGGTATACTTTCTCCAAGCCACTATGACCATATGGCTCTATTTTTCATGTGGCCTTTATTATTATGCCAGATCAAACTACATGCGGCCTTTATTATTATTCCAGATCAAACTAAGGAAAATAATGCTGTATGTTGATTTCATATTTTCCATCATTGGCTTTTGTAATTCTTACTAGTCATGATCATCCCTTAGCATTTGTCTATTTAACCTTAAATGTGGGTTCTTGATTTAATACGTGTATAATGTTCAACATGCAAGAAACATGTGTGTGTGAGTTCTGGACATGGTGTCATGTTGGCAATTGAGCTTTTTGTTTAGATTCTTCAGCATAGATCACATTGATTTAGATTCTTAGTTTATTTGTGCAGTTTTAATGAATGAACTTTTATGCAGTGGTTCTCAATGAAGCGACAACATGCTGTGATAGTTATGGCTGACAGCCTTTACTACACCAAATTCCGCGATTACTGCAAGGCAGGTTTTCCTTTATTCTGAATTAAGCTATGCTTTTGTTATAGGCGTATGGTCTGTTCTATATGGCTTGCATTCTATTCAAACAGCTACAGATTTACTTGCATGGGTATGATTGTTATATATTTATCATGTTACTTGTGTTTTGTGAGTGTACCAAGATTTTTGGTTTGCTGGATGCACCCTTTGTTCTTGATTCTCAGAGTTGAATATTAAAGAAAGGTTGAGATATCAGGGAATTGTTTTCAATAAAGAAAAGATTCAAGAGATCTTCCTAAAATTTGTTTGATCCATGTGCCCTCCAGACAGTGAACATTTTTTAATGTTATCTTCATTGCCTTGGTAATGGAACTCCGATGTTAGGAGTCATAAATCAGAATATAGAATTCTGAATTTGTTCATGATTGATGAGTGCTTTAATTTTTTTGGTTATTCATTTGTTTTTTAATAATTTCTTAATTATTTGCCCATTTTCTTTGTACTTTGATTGGAATATGAAACCTAGTAAGTGCAATTTTTTTGCCAACAAAATATTTTGTAAGCTTGCATCTAACTTTTGTTCTCTACCTGGAACCGTATCACATTCTCATAACTTGGGTGGGCAACATCCTATAATAATATTATATGATGTCATCACTGAACAGCGGGATGATCAAAATCAAAATTGCATAATGTTTCAGATGGTGTCACATTGAGCTTTACATTGGGACCCTTCTTCCATGTTTTAAGCTCAAGCACTATCTGTTATTTTGCATTTGTTCACTGTACAACTGTGCTCAAATTTTTGTGACTGCTTGCTTTTGGGATTTTGTAAATTAGACTTTCTAAATTTTGTGTATGTTATGATATTGACATGTTTTCTTTCTTTCTTTCTTTTTTTACATAATTTCAGCCTGGTTTGGAAGGGAAAAATTGCATTGCCGATGAACATTATTTGCCAACATTTTTCCATGTGAGAATCTTCCTCATATTCCTTCAACTTTACCTTCCTCATCTTGGTTTCTCTTTATGACTTTAATTTTTTATGTGAATTCAGATAGTTGATCCTGGTGGAATAGCAAACTGGTCTGTAACACATGTTGACTGGTCTGAGAGAAAGTGGCATCCAAAATTGTATAGGACTCAGGATGTTACTTCTGAACTTCTGAAGAATATTACGGTATGGTCTTGCCTCATATTTAAATGTGTGTTGTTGAAAGGGTACTGCCATTGGCACTTTTAGTGAGAGTTCAATTTATCTCAGACTCGGTAGTCTTTGTTCTTTCCAGACACTGCTGAATATGAGTGATTGGAGTTTACTAACATCCATCAAATACCTACTCTTTTCCTTCCAAAAAGCCCATCATATCATGTTACATAGTCAATACAACAGGGATCTTATAAATGTAAATATAAGACTGTAAAATTTTTATATTTACATGTGTAAATGGATCTTATATTCCTTGTTATTATTGTGTCTACAAAGGTGGAAGTGGGGGTGAGGTTGTCTCCTCTAGGGACAAACCGTGACCAGCTCGCACAATGCAGCGGGTCATTATCAATCGGTCTAAAGGCTGATTGGTATTTCTTGTTATATTTCTAGTTATTATTCTCATGGACTTTCGTTTTGAACTGTGCTATTCTTATGGTTTTGACTGTAACACTTTGAGTGTTTTATCTTTCTGCAGTCAATCGATTTGAGTATTCATGTGACAAGTGATGAAAAGGTACAGTTTCTTAAAGGTGTTTTGGGTACTGTATTCTTTTATAAGCTGTTGGCTGACTTCTGTTCCTTTTTTTCCTCCTCCCCTTGGGCTTTTATAGAGGGATGTGCAGGTGCAACCTTGCCTATGGAATGGTACCACACGGCCGTGTTACTTGTTTGCGAGGAAATTCCACCCTGAAACTACCGATAATTTGTTGAAGCTTTTCTCCAATTACACATCACTTTGAGTGAGATAGTTTTGACACATAAATTCTTTGATCGAATCTGCAGTTGCTCTCGACCACCCACTCCCATCTCGGTTTCTCATTAAATCTTACAAGTTACAAATTTGTAAATGCTGTGACATTGAGGTGTGAATCCTCCGTTCCCCTAGCACAATTCTTGTGTGCAAGGGCAACTTTGAGAGCAGTTAGGGATGACTTAGATGGGTTGGAGGCTAACAGAGTTAGTTAGTGTTGCTTCCACTGGAGTGGGTGATTTATTATCCATTTTTTCCCTTCATTTTGGGCCATTAATGTTCTCCTTTGGTATAGTGAATTTTGGGGAATTTATTTTAGTTCGTTTGATGGTTGGATATTTTGTAAAAACTGACTAAAAAATATGAAGTCGCAATTACAAAACTTGGTACAACTCTTTTGAAAATCTATCAGAAGCTTTGAGTCAAAATTGTGTGAGTCTGAAAAATGTACGAGAAATTGTATGTGAATTGTGGAAGTGTACATGCAATCTCACCTTTGAAAGCACGTAGTCGCTGAAGCTGGACAAAATATCTTGCTTCTGGAATGGTGCTTGTTGAATGTTGATGGGTGTCTTTGTAAACGCTTTTATTCTGACGCCAGTGCCACCTGTCAGTTAGTATTACTGGAGGCTCTAACGACGATTTGGGAGTCGGCAGCCTTTTCCACGATGCTTGTGAGGGTTGTAACTTGAGATTTGAATGATGCTACCGCAAAAACCTGACGGGCCGCGCCTGTTTACACGGGAATTAATCCCGATTAGGGAGGAATTGAATCCCACGCAAAGGGGAGGTTGTTTTCCGACCAGTTTGTTCAACTTCTTTGGTTTTTGGGGGGTCTAATTTAATTTGTTTCTCTTGATTAATATGGGAGTTGAAGTTTGCTAATATGTATGTCCCAATGAGGTGTTGATAGAGGAGAAGATGAGGCGTGGCTGTTGAGGCTCTGAATGGGTCGGTCTGGTTCACAATGATAGGGTTGATTTGGGTTGGTTTGATCAAGAGTGAGAGGGCTGCTGGAACAGGTTTGTCTGCTTGAGTATATTCAGAAGATCACATTACACGTTATCTTAATAATAAATAAGTAGATAATGGATATAATATAAATTATATGAGGAAGGTATTTAAATGATTAAAAAAGGATTTATCATTCTAGATAAATTAGAAAAAATGTTCTGCACGTTTTCAATTAGTATTGATTGTTAAATCCTTGTATAATATGGAATGAGATTTAAAAAGAATTTCAAATCTGATTCAAATAATCAATGATTATAATGTTGTGAAAAAATATGATTTGACATATCAAAAACACTTCATGCTAAAATGTCTAAATTGAAGTATTATTGATGAAGAAATAATAATTACACTGAAAAACCGGTCACTGAAAGGTTAAGTCAAATCACTTATAACTTTTCTAATATTTTAGAAATCATGACATGTTACTAGACAATGTACTTGATCTTTCAAATATAAATTCATCAATTATTGAATTGATAATAAATTAAATTGTTTGATTTATTTAATTCTATTTATTTAGAATTATAATTTAGACCAACACATTAAGAATCTAATGGGTCATACACATTAAGAACAATTAGTTAGAAATTAAACTAGGATAATTAATTAAGCATGACTTGATTGAAAATAATTTTAGAAATTAAGCACCGGAATATATTTAATTCAGGGATTATAATTCTAGTCCTAGAATAATCAAGTAAGGACTTGATTGATTAAATTTCTAAAATTATTCTTAAATAATATTCAAGAAAAATAAAATATGCCTCTTATTTTTAAGAAGTTGTCTGTTAGACAGAAAAATTACGTAAGTCACAAAATAAAGAATTAACACTCTAGACATAACAATCTCTCTTTCCTAAATAGAGACTTAAAGAGATTTTTTACTGGTGATTCGTATAGATTTCTATTGGATGTCGAACAATTAGACAACTTGTAGTTTGTGACAACTCGGCCTTTAAAGAACTATTCAAAACCAGAGAAGATCAGATCTTTAGATAATAAATTCTTAAACAACTCTAGATCTGTTTAATAGGATTTTAAGGATTCCTGAATAATTGTCTTTTATTGTTTCCATTGCGTGTATGATATTCAAGAACCCAATATATCTATCATATTTGATTCACGTAGGAAGCCTAATAAACTTGTTTATGAACTAGAAAGAAAGAGCCAAGTCCAAGATCACGTCAAATGACCAGTATAATAAAAAAATACATAACTTTCAACTAATTATTGGATCAAGCTTAATTTGAACATGAAATTCTACAAACCTAGTTTTACTAGGGGCCGGCTGACTGTAACCATTTGAGGTCGAGCAGAGAGTTTTCAAATTAGAATTGAAAGATGCTATTTGAGCCATCTGTATTATATAATTTCTTTTTATTTTTTGTATTTATAGTTTAATTTTGAATTTTATGTTGTTGTTTTTATTTGATTTAGGATTTTGATTTATTTTCACCTTGTAAAAGTCTGTTATTGGCCTATAAACCTTTCTAGTATAATATTATTTGATTTTTATGCCACTCTGCAATATATAAGGGGCATATTTGGTGTTGCTGTGTTGTGCTATGCTATGACTGTTTTATTGCACTATTTGGTGTTATGCTATGAAATAAAAGCAGTATTTGATAACTAATTGTCGTGTCATGTTTATAAATGTTTAAAGCAACTAATTAAACAAACTAAATAAATTATTTTCTAATCAATAAAGAAAAACTCATGGGATTGAATAATAAAAACAATTAATAAATTACTTCAATCATCTTATTAATGGAGAAGTTCGATCAATTAATATAATTTATTTTATTCTATTTTCTTACTTGTTTCATTATATATATGGATATATATAAATTCTTAACAGTGATATGTTCAAATATAAGAATCAATTCTTTCTTTTAATTAAAATATAAAAATATATATATATAGCTCTATACAAGTTTTAAGCAGCGTTCATCTGAGAATGTAAGTTTTTATAATAATATAAAAATCTTTCCAAAAACTTATATTTATTTATCTATCGTCATTTTCTTTTAAACACCTTGGAGCCATACAGTTTTCATTTTCTTGACGGAGCATGAAGCCGAAGTGTATAATATTTACGGCATCTGAGGGAACCTGGGTTCTGTGGTAGCAGACTCTTTTGGCAAACTATTGAATTCAAATTTGATATCCATCAGTACTTGCCTCGAGGGTTTCTTAAGAACACCATAATCTTTAGTTGATCAGCACAAATCTTTTATGCCAATTTCACCTACTCTGTTAAAACGTTCATAGACTATATTAATTGTAAGCAAAATTCGGATTAGAAAAAGTGACTGCTGACCATTTAATTGCTACAGTTCATCTACCCTTCTTCTGCAGCCACTAGAAATTAATTGGAAGCACATATTTTGCTCTTCTGCAATGATCAACAACTTTGAACATGTTTTGTGCCTCACTCTTCAAGTTCTACCTTGTTCGATTTTGGTTCACCTGCCACTATTTATTTCCTGTGCACGTTCTTGGTACGAGACAGGCCTTAACTTCTTTCATATATATATAGTGTGTTATTCCTATTTCATGAAGATCACTACACAATAAAACACCATGCTATATTTTTCCTTGCGACTCAATAATTTTCAGAAAGACTGGAAGTTGCCCTCTTTCATTGCACGAAAGAAATCATGACTGTGACCTTTCATGAGCAACTGTTTTTCATAACCTGCACATTCCTTTTCTTACCCAGCATAATTAACTGCAAACACAAAACCTCGACTATTAGTTACCAAATTAGTTCATCGCCACTCTACTTTCCCCCCATTCAACGACTCCAAAAACGATGCACAAAGCAATCTTTTTCCAGACAACAACATATTTCTTGTGAATTTCTCTGTTGGAGAGCCAGCTGTACCACAACTCGCTGCCATGGATAATGGAAGTGACCTAACACGGGTTCAATGCACAGGCTGCATAGAGTGCATGCCACAAAATGGTCCAAGGTTCGATCGATCCCTCGAAGTCCTCAAACTTTCAAAATTTACCATGATCATCTGATGAATGTGGTCATCCATCTATCTATTCATGCAATTCTGAGTACGCTGATGGTACGTAAGTGCACATATCAAAAGAATACAGGGTTTATTTTTTTTAAGTAATACATGTCAAAATAATATTCATTAAATTAACCAACACAATCTAAAAGATAAATGAGAAAATAGCACAGCTTTTATAAAGGTTGTATTATTCCGAAAAATTTAACCACTTAAGATTTTAAGTTGTTATATTGTTCTCATCTGTTTGGTCTATTAAATATTTTTATCAGATTGCACTATTTCAAATAATATAACCTTTTATCTTAAAAATAAATAAATTATGTTGTTCCCAATAATATAATTAAAAAAATTATGCTATTTGCTTAAATAGTTCCATGTTATGCTAACTTGTCAAATATTTTTTTTAACACATGTTAAAAAAAAAACTCATGTGGTATAAATTCATGAATACTAACAGGTTTTACTTTGATATTATTAGATTTGTCTTATCGAGATTTTTTTAACAGAACCGATATTACATTTCTCTGAATAATAACAAGGTTAAAAGTCATATTTATCAACCATGACATGTATAAACTATATTATTTCACTGGTTTTTTCAAATTGTATTATTTTTACAATTTTTTTTAAAAAAACAAACATGCTAATAATAATAAAAAAAAGCCTTTGTTTCCATATAATTTTATATTATACGTGATAATGCGTGTGATTCTGGACTTTCAAGTTGTTTCTTTTGACAGTTTCTAGGCATGCTTGTGTTATGTCAGTGGGTATAAATTGCTATGGTATCAATATAATATTAAGATTATTGAATTTCTCCAAGTAATAATCAACAATTAGTGTTATCTATATAGGGATGGTGTGCTTTTAAGATTACATGAACAAGTCAAGCAATCTACTTATCCACCTTGTTGGAAAAAGATCGGACTGTCCCGCAATCCCCAAGGATACCCCACGAATTTGAAGTGATCACAAGGCATGCAGGATTTTCATGATAATTAAATAAAAACTGAGAAGAAATTAATTCTCATGAAACTAATTCAAATATTATTAATTTTTTATTATATGCTACTCATCGGGAACACCCAGGAGCCAAAACGAACTCGCAAACAAAAATTAAAAAAGAAACCGCAATATATATATATATATAATCCATGGAAACCAGGAGCAGCAACTCATCTCAAGCACAAAATGTGTCATTACAGCATAACAACGCATGTGGATTTTGGCCAAGGTATTAATTACCAGTTTAATTTTTTTTTTTTTATAGCCTGGCTTGCTTGAATTCCTCGTTTAAAAAATTCCCTTTTCCTTTTTGTTTTGTTCAACGTTGTTTTATTATCATGTGCTCCCATAGCCACCTGTTCGTAGCCGACAGAATAATATTTCTTTTTTCCTAATGTTTTGACTTTGTTATATATATACATATTGAGGGTCCATTTGCTTACGATAAGATTAAATATAGATTGTAAAAAGTCTTCCTCGCAGACGGTGTCCGCCTTAATTTGTTCCTTTAACGTTTGATTTTGCCGACGGACGCAAGTTTAATGAATGGTTTTGTTGATAACTAAAACTGAGTTAAATGACTCTATATATCTTTCCTTAATGAATCTTTCTTCGATCTCTTTAATGTTATAATTTTTTAAAATTTAATTTACACTCTTTATTTTTTTATTTGTGCTTTTCCTTTTTCTCATCGTACGTATATCAATCATGTTCTATTCTCATGAATTAATTACATAGGCGCACTTCCATAAAAATTTAATTTTTTTAATAAAATTTAATTTTTTTTATGTATTTTGAATCGTTTTAGTGCACTGATTTTAAAAATAATTTTTTAAAAAATAAAAAAATCAATATGATATATTTCAGAAAAAAAAATATTTTAAAAAACAACCATAACCACACTCCTAAACATGAAGTTATATACTACTACTCAAACCTATTTTTTTTAAAAGAAACTACTAGACAGATAATCATTATTAGGTTATGATGGCTCGTAAGAGCATCTATTATATGTAAAGAAACAATTTTCTTTTAAAATTTAGCATATAAAGTTAGAAACAGACAATTTCCAGTAAAATACAAATAGAAATTCAAATGCACAGCGACTCTAGCTTTTGTCTGGGCCTCCGGTGGAAAAGGATGGACGTAAAAATAGTTTTGCCTCTTGGACATGATACAGTGATTTTAGGCGTTTCCCGTCACTCTCAATCAATATCTCTTTAATGCTTGCCCCGTTGAAAACGCAAGCTCGCTTTGTCATTTTGCATGTTTATTCAAAACAACTAAAGTTAATTTTACATGATTATCTTCAAGAACATAGTTAATTATCGAGCATTTATTGCAAGGAAAAGCTAGCAAGCGCAGGTATAATGGCGGGAGAGAAAACCAAAAGAAGAAGAAGAGGGATTAATTAAGGTGAAGTGAGGCAAATAATGAGGTCATTCAGGAAAACTAAAAAAGAAAAATATACATAAGAAAATAAAGATTTCCATTTAGACGTGTTTTCTTATGTTAGCAGAGAAATTTTCCATTTCATATAGTTAATTCTGTAGTGGTATAAAAAATACCCTAAATTAATGAAACTGGATCGTTGACCGAGGAGTAACGACGACTTCCGAAATGGATAACACTGAAGCAACTTGCCCATCTACTAATTAAAACAATAGACATAACTGTACGCTTTTAGATGTAAACATGTGCAGGCATCTTTCTTTCCAGGAATTCTTCCTTTTTATGAAGATGGTCAGCTGTGGAACACGCTTTTTCTCAATATTTGTATCCAGAGGTGCTTGTCACGGCCTTCGTTCTTGTTTGTATTTTTAGCTTGAATATATTTTGCTTTTATTTTTTTAATAATTTTAATGTGATAATGCTAAGAACAAATAAAATATCTAAAAACTTATTTTAATATATTTTTTTCAAAAATTCATCTTAAAAGCTACCCTTACCGCAGTTTCAAATACCCCGATCCTATGGCGACACTTTTCCTAACAAAGACGTCAAGCAATCTTGTCGTCCACCGTAACGATTCTACTGACCATCTCAAGATTGCAATTTTTATCCTTGAAGTAAATAAAAATAAGAAGAAAAAAGAAGTAATTTTTTTTATTCAAATCCTAGTAAACAAAATAGAATATCTCAAATCTAAAATCTAAAATTCATTCTTCTCCTAGTCACCTTGATTTTGGTTCTATTTTTTATTTATGTGGCCGCTAAAAACATCCCAATAGATTAAAAAATACATAGAGTTTTAATTAGTAAAAATAGTTGTAGATATGAATTTTAAATTTATAGATTTATTCTCTCTTCAGATAATAATAATGAGTTTTGTTCCCGAGGTTTACAAAACATTAAATAGACTAAAAATTCTACCTAAACTAAGAAAAAAAATACAAAGGAAAAAAGCATAAAACCCGAAATAAACCAGGAAAGCCAAAAAACAAATGGAAAATAACAAAATTGTCAAAACCAGGGATTTGAACGAGATTTTTGATATCTAAATATCTAATTATCCATAAAAAAATATAGTTGCTGCTATAGAAAAAATAATATCTAAAAATTCCTTAAAGATTTCAGCTCAATTTAATAGTCAGATAAAAAATTATAATTTTTTTTAGTAATTATTTAAGTTTAATATGACCAGATCTTTTCTTGAGCCCGAACATATCCATCCATAAATATATATTCTAAGTTATTTACATAATCTGTTTAGATAAATTCACATTTAATTATAATAAATTTATATCTAAATACTCAGAATCACCGGATAGTACATGCAGGGCTCCATCAATTTCGTTACCATGGACCTTTTCTCGTGGGAGGGAAGACAATTTCACCACTAAGTAATCTACAATTTTCTAGTGGACTTGGTAACCCTAAACCTATTTCACTTGATTTTGATTCTAGACTAGAAGACGTCCACACATTGTATAGCAAACAAAGTAATATAAATCTCAGGTGGCTACGTTTCATTAAAATATTACAAAGTGGTTGGCCGAACAAGTAGCCAATATATGTATGTTTTTAATGAACAGGTCACACATGGTATATACAATTATAGGCAACGACTCCGTTCCTTAGAAACACGATAATCCATTGAGAAAGAGAGAAAACAAGGAGAAATGGGTTGTTGTTTGTCTTGCAAATCCTCTACAGAATTCAACAACATTCGTGTAGTTCACCTGAATGGTTATGTTCAAGAATTTCAAAATCCCGTTTCAGTTAGCCAAGTGACTACAGGCCAATCATCCTCAAAGAATCTCGTCTTCACTGCTGCTCAGCTTCTTTCTACAGAGTCCAAACCATTAAAGCCTGATGCTCAGCTTGAAACGGGCCAACTCTACTTCTTGCTTCCGCACTCAATATTACAGCCTGATGTTTCTCCCGTGGACTTTCTTGCTTTAGTAAAGAGGCTCTCTTCAATAGCAAAATCTAGCAAGTGTTGTCAGACTCAGGATAATTCTTCAGGAACTACTTCCTTGTTGGGCCAGAGTAATCCAATGTGTAGATTATCGGGTAGAAGGTCATGGAAGCCGGTTTTGGATACCATCAGAGAGAAGTCTTTCAACCGGAGGAGTGAATCAGACCTACGGGAAATGGATTTCGAGACCCCAAATAGTAGCTTGAGGTATACTGTATTCTTGTAGCTCTAAAAGTGAACAACAGCTCTAGCAATGGTGGCTAGCTATTTGATTTTGAGTGATATAATATTGATTAGGTATGTTGTCTAGCTTGCTTTTATTATTTTTCATTTGTACTGTAGGTTCATTCTTATCCTCGTCAATTCAAGTTCTTGAATTTTTTGCCATTCCAAATTCTGAAATATCCCCAGTTTGTGGGGTCGGTGTCATCTGCTGAATACTCACAGTTCACAACCATGTATACAGTATACAAAAAGCTTTTCGTTGTTAGGATCAGTATGTTATAGAACCTCTCTCCCGGGCGGACCTACGAAGCAAAATTTCTAAAACAATCTGTATTTGGAATTTTTTTAAAATAAATAAATAAATAAAAAGTTTTGATACATATAAGTTCTGATATACTCAAATTTAATAGTGTTTTTCATGTATTAATATTTTCTAAATTAATGACATTAGAGTTATATCAATAGAGGTTTAATATGAATCTTGTTATATAGACAAGGTTTTTTTTTAATTTGTCCCTAGATTTCAACATCAAAATGCAGATTTTTACCTGCAGAAATACACAGTATGTGTCAGTAAAACGTAACTTGAACAGCTCAGACACGAGATTCATGTCCTCCTCCGATGCATGGCCGACATGATTATTGATGGTGGACTTGGCTATTTTTTCAAAAAAACTGTTTCATTTTTCTATATAATTGGAGTGTCCAAGTGTATATACCCATGTTTGAGTGTCCGATAGGTACTCTTAAGGCACATGAAGTATCGAAGCAAGTTGGTGAGTAAGGTCTGGAAGAAAGATAGTTGAGTGAGTGATTACACAAGGGAAGACCAGATCCTGCTTTGCGTTGGTGGCAGAGACTCTATCTCTAGGATCAACCAGAACATTCATTTTGAAACTAATCATATGATCCTGTAACTAGATCCATGGTTTGGATCCTGTCTTATTATTGTCCAAGGAAACCTGATATAGCACATAAATGCTGTTCACTTTGAACTTCTAGATTACTAGAAATCAAAGAATATTAGATGGGGACAACAATGGGGGCTGGTGGGACTCTCTCTTGAATAGGTGAGCAGTCCCAGCCATCTTCTTTGCTATAAGATACAGTGAAATTATTAGGAACCCAAGTTTCTCCTTTTGAGTTCCTTTCTTTAGCAAGCTTCCTCTGGTTATCCTCAACATTGCTCTTTTCTTCTCTTGCCTTGGTCCAGTTTTTGCTTAGTATGGCTTTGCTCACCTCGTTCCATACTGCAGCTGATTCAGTTGGCCGAATTCCCTGACAAAGAAAAACACCAGCATTTTATCAGGCAGGTATACAAGCATCATAAATCAAGTCAAATGCACGCATCCTGATTTCTTGCAAATCCACTATAGACACAACTAAAAAAATGTATTGATTTCTTGCATATTAGCCTTTTATCACCAATACAATGTATTGATTACTTCAGGGAGGGATCTCTCCACCTTGGCGAAACAAAGAACTCAACGTTTTTAGTCTAAATCAGAATTTTGGTAGGTCATATGAAGAATCATTGCTTACAATCTTTTAATATGAAGCACAAGAAAAAAAAATCGTTAAGTGCTAAATAAGTAATAACTGCGAAGGTACCTGCAAATCCTCGACGACAGCAATCTTGAGCTCGGAAAACACTTCCTTTGCGTCATATATAATTGTCTCCTTACCACTATTAATGTCCTTGGCTTTCACAGTACTGGATTCAAAAGATTAGCATGTGAAACTCACATCCATCACACTACAAGTAATGCTAATATTAACAATATATTTCCTAAAAAAATCCAAACAATCTCATGCATTGAGCTAGCGAATCCTATAGATCCAATGGTTGGATTTTTTTCAGGAAGTGATTTCGGGAACAGTCTTTCAGTGAGATTAGCATTAATCTCACACTGTTTATGAGTGGATATATATCTACCTGTTCCAGTGCCCTTCGACCTCATAAAGGGTCTTCATGGATGAAGACTCATAAATCTTGCCTTTAACAGAATGGAGTCCTCCACGTCCAAAGAGAGAACTGGTTGCGTAGCATAACTCAGCTTCAAGACCACTCTCCTGGCAGCAAATGTTTACATCGCCTATCCAATCAACCCGAGGTGGAAAAAACCTAACCATGAGCTTTGGTGAATTCATCATATAAGTCTCTCCATGGTTCAGAAGCTTAAGTTGCCTTTTGCCAAGCACTTCAGCTTCAACTCTAGTACCTACATGTAGCATTGATCTCTGTAAGAAAGAAAAGGCTACTAAAATCCAGATGACCAAAATCTAAGTTTAGGAAAAGTAATACTACCATAGAATTTCGGAACAGGATGTTGGCACCAAATGAACTCAATATTTTCCTTGTCATCTGTTGCGTGGAGGGCCGAAACTGGTGGGTGATGGGAAACCTGCAACCACAAGAATTTAACCACATAATACAACCACCACCGGATGTTTATCCCAGTGATACTTCGAATCCTGAGCGAGATATGTTAATGAGCCGGACAGCCTAACAGATCAATCTAGGCCCGACTAATAATGAACGAGCTTGAGCAACAATATTTTGCCCACTTTGGCCTGGTTCGAACAAAAATAAATTGAGTCTACCTACTCATGTTGAAGAACAAGAAAATAACATTAATCGTAACTGGTAAATGAATCAACTACCTGTTCGAGTAGAACATTGAGGCTTCCCCTGGAGACATGGTGAGTCTCTCCAAGAATGGGATTGTAAGGGGCAACACCAAAATTAGGAGGACGTGTGGTGGATATGCTCCATGCTACAACAGAGATGAATCTTTCAAGTGAGCTCTCGGCATTGTTGCACTGCTGCAGCAAATTTTTGCCAAAGCTGTATGCTGATTCACCAAAACATTGGAGCTGGGACTTTGGAATGTTGAATTGAGGTGTAAGCTGAGCTTGCAAAATGGACACATTTATCAACACTTTGGTCCAAAAGTAAGCGTTACTTGTGATTTGTCACTCGATGGGATTTATTGAAAAAAAAATGGGAAAAAAATTGTAAAATGCGAGCAATTTATTAGTTCCTGAGTGGTAAGAGCAAAATTGGAAGATTTTATGAGCTATAGGGATAACATTGAGAGATTTCAAACTTTAATATTTGAAGTAAAATATTGACAAATCTATGAGGATAAGAATATAATTTATCCAAGAAAATCACTTGCCTGGAAATTGGTGAGATCTGATCCTGGCCGTACATTCCTAAACAGACTTAAGAAGCGTTGGACAAAATTAGGAGCTTTATAGTCGGCGTAGGCATCTCCATCCAATGATAAAGGCTTGGTCAGGACAACCTTCATATCACCATTACCTTCACTGACCTGCGTTTATTAAGAGTCATTTTTTTTTAATATAAATCTAAAAAAAATATTATTTTAAAATATTTTTAATTAAAAAATACTTTTCATCAAACAGATATTTAATTAATCAAATAAAACACATTAATTAAATGCATGTTTTCCACGAAATCATAAATCAACTATACTAGTTTTGTATTATCTTTTGAAAAGTTATGTTAAATAAATTAAATAAACTTTTAATATTAAACCAAATTAACACGTTAGTCTCACATTGTACCAATCAAATATATAAAAGAAAATTAGAGAATAATTAATTGGATACGCAAAAGAGGTAGACAAATTACTTGTGGAATATAATAGGAGTTTTTATATATTTAATTACTTTGATTTAGTCTCATGCATTCGTTCATACAAGAAATCATAAACCAATGTCCAAGAACGAATGGTCAATATATATATATATATATATCCTTGTGCTCTCTCTGCAAGAAAAGAGAAGAGAATGAGTGAATGTGATGTGGACATCGATGCTCCATTCGTATCCTCACCCACTTCATGTTTTTTTTTTATTCTTTTTTTCGTTCACTGTTTAAGATAGCAAACATATGGTGCGTTGATGATTTAACTTCTAGATATGACTTTGCTGTAAAATCTAGGATTTTATGTTCCTGAGATATCAAGTTTACTTTAGCATTTCATAATATCTTCTTCAATTATTGTACTTTTCTAATACATATGTAACGTGTAAGAAATCATATGTTTGAAAGTGAAGCTTAGATCTAAAAATATTATAGTTTTAAAATTTAATTTGATATCAATTCAAGACTCCAGTTATGAGGATCGGGTTTTACCCTAGTCGATTTAAGTTTTTAACTGTATCATGAATCAATAAGCCAGGCCAGTAATTAGGCAAAACATCCCTACTAGAAGCAACTGAGGTTTAAATTGCTTACTATATTATAAAAATAAATAAATAAAAAGTTTATATTTGCTTAAAAGTGCGGGTGAGCCTATGAAGAGCAATAGAGAAAAAAACCAACAAAAGGGAAAGGAAAAGAATCTTTCATGCACCAAATTAATCTTCAGAAAGACGAAAGAATTAAACAGTGGCTTTTAGATTCCCTTTGTGAAAATCTAATGGCACTATAATCTTTAACGGCTACAAGTCAAAGTGTTCTTGTTGCCTTGTCTTAATTCTTCATGCACGAGAGGGAAGAAAAGAGTGCTGAGTGATTGCATTGTCAGCGTTTTGAGATTTTATACCTTCTTTATTAATTATTAGCAATATTAAACAATTAAACAAAAGAGATTATCTAGCCCACATGATCTTCACTTTCTAGCTAACTTGCTGCCGAAAGCAAATAAAAAGTAAAATATGAAAACTATTTACATAAAATTTACGTCAAAATTACAGAAGAACGTACCAGATTAATTGATAAATTAAGCATCCAAATCTTTGTTAAGTGTTCATACTAGCTATAATAACAATTGATTTCATATATATATATATATATATATATATATAGTAATAAAAATATAAGCTCATTTTTGGAGCCTTCAAAGCATTTTCTACCTTCGTATCGAAGAAATATACAAACAGAAAAAAGATGCCAAATATATACCACTAAAATGTTCCACAGCAAAGCATAACAAATAGTAAATCTTCCATGAAAATCAATATCATCTTGCACACAGATAGAGCCATCGCAAACTACTCTTGCTTGTCGAAAAACAGCTTTTACTCGCCGGAAAACAACTTCTTTCTTTCTTCTTTGAGAAAATATGGAAAACATCTTTTTTATGAACATATAAAGGAAAACATTAAGCTTCTTGAAACTAGCTAGGGGAATCAATACAAAAAAGAGGGTTTCGTAAATCTCGCTCCATCATGATCATAAACACAAAATAGCAGAGACGTTGATAGATGTATGCGTACCATTTGATGAAAGAGGATGGGCTCGGTACTACAGTAAAGGAAGATGGTTCTTCTGCTGTACGAGAGGGGGAGTTTTTTAGACGCGGAGAGTGCTGTGGGGTGATTTCTTGCCAGGTACAACGTTTTTTTATAGGGTTCAGGGAGCTGGGAGTGAACACACAAAACGATAATCAGAGGGGTGTTTGTCATTGAAAAGCGTTTTCAACAAAATTTGAAATTTTTTTATTTTAAATTAATATATTTTTTATATTTTTAATTGTACTGATTTTAAAAATAATTTTTAAAAAATAAAAAAATATTATTAGCATATTTTTCTAAGTAAAAAATATTTTAAAAATTAATCACAACCACAATTTCAAACACGATAATTAAATTATCAATATACTCTTCACCTGCGCCAAGGTGATATCATTATTTTAATCTTAAAGAAAAATTATAAAGATAATAGAAAGTAAAGAATTTCATGAATATTGGAAAAAATATTTTTAATTAAGATATTTAGATGGTTAAATATTGAAAAAATAATATATTGATTCGATTCAAATTAATAATAGTTAATTTATGAAACCCGTGATCCGTGATATAAAAACATGGTAATCTCATGTAACTCAAATTAAAAGAAAAAGAAAAAAGAAAACCCAATTCTAATTGGTCAATACTGAAGACTAAAAATAAAAATAAAATTAATAAAAAAAAAACTATATTTAAACAAACAAAAATATTATGAATTGAGCATACTTAGAATGTATTTGGGAATGCGGTGCAAACCGCGTTCTTAAAAAATTCAAAAATTTTTTTTTTGCTAAAATTTAATATGATTTGTACGTTTTGGATTGTTTTGATGTGCTGATATCAAAAATGATTTTTAAAAAATAAAAAAATCATTGGCATGTATTTCGGCACAAAAAGTTATTTGAAAAGCAACCGTTATCACACTGCCAAACACATTCTTATATTTAATTTAATTCAAAACTTAATTTTTTTAAAAAAAAGTTAAATTTATAAAAAAAATAACAAATAAAAAAAATCCAAGATAACCTAGATTATTTTCAAAGTTAGTAAGATTCTTATAGAAAACAAATAAAAAAAATGAAACTCAATCTCCAATTAAATTAAATGAAGGTTAAATGATAAAATTAAAAACACATGAACTTATAAAAAAAAAATGAACTCGGATGAATCTTATAAACTTAAGTTAATCTCTTAAATTCACAATCAATTAAATTATAAATTTGAATTCAAGCAAAAGTCTAATTCAATGTTAAATTAAGTATGAAATAAAAAAAAATCAATTAAATTTTTTTTTTCATTATTCAATCAGCCAGATTTTGTTTGCTTAGCTACTTAGACGGAATTGATGAATTTAATTATATGGTTTGTTCATGCTCTTTTATGATTTGTATTGGCCAACCACTTAAACAAAAATTCATTTACGCAATATTCAAAAGTGATCTAAATTAACGGTTTGAAAGATAATATATATATTAGTAAAATTTAATTCATTGCTTTAAAATCCAAATTACGTATTTATAGTAGAGAATCTATATAGAAAGCAAGTTTGGAAGTGCAAAAGGTGATGATGTACTAAAAAATACATGCAGATTGAGGGCAAGATTTATTTTTGAATAATTAGTTAATTTCTTACATAGTCTTGTAATTTGATCAATTCTCTTTAGCTAACGTGGATAGAGACAATTACATGCAAAAGATTTTTTTAGTAAATTTAGAGACTCTCCAATAATAAAAATCAATAATTTTTTTAAAGAAAATAGAATAATATTACAGAAAAATAATCTAATAATAAATATACAGTAAAAAATAAAAATTCTAAACCTGATATTTAAAATATTCATAGTTTATTTATCGCTCATAAATCTTTTTATAAAGAAAATAGACTAAAATATAATATTACTTATAGTATTAAGGAATGAAAATATATATGACAAATATATTAATGTGAATACATATATTGTGGGCTTTAAAAAAAATTATATATTATTTTTTATACAGTATTAATATCAATAAAAATATAACCAGCGGTTAAAATAGTTTTCTATCTAAAAATTAGTTGCATAAAAAAAAGGATTCTTCAGCCCAAAAAAAATGGCTTTTTAGATCCGTTAAATAAAATATTTATCAAAAGGCTATCACATCAAATAAATATATATTTGACAAAATGGAAAACTGAGAAATTAATTTCACCAGCCCTCCTCCATGTATCCTCCCCGTCCCTTGTGGAATAGGTAGCAACAATAGACCAAAATACTGAAGAAAATAAAATAAAATTGCAAGCTGGCAGAGAACAAGGGGAGAAGGATGTTTCACCAGTTCTATATATATATATATATATATTAATCCTACTCAACAACTTTATTGTTTGGGTAATTGTTCCTGCAATCTTTCAATTATTATCATATATCGTAGTTGAAAATTTCTTGATTTTTAAACTATTTAATTGCTCCTTCAATTGAAAAAAGAAATCAAAGAAACCATTTTGTCTAACTTGTAATAATTTATCTAATACCACCGACAGGATTCATCAATGCGAAAGATCATAGTAACTAGGAAGACGTTGTACTGTTGATGCGAAGATAGATGACGAACATGGGTGTCTTTAGGGGTGAGGTTGCTATTTTTTTAGATGCTTTTTTAAGAATATTTTTTTAAAAAAATATGTCGAATTGAGTGAATTCATTGCTCAATTTCGCCACAACTTTGAGTGATGGAACTCTATATCTCACATTGTGACAAGTAGCCACCAAGTTGGTTGGCGATTCAAGAAGTCCGAGAAAGGTTCCATGGAAGCCATAGATTACTTTTCTCTCTTTCTTTCACATCTTTTCCTGAATTTATTGCTCTACCAACTGTGTTCCCCTGTGAGATAGTAAAGTTATTCTGCAGAATTTGAGATGATATCGAGCCTTGTTTGAGTTGTGGGTTCTAGCTACAATGAATTAAGTATCGACTCTATCCACTTGTTTGATCAATACCTACTATCGAATAGGTAGCTCAATGATAAAAACTTGAAATTAAAAGATTTATTTTTTCTGTAGTTTCAGGTTCAAATTTTGTGGTTGCTAATATGATGACCACTAGAGACTTACATGGTCGTTAACTTTAAGGTCCGTGAAATTAGTCGAAGTGCGCGCAAACTAGCCAAACACCCACGTTAATAAAAAAAATACCTAAAAAAAATTATTATTTCTATAAAAATAATTTATTCAAAAAGTCTCATGATTAGCACAATGATTCAAGTTCTTCTTAGATTTGTCTCCAAATTGGATGTGACAAATAGACTTACAAAAATAAACCATCTTTCTATCCTTTGGAGGCCATGCATGGTATCTCAAAATCTTATTTTCTTCATAGTCATGTGTTTGCATCCTTCATAACATATTTTCATAACTTAAAAAAAAAAAATGATTGTTTAAGGTTGTCTTTATAGTTTTTATGATGGTATAACATCATCTAATTCAACCCTAGCAATGAAACATTGAAGTTATTATATTCAAATAATGTAATGCAATTACTGAGAATTCCCAGAAAAATCATCCAAGCTTTAAGCTGCTCTCATATCTTCAATCTTGTCCTTGATAAATTACAAAGAAGTTCCTGAAGGCAGTCCTCACCTTGCATTTTCCCATCACACTAATATTTGTTTTTTAAAAAAATAATCTATCATCATCCGAAATCACCGTACACTCGTCCTTGGAATGTATATAATAATATCAAGCACGCGGTGATCATGTGGGACCTCTTTTTATTTGCCTTGTTATTTCATATTTAATAGTGTGGTTGGGTGGAAGTTGTGATGATTTTTTTTAAAAAAAAAAAATACAATCCATTTAAAATATAAATTATATCTTTAAAAATTAAAAATACATATTTTTTATGTGAATTCATAAAAAAAAAAAAACCTTAAGCCACCTCCAAACCAAACAAAAATACAATTTACATCTACCCTCCTGCATTTAGTTCTGCATTCAAAGATCTTGACAACTTAAATCGCTGCCAGCTCAGGAATAATTCTCACTTTATCTTGATACAAGTTAATATTATTATTTTTAATATTAAATCGATGGTTTATTAAATAAATCTGGGTTAACTATAGTTATTCTATCAAACCTGTGACTAAGATCATGAGACCGGTATAACCTCATAGAAAACAAACCAAAATAAATATATAGCTTAATTCTCAATCAATAAAATATTAAGAGATAAAATTGAAAAAAATATCAATTTTAAAAAATAGACTAGAAAAATAAGATCGAGATAACTGTCAAACTTGTAACTACTATGAGACCGAGATAACTTCATAGAAAACAAATCAAAACAAAACATGTAACTTAATTCTTAATCAATAAAATATTGAATGATGAGATTAAAAAGAAAAAAAATCAATTAAAAAAAGAGAAAAACCTGAGTTAATTGGTTATAACCCGAGTCATTAGGATATGATAACTTCAAAGAAAATAAATTGAAACAAATCATGAAATCTAGTACTTAAAAAGATAAAATTTAAATTGAAAAAACCATAGATCTAAAAAAACAAAGCATTATTGAAATGAATAGTGCTTTGTGACATGATGCACAATAAACAGTAAAAGCACTACCTCTTTTAACGTTTCATTATTAAAATTAGGGTTCTTAAACTCTAAAGTTATAGTCCTAAATTGTAGAGAAATAGTTAGAGAAACCTCTGATATTTTTTTAAAATATGAAATTTAATAATCTAGTGAAAAAATAACACGCCAATTATTTATATAGAGGTAAGATCGGCCTAACCAAAAGAATTCAAAAATAGGTAGGAAAAAAATTATAATTCAAAATTAACTAGAAAAATAATTAAAATATCAAAACCAACACCTTTTGTGACTAATTTGAAGGTCTTTCAGACCTCGGCTAGTTATAGCAAGCCGACCCCTATATAACTTGGTATATATATCCTATTGAGCAAATTTAAGCTCAATCTCATGATCATATCTAAAATTATGGCTTCTTTTTAGACTGTTTTTTTGACGCATTTGTGCTTCTTCATAGGCTTTACCTTGTATATTTGGTCCATAAACATATCCACAACATATTCTACATCATCCCCCTCTACTTGTTAAAGACTCAACTCAAGTCAATATCAAATTCTAGATATAATGACTCTTCATCATAATAAAGATAAATATCTAAAATATTGAAGGTCTCGGAAATATTCATATTATTTAGAAGATCAATAATATAAGCATTGTTATTAATCTTTTTTATTATGGTGTAATGACCATATTTTTTCTTTTATAGCTTGAAATACAAACCCATAGAGAAATCTCTCTCTGTATAGAAATACAATTACCTTATATTCTTTTGGAATACTTTAGCATGATAGTGTCTATTGACAATCTTTTTATATTTGATGTTGATTTTCAATAATTTTTTTCCTCTCATCATCTATCATAGCTTACATACTCATAGCTATCTTCATGATATTATTGTAATATCTAACACATTTTAAAATTGGTACGAGATTAAGCACATGTTTAGGACATTGCAAATATACAATCTTAAATGTTGATTTATCATTATATGTAAATTCTTCTTGTAGAAGTGCACAATCTCATTGTTTTGGCTTGTCACCACAAATGCTTTGAATCAAGTTGCTAATAGCCTGATTTAACGACTCTATTTACCCATTTGTTTGTGGATGTGTTATATTATTGAACGGTAAAGACAAAACATAGATCCTTCATAATGTTTGTCAAAAATGACTAAGGAACTTGTTGTTTTTATAAAAAATGATAGTCTTCGACACCCCATACAAATAAATCACATCTTGAAAGAAAAACCAAGCAACTGCATAAACATCATTTGTCTCCTTACAAGAAATAAAATTTATGTTTGAGAATTTGTTAATAATAACAAATACAAAATTCATTCTCCTTTATGCATGAGGTAATCCAAGTACAAAATCATAATCAAGTCCTCCTATATATTCTCAAGAATTATTTAATATATATATATATATATATATAATATTTTATGGTTGCTCTTTGGCAGTTTTACAATACAGTATTTTTTTCACAAAATTACCAATATCTTGTTTCAATTAGGGCTAATAATACTTCTCCATACCAACAACAATGTTTTTTTTTCACCTCAAGTGACTAGTCAAGCCCCACTCATGCAAATATCAATAATATATATATTTATAAAAGTCATCAAACAGATTCTAACTTTAACACTTTTCTCATAACTCACCAAAATCCTTATCAAGCTCATACAGTTTTTTTAAGCAGTCAAACCTAATGATCTATCCTAAATTAATCATCAAGGTGTATTTTTTTACTTAAGCGAGCATTCACACACATTTAGAAATTAAATACATAATTATTAAATAATATTTACAAATTGTTTATTGTATATGTTCTTAGAAAGAATAATCAAAAGTCATCACCATGAAAGTAACTTTGCTAATAGGATGATGATTAACGGAATAATCAGAAAACTAGATCGAAAAAGGTATTTTTAGGGTTATTATCAAAATCATAGGTCCATAAACAAAACAAAAAAACTAATATCATTTTGAAAATAAAATTATGTATTGACCACTTATGTTTTCTTTCAACTTTAGAGGGATAAGACACTATCATACATCTTAAAATCATTGTGTTGGTTCTTAGATAAGAAAAAGAATTCACTAGCACATAAAATTAAACAAAAAAAAACCTAGAAATATTGTGGCTTCAAGACTCAATGGTGCAAAAACAGAGAAAACCAATCACACAAATTTCAATCAACACACAAACATATATGATTGTCATCATCACCTTGGACTTATTTTCAATGTACTATATATACACATACAAAAACTTGAAAATGACAATAAAATGTATATAAATGAAAATGACAATCACAAGTCAAGACAAGATATACAAAATGTAACCCTGAGGGTATAACTCAATTGTTCAGATCTTGGGTATGCTCTCTAAAAATCACCAGTTCAAGTCTCACAAAGCTAAGTGTTACTAGAGGTTTATATGATCGTTAACTTCAGGGCATGTGAGATTAGTCAAGGTGCGCGCGAGCTAACCTGGACACCTATGTTAATAAAAAAAAAAAAAGATATACAAAATGTATGAGCAAAATGAAATTGTATTTGAGAGAAATTTCATTGAAATCAAAATGAAATATCATGGGGTTTGGTTAATTCAAATTATTTTTATGCAAATAGGAATGTCCATGATTTTAAGCAAGTAGTTCAAAATGACATGATTTCTTATGCAAAAACAAAACCAAACACAAATCAAGCAACCAAAACACACATCAACATAACAAACCATCAAACAACAATCCAATTTCATGCAGCATTGCAAGGTATTGCTTCCCAACTTTGTTCCATCTCAATAGTAAACTTCCTCGATGTCTTCATACCCCTTAGTTTCCATGCTGCAGCATAGACTCTAACACTTCAAAAAATCACACAGTATATTAAATATTATTTGAAATAAGGTGTGAAATATACAAGAGGTCGGAAATACCCTTCAAAAGATGCTGGAAACGTGCTATAATAGTAATGGACATGGACCCATGCACTGCCATTATTAAAGCATAAGCGTGTTTTCTGGGAGATGAGGAGTTGTTCAACCTCTTCTTCTTGTTGATACAGGTGCTGTTGCATACTGCCGGACAACGAGGGAGATCAGGCCTCCTTTATGTTTGGGATTCTCTTATCTTCTTGTTTTTCTTCTTAAGAGAATCGCACAGGAAATAAGCCTTTGACAATAAGATTGTTTTGAGCATCGTTTTTGGAGCCAAAATACAGTGACGATGAATCATCAACAACTTTCTATCAAAAAGACTGAAAGATTTGCAAATTGCGAAGAGAAAAATAGAAGGACTCTCTGTTATGGTATTGTGATTTGCAGTAAACAGGAAGCACACTTTATAATGAGAGATTTTGAGGCCATTCACACACCAAGAGCACGCACAAGAAAGAAAGAAAGAAGGGCAGGTGAACCAAAAATTGAAGAAGGTAGCTGGAGGGTGAGAACAGAACATGTCAAGAGATTTTTAAGACTTGTAGATCAATGTTAGCAGTTAAATTGGTGAAGATCAAATTGGCTTTAAGCAGCATGTTATTTGAATCAAGATTATAATAAATGAATAAACTTGGCTCTAAATATTAAAAATCAAATCACTTGTTAACTTGCAAATATAGTATGAAAAACACAAACAGATTTATTTCAAGAGTGGTTGTCATTTAAATTAAACATTTTCTATAAATGAATTAAATTCTATAAAAGGGCTTCAACACATACAGGATTTTTCATTGAAAATATTTCAAGCTTCATTAAGTACCACAATAAGTAGGCATGACTTTTAAACATGACAACATTTACTTGAACCGCAGGCCGCTACTGCTTATCAGCCATATTTAGATTATTTGTTTTTTACAAGGCATGGTCCTTAAGCCATACACCAGTGCTTTTCTGACAAGGTCTTTTTACTTTGGCTCCCGCGATGATTGTATGCCATGACGCTTGAAAAATTCTCTGAATCCATAGGCACTCAGGTCATAGTTGAACTGGACAAATAAAGATATATAAGGGCAAGTCAGATATCCGCATTGAACACACGCAAAGGAAAAGACACTGTTTCAATAGAACTTCATAGTTCATAGAATCCTGAATTCTGACTTAGTCTACCTGCTTTACCTCGTTGATGGTTAAATGAATATCCAGTTACCATTCTCACAGACAAAGAAAACCCAGTTAAAAAATGGAGTACAGGAATTATGTATCCATGGGCAGCCTTTTTATGAAAAGATTTGAAGTTCCAATCATCTTCAAGGACAAAAGAGATTTAGCATGTAATGGTAATTTTCAACTCTGTTTTTTCTTCTTGTCGTCGTTCTACTTAAAAATTTATTAACAAGATCACCAAAATCAAACTATAAAACTATACAGCAGATGCAATCAACTAAGCAAAACACCACAGCTTTATCTACCTATGACTTGTCACTATACCTCTGTTCCACAGCAGATCATTTCCAACACTCAGATTAACCAAATTTGTGAACATTCTGTGACCATTATTTTGGAAGAACATGAAAGAGCAAAAGGAGAATCTATGATGAGAATGAGTCAAATTATTTGCGCTATGAAAGATAAGCAAGACCCAGTACTCACAGGAAGAGCCTTCACAGAGTATTTCGTGATATTTGGACCAGCAACCCTTCCTCGATTAGCTGCCTGCACCAGGACAACGATTATCATTGTTAAGCAGCTCTGAAAAGGCAATATCAAGAGAACATGCTGATAGTACCGTTTGCCTAAATACACCTGATTCACTCCTTGTTGTTTATGAAGCACGAAAGGATCAGCTCAGATAGAATAGTACAAAATTATTCCGTGCCCAAAAAGCTCTTTTTCACCATACCAAGAAAATAACAGTTTTCCTTCGCTTGACATTTACTTTCTTTTTTTCTTGTCTAAACAAGGCTGCCAAGAAACCACCAGCCCGAAGTAACAAAAATCCTTTCATTTAAAAACTAAATATCAATGCTAGAAGACAACAACAATATTTCTAAGCTAAATGAAAGACAGATCCCTACCGGCTTCCTAATTTAAGCCCTTCATAGACAATCAGCCCCCACTTTGAATTACACAAGAACAACCTTCATCTCCTACAACTGGTTGATGGGACGAAACATATATATGACACGGTGACATGAAGACCTTGAACAAACGAATTGGCAGAGAAGAATATATTACTTGTTCTGGGCTATGGAATATTTCAATGAATGGATATTCCTTCCTCTGCCGAGTTATACAAAAGCCAGGATATTTTGGACATTCAACCTGGAAAAAAACAACACCAAAAATCATGATTAACAAAATATTAAGGTTGCTAAATAGGCTGAAGATGATAACCTTAAAACTTGTTAAAATTATAAAAGATATGCCTTAACCGTGGACATGGCTCTAAACATGTAGAAACAGCACCTAAACTTTTAGGTAGCATTTGATCTACACCCAAAATGGGCTTCCTATCATCAGCAGTCTAAATTGTATACTGGGATTCGGTGGCTATCTCCACAGACTTCCAAATGAAACTCATTTTGGGTGCTCGCTTAGGAAAGCCCATCCCAAAAGAACCCGATTCCTCAGTGGAGTTTCCATGCCAAAAATGCCTTTAAAATACAACCTTAATTTTCAACCATAGTCCGCCACTTATTTATAAATATAAAATAAATAAAACTCCATCAGATTTTGATAATTTCAATGACATAGAAGAAAGAATTATTTTTAATATATTGCAGGTTGAACTCATTCACAGAAACAACTTACACGCAAAAATTTTACATGTGGATAAAATTCAGTAGCAGCTACATCAAGAACCTGGTCAAGGTGTTTGGTGTAATTGCCTCTGCACTATCCAAAATGAATAGTCAGAAATACAGAATATTACGATGACAAGGAGAGAATAACAAGATGCATTCATTTCAAGTCACCTGATGGTAAAAGCTACTACAACCGGGTACCCCTGGTGAAGAAGGCGGACAAACTCACGCTCTGACGTAAAGTGAATAACCCGTGATGGCCCAAGATCCTTGGGATACCCAGTAGAGTACCTTAAATTTCAAATCATCCAGACGAAAAAATAAAAGATAAGATCATAATATTCCCTTTGCACAAAGTTTTGTAAGAAAATAGCCAGCTTCTTAAGTTAATCTATGAACATTTGAAAGAAAAATTAAAATTCAGGGGTTTTGAATTCAATAACAATTAAAGAAATTGATCACACCTTAGCGAAAAAGGCAACACAACAAGATTGTATCACAACAAGCATGAAAGTGATACAAAATGAAGTGCATTAAAATATTTGACAAGGAAAGGACTTATACTGACACCAATAAGCTACGACCAACAATAAATCATGAAGCTATAATCAATCTTACTTGCATGTTTCGCGTAGATGACCAAGCATTCTATCCAAAAATGATTTCTCCTCCATTTGATTGATGAAAAAGGATGCACTTTCAAATTATACTGCACAAGACAAGATACACTTCCTGTTATTCAATCTACACACTCTCTTCAATATATCAATCTAGAGAAGACATAAAGACAACCCAATATATATTCAAGATTCTCATACAAGGACAACGAAAAAGAGTTTTCCGTGTAGAAATGAACTTGAATTTGTCGTGGCATCTTAACGAACAGGAATCAGACACAACAGGAAAGAAAATACTCTCTGAAGCATTTTATCGAACATGTAAGTGCATTTAAGCAACGATATCTACTAACATCAAGAAACTCAATGAATGAGCATCTTTCGTTCGACGAAATGCTCCAAACAGAGAACGAAAGACAGGGAAATCAGAGAGAGAGCGCGTTTATATGACCTTTTTAAATGAAAGCGGAGCTGACAGCGATAGATCGTTACTTGTACTGTGTTGTTTATCTCCTTTATAGAATCCATAATGTATTGTTTGATTCTCATTTGATCCCAAGGTAATTTACTTTTTTCATTCTTACCCTTGATTTATACATTATATTTCAATTGTGTCCTTTGTTTTGAAACCGTTGGAAAAAAAGGTGGAAAATGACATATTCTTTTCGAAATTGTGCTGTTTTATTGTATAGAATAATGAAAAACATTAACAAATTTGGGTCTAAAAGTTTATTTATTTTAGGTTTCAACCCCTCAAATTTAAAAAAGAAGACAAAGTCATCATTAAATTTTTAAGAGACAAAGATTTTGGATGACCGGAATCCAACCATTAATAACATCTATTTTGATATTTATGAATTTATATTTGATAGTAAAATTTAATGGATGTGGTTTCAATCTCTAATAGTAAGAAAAAAAATTATTTAATTTGGTTTTGCATTTTTAGATTGATTAGGATGCATGGTTTGGAAACCTAGCCTGGCTTGACGGGTTGATCCGAGGCTGGAATCGGACCGGGTTGAAGAAAAAATAAGGAAAGGACAAACCCGATGTGACCCAATTGACCCGGCGGGTTGACCCGGCAAGACCCAGTCAAAAACTCGATTGCAACCCGCTAACTTTTGTTTTTTTTTTACTAAAACAACATCATTTTAATTTTATTTTTTTAAAATTGACCCGGGCGACCCGGTCAAAACCTGAAATCCAAACCTTGGACCGGATCGGGTTGAAAACTATGTTAGAATGTGTTTTGTTGTATAATAAGTCATGTGACTTTTTTTTAATTTTTAAGATGGAAAAGTTATTGAAATCTAAATTTTTAAAATTCAAAAACTCAAGACTTTAATTTTTTAGTTACGGATCCACCTCTGGTGACCCCGTGAAGAAGGTTGACAAACAACTTATCAAAAACAGCTTGGCTTTGTTCTCGTTGCTTAGTAGTACACTTTACTCATTCTTTAATTTAGGGTTTTTTTAATAAAAGAATTTAAATAATTATCTGGTTATGCTATTATTTTTAAGACTTGCTGCAAGGAAAATTATGTGCAACAAAAGAAATAAAATGATTATTCCTTTTATTTTTTAATTTTTACTATTATTATAATTGCCAAAATTCAATTTTAAAAATATTTAAACAATTCTACTAGTCAAACAAGACAAAAAAAGGAATATATTAGAAAAAATAAAAATTACACGATATAATTGATGTCCGGTAATGAAATAAGAGGCGTTATGTCACTTCTCTTTTCAATTCTAAACACACAACTCTATTAATTAAGATTCTTACAAGTGATAAATAGATTCCATCTTAAACATGCTGCTCACCGGGTCACCACTACCACCAGCACCCTAGCTAGTTGTTGCTTATGAAGCAAAGGGAAAGCAACTAACTTGCTCAGTTTTTTTTTGTCAAAATCCCTACGAGGATGGAATCTGGGTGCATATATGGATGAAAAGTAAACCCTAATACAGAAATCGTAAGCATTTTATTAAATTACCAAACAAATTAGCAAAAATTATAAATGGAAGAAACTAGGAGTATCTTCCATGCATGCACTGGTTATCTTTACAGCTATTCCACTTATATATTTCGAACAAATCTACCTAGCCTTATATCTTATTACCACATGTTACAAAGAATTATTTGTAACCGTCAACCTTAATTTAGACGACAAACCAACTCCTTCTATCGCCAGTATCCCATGGCTACTACTGGGATCCTTACTTGATGCCCTCGGCTGCCTTTCATCAAAATTTCACCAAAACTGTATGATCCAGTTACTGATCGAACAGTGAGACTCACCGTGAACTTCCGTGATGCACCAGGTCTCAGGGTCATCGCTGGAGGGTTAGCTTCGATGGCAACAGCTGGTTGCATTCTGGCTGTGATCACATAGGTTTCTTCCTCCGCAACATTTGTGACTGTGCGAGTCACTGTTTGCGTTTTCACTAGATGGGAGATAGTGATTGATGGGGTGTTGAGATTTGATGGGTGACCCATAGTGTAGTTGCAGGGTGTGTTTGTGTAGTTCCGTATCTCATGGGCATCAATGCCAGGAGTGGTGCACAAGAAACCCAAGTAATCCTCGTAACCTACAATGTTAACACAAGTCCCAAAAAAAAGGTCAGGAAGTCATTTGAGGTTTTGGTCAACTATGCACCAATTGAAACTACCAAGACTAATAAATACTGGTTGAAACTCATAAGCCTAGCTAGCTTCAGCTTTGAGTTTGAGACCATCATTGTGTATGCCATCATTTTACAACTCTTACAAAGCATGGGAAAAATGATTTGGGTTCAGTCTGCTAGATTCAAAATTATAGCTTTAGTTGCTTGCTAATTACCAGGTATTTGTTCCAAAACTTCACTTGGAAAGTAGCCAAGAACAACACCAGCTCACTTTAAAGGACTCCATGTTGTGAAACTAAATTAGCAATAACTTGCATGCAATCAACCACACCAAGAAAAAAAGGCAGCGAGGATCATACCTGCATCAAAAATGAGTCCAGGATCCAGAGCAGACCTTGGGTTAACATGACCACTCCCATAATCAAAGGGTGTTGCTGTGACCAGCTTCACGGCTTCAGTTTCAGAGTATTGCTGTGCTTGAAGAGGCCTTCCTGCTCTGTCCAATTTTGTTGATGTTGTCAATAATGCTGATTTGATGGCAGCAGGACTCCAATGTGGGTGCTTCTGCTTTACAAGAGCAGCTATCCCTGCTATATGCGGCGCTGCCATGCTGGTTCCGGATATCATGGCAAATCCTTCTCCTGCTCAAAGTCAATAGATGCTTAGGATGCAGATATCTATTTCAAGGAGGACAACAGTATCTCTTCTTTCTCCTCTAAGTAGGCTCCTTGATCTCTTTTAAGTTTTCACGATGAAAATAATATTTTTTTGTTAATTGCATACACCATTTCTCCTACTTCCTTTCACACAATGAGAAATAAAATAATTTCTCCCACTTGCTTTCACACAATGAGAAATAAAATATTGCAAGAGCTTATAATCCTCCTTTCAAAGTGACCCAAGTCTCAGATGGAATTGGAATCAAGAGATACTAAACTCCCCGAACACCTCCCCCCCCCCCAAAAAAAAAAAAAAGTTATGCAAAGTTTCTTGAATTGGTTGCACTTCTAGACAGAACAAATGTGATGTGAGACCAAAGATTAATGCCTTAAAAGAGATATTGAATTTGATCTATTAACTCACTTACCAACATAATTTGGTTCATCTGTTCCGTTAGGAGACCAAGCAGCCCAAATGAGAGATCCAGGAGCCAAGATATCAGGTTTGAGAAGATCAGCATCTTGGAAGCTGAAGTCTTTTATGTTGGGCCCTCTAGCAGAGAATAATGCCACTTGTGGTGCTGATTTATAGAGAATAGGCATCAAGCCATTCCCAATGCTTCCTGTACCTTTGAAGCTCTTCACTCGTCCAGTCCAATCTCTTGGTGTAGAGGTGTTGTAATAGTCTATAAGATCCTACAGTTGACAACTCACATTTGTCATAATTTAACACAACTAACAAACGCTGTGATTCGGGGGGGATCCAAGACCATGAAGATATAAGAGAATAACAAGACAGGCAATACAAAAATCAAAAACTTATGACATAGAAAGTGTGGACTAATGATAAATGAGAAAGAAGATACCATTGACTTGGTAACATCCGTGATTAGAATTCCAGGAATACCAACAGGGACAGGATCAAACTTCGTTCCAGGAGAAACATTTTCCACAGCAAGAACAAATCCAATTGCACCAAGACTCTTGGCTGTTTCTGAGACTTTCTTGATGGATGCAGTACCAACAACAAAATTAAAGGAATAACCGCAGATAAGAATGTTCCCCTCTACCAAGTTCTTGTTCAATACTTCTGGTCTTTGGCAGTCTGAAGGACTGTACTTCATCACCGAAGAATCCAGCAATACATCGTTTGCAGCAACCAAGGTGTATGTTTGATTTGGATGTGTAGAAGCTGCAGAAATCCATTGGACCTATTTCAGATTTTGAATCCAGATACTGGTGGATAATTATCAGCTGCTACGCAATTACTAGCTACAGCATGCCTAAAGCAATAACTATAAATTGAAGAACCAGACCATGAGATTAATTACAAAATGAAATAAACAAGATCAAGAAATTGTGATGGTAAATTGTTGGACTATATTAGAGCACATGTTCACAATACGCTCTTATGTTAGTAAATTGTTAGATTTAGGAATATTTAAGTTTAGTTCATCAGCAGCGTGTCTCTAAAGTTGGTCATGAAATCCACTCATTCCTCGAGGCTAGAATACGACACCACAGAAGCTTCAGAAGATTTCCAGTTGCATCTAGACTTCTCAATGAATTTTCCTTGAACTAAATTTTAGCTTGTAGAACAGTAGATAAAGCCATGAACTATTGTTTACTGACTGTATATCCAAAGATGACTGGCTACTTAAATATCCCCAGCATGAACCCATAGCAGTTGGGTCAGGGAGCTACTTTTACAATGATGCTCTGCCAAAGAAGCTATACAGAATAAATTTTCAACAAAAGCTGGACAAGCTTAGTGACAAACAAGAATCATTTGAGACAACTTTCGAAACAGGTTTTAACAATTTGAAAAGATAACAAATCAGAAAAACAAAAATTAAAGAAAGATTTTAGCTTGAAGGGAGGACAAAAAAAAAGAGTTAATGAAACATAATTTAATCATCCAACACCACATGAATGTCCATCCCTCATTGTGGCTGCTTAAGTTCATATATGGAAAGAAAAGAAAAACCAGTAAAGTAAATTACTCCAAACTTGCTATTAAAATGATAAAAGAAATCATTTCTATGGTGAATTGTCTTTGGTCAATCACGATAAACCTTTCCCGCAATTCATTTTCACACTTGATTTCACTAGAAAAGAGGGTACCATTTGATTCTTACATGGAGCTATAGAAGATTTCAACCATAGGCAGAAGAATGTCAGTATACCAAGGAAACATAAAGCTAAAAACAAATGGAAAAGGCAGCTAGAGAATGAAAAAAAAACAAAAACATGAAACTAGCGCATGATCCACTATAACGAAGGACAAAATTACTATTCTATTCAATCTCCCAAAAAAAATGCAATATGAAAAGAATAGGTTGGGAAAATTTATAGTTGCCACATTTAGTTTTTGTACTGACATTCTTTCTCAACAGTACCCCCACATTATGCAGCATCTCTTCTCAAAGGCTATCAAGTTAGAACCAAAAGCTTGAGTGTAAAACTTACGTGACAAACCGATTCCAGGTAAAACTTTGCCATTTCCTAGGTACAAATGGTTCTTGTATCTCCGGTCATCAATTGCAGCAGCCACAGATGTTATCCAAGGGCTATAAGAAACCAGAGTTTTTGGAAAAGGACCACCATTTCCAGCTGCCTGTGCAACAAATACACCTGCTTTCACAGCTCCAAGAAGTGTAACATCAAAAGGGTTCAAATATGTTGTCTTGGTGGTTGCTGGAGGGCTATTTGGACCCACTGAGAGGCTGAGTATATCCACTCCATCATGAACAGCCTATTCACAAGAGTTTTTGCACATTAAAGTTGTTCAATAAAGAGATAACCATCAAAAGATGTAGCACTGATGGGAAATTGGTATCCTTTCTAATATCATGTTGATAGCAGACCGAGGAAATAATATCTTTTTTTTTCCATTTCAACATAGAATTTCAAAATCCAAGGCAGGTGTCACTTTTTTTAACTCAATTTAACAGGAGATACACCAAGAAGATTTTTCTAGTGACAAAAATCAAGAAGAGGGAAGCCTTTTCTTTGTAAATGGCCACCAAGCACTCATAGATATTTAAACCACACATTGTTGCTCGCTTGTCATTGAGATGGGAGGATATATATGGCCATAAAAAAAGTCCATCAGATCTCAGCACCCTGAAGGTGTTGATTGTACTGTAACAAGGATAAGATTACAAGCAATATTCTGGTGCAAGACTTGAGGTTACAAGACAACAAGAAAAGCAACAAGTTATGAACAGTATCCTCAAATCTGTTATGGGTGGTTAGCAACCAAATGAGAGCACACCTGATCAATAGCAGCTACCACATCTGCAACAAAACCTCCAAAAAGCCTATAGAGTGCTTTGTACACAGCAATCCTGGTCATAAATAAGATCACTTGCCATGTCAAAGGACATGATATTAAAATTTCAAAGGGAATATGACTAATTGAAGTTGTTATTCTGCTCACCTAGCACGAGGAGCCATCCCACTTGCTTTCCCAAATTCATGGCCGTGAATTCTCACAGGAATACCATTATTTCCAGCTGCAATAGCTGCTGTGTGACTGGAATCAAGTTACAGAAAAAACCAAAGAAAAAGTATTAGGTTGAATTTTTTTTACCAAATATGTTTCCTGTTCTCCAGGTCCCAATGAAAATAGTTTTTTTCTCCTTTCATGTGCACCCTTCCATCAAATTTATAACATTCTCTAATATGTATTGCAAGCCAACTGAAAGTTTCCTCATTAGTATGTGCTAACCCACACACCATGCAAGCATAAAAGATTCTTTCACTTCGTGAAACCATTAATTGAGCTGCTTGTCACACAAGCAATTGTAACAGGTTAAAATTCCAGTCAGAAAAAAAAATAATTAAAGGATTATATTGCATCACAGTTTTTATATGGAAATTGCATATAAAGATGGCATAGGTTCTAACCTTCCATGCCCATCTCCATCCATGGGAGAAGCAAAATCAATGGAAGGATTAAATGCCCCAGCTGCAATTGCAGCTTCAGCAAAATGTTGGGCTCCAATGATCTTTCCATTACAGAATTCTCTCTTGGTATCAGGATCCACTTCACACTTTCCTCGGTACTTTGGAAGAGGCCCATATGGGTCACTGCTGGGAGATCCAAAACTTGGATGGCGTGGAAAAATTCCTGAGTCTACAAATCCTATTATAATGTCTTCTCCAGCCTTGTCGAAGCCACCCCCTGTTGGCCAAACTCCGGTTGGAAGCCCCAGAAACTGTGGGGTGTGTGTTGTAAGTCTCCTCACCTTCCAATCTCTCTCCACAGATTTCACATCAGGGGCACGCCTCAGGGTTTCTGCCTACTAATATATGGGAACAATGTAAGGATACAAAAATAGAAAGAAAATAATATAGCATCCTTTTAAGAATATCATAGAGACAAATGTACAGAGAGAGTAATTCATAGTTTCACCTGTTCAGGGGAAGTATGAACCGCAAAGCCATTTATAAGATGCTTATAGCTGTAGAGTTTCTTGTAGGTCCCACGGTCAAACAATGAATCAAGAAGCATATCATGTTTCTGTTCAAGGTGCTGGGCATAGGACGTGACCAATTGACTGAAAAATGGCCCAAAGATAGAGAGTGAATAAGTCAAGTGAAACAGTTTCAACCAATTCCATTTATTCCTTTATCAATCATGGTGTGACGATCTTTTATCAAAAACAAAATATCACAGTGCAAGGTAACACATAAGACAGTGCAAAACAACAAGGAACATAATTAGATTTGACTGAATAAGGTACATGAACCACCAATTGAATCATGATAGACACTAAGGCTGGTGAGAACATCCTCATATCAGATGAGCTACTAGCTGCAAATAAACTGTTCAAAAAGTCAAGGGTTAAATGCTAGACAGGATGACTAGATGCATGCATATGTTTGAATCTTTTCACAACCAATGGTCGTTTAATTCTACTGGGAAGCAATTCGAATAGGATTTATACTAAATTCCCAAAGCAGTTATAGTCTACCAAAATCGGCGGACCATAAAGACAAATTCAATGATTAGAAAATGAGATGCAAACAGAACGTAAACATGGGACAGGAAACACACAGCGCACAGTCTTTACGGTGCCCTTTATTTCTATTCCGACTTTCATTCCAAGATATTATTAATGGCCTGCAACTGGTGAAGAGGTATATGACTTATCAACCTTTATGATCCATATCAAACTGTGAGCATGAAGTACACGGCCACAGCAAACACATTACGATTATTCGAAAAACAACCGGTAAATTAAAATTCCAGATATTAATTTCACTAGGATGTTTCAACTATACAACACGTTTCCCAGCATTGAAAATTAGTATAACAACGCTACAGGTACACAAAAGCAAAGAAACTTGCAACTTGGAAGTACCTACCTGGTGGCGTCAAGCTTCTCATCAGATTCCACAGCAGTGGCTTCAAAACCAGGGATACCTCCTGTATAACTTATGACAGGCTCTCCCTCCATGGTCACAATATACACCTCTGCTTTCCCATTTATCAACAAAGCAAATAAAACAAGCACTGTACGCCAAAACCCCACCACCCTCATTTTCACTGCCTGCCAAGTTCTATTATCTCCCACAGTACCTGCTCCATCCAACACAATAAAAAACTAGTCAACTCCATATTGTAACACTAATGACACTCGAAATCTTAAAAATCATGACAACCCAGTTTCTCTTTTATATTTTTTTGACCGAAGAAAATAAAATAATACTCAGACGTATGACAAATTTTCCTCGTCAAAACATTTCATTAATTAATTAAATAATTAATTAGAAAGAACCCAAATCTCAACCACTTGAAGAAAAGGAAAAAAAACCCACAGACCCCTTAAAAGAAGAGAAAAACACTTTCTATAATCGATCAGATTGCTTACACAGGAACTTCTAAATAAGAAAAGCTGTTTTAAAGAATGAAATCATCAGTTCTCGATTACCACAAGTAGATACTTCCAAGCTTGAAAATCAATCACCAAACTAAACATTAATTAATATCACTTACCAAATAGAGAGAAAGAAGCTCTTCTGATCAAAGTACAGCAGCAGCTAGCTGTCGCTCTCTTTACTTACATTACTCAACACTCTAAACCCAAAAAAAAAAGCAACTGAATCTGCAGCAACAAAGTCAAATCTATCTATCAAGAACCTAAACAAGCAAAGAATCTACATTTATTGGTAGTAAAGAAAGATCCCATCAAATAAAATAACCCAAAAAAAAAGTAGATATTTTACTTACAAAGAAGAGGAATAAATAAATAACTTGTTCACATTAAGACAGCAAAAGCAAATGCGAGTTTAGATGCTGATGAACATTGTCATTGCCATTTTCATTTGCATTTGCATTATTTAGCAAAGGAAGGAGAAAAGGAGGGAAAGATGGTGTCTGGTAGAAGCAGAGAGGAGGGAAGCAAAGAGGAGGGAGGGGGGGACTGAGTGAGAGAGAGCATGAGGTAGTTAGGGTTTTTATATATTGTTAATTTAATTATTAATCATAGAGAGATCACTGTGATTTACAGACAGGGACCGAAGATGATGGACTACTTGTACGCTTATTATTATATTTAATTGATACTGCATCACAGCAATTCATTTTAATAAAGTGTTTTAGTGAATGTTTGGGAGTTTAGGTTCTATTTTTTATGTGTTTTAAAAATCTAATTTATTTAAAAAAATTAAAATTATTATTTTATTATTATTTTGATACATTGATGTCAAAAATTAAAAAAATTATTTTAATATATTTTTAAATAAAAAATATTTAAAAAAAATATTATACACCACAATATTAATTATATATGAATCAATATTATTAAAGATGCTCGATGAGCTAATTTGATTACCAAATAATTTATAACTTAATTCGGGCTATATTATAAATAATAAAAATTAAATTAAATAAAACTTAATTTTATTAAATTCATTTAACTTGATAAATTAATTTGTGACTTGATTGACCCAGTCAAAATACAATTTAATTTTTAAAAGATAAAAACAATGTCATATCATTTAAAAAAAAACAAAATCTTGAAAAAGATGTTATTTTAAATTTATCATGTCATCTTAAGTTAATTTGTTTAATTTATTACTTGAATTTATATTTGTTAAAGTTTAATAATTTTGATTTTATTATTTGTTTGATATTAATATAATATAATCTTGGATTGAGTCGGATTAGATTTTATGGATAGTTTGAAGAAGAAAAAAAAACTCTCGAGGAGGTATTTTATTTCGGATGTGAATATCATTTATTTAAAACTTTGTTTGGGAAAAGAATTCTGGATGGTAGAAGAATTTTTTTATGGTTAGAAGTATCTTTGAATGAGTTTTTCAATATCAAAACTAAATTACATCTAACTCTTTGTTTCATTTAAAAATAAATCATTCATGATGATTTCATTCTTCAATTTGGTCTCAGCTACGAAAACTTCAAGGTTTTATTTGCAGTTTAAATAACAAATTAGGTGGTGAGCGATACTTTCCTGATTACAAAACACTTAATTTAAGACTGTTTTAGCTTCTACGAGATGAAATGTCCGCACGCTACCGCAGGCTTGTAAAACAAATATATTTGATAGTGTTATAATTGTGAACCAATGCTAGATAAGTAATAGAAATTAAAGGTATGATGGAACAAATATTTCATGATGAAAAAAAAATTGTGTTGGCGATCCAAAACTTAGAGACTGAACAAAATGATTTATTGCAATTTACAGTGTTTTGTGATGAAAGATAAAGTGCTTTCGCCACATGATTTAGCTTTTAAGTTCATAAAAAGAAAAAAAAATTACAAAGCTAAATTATCTACCAACTTAATATTAAAAAAAACCAACAAAGATAATTTTGGAAGGAAAAAAAACCCATGAAAAAAAACGGTATAGCAATTGACAATGTTTTGTGAGGAAAACTATAACACTTTTCCCAATAAAATAAAATAAAAAACATTTAGAGAAATATTGTAACAATCTACAGTGTTTTGTGAGAAAAACTACGACGCTTTCCTCATATGATTTAGTTTTATTGTAATTATAATTCTTAACCAACTCAATATTAAAAAAAAGTCGACAAAGCTAATTTTGGAAAAAATCATAAAAAAATCGCATGGGAAAACACTGCAATAATTCACAGTGTTTTAAAGAAGAAAAATTACAAAGTTAAATTCTTAATCAGCTTAATATTAAAAAAAAATGATAGAGATAATTTTATAAAAAAAAATAACAAAACAAACACACACAAAAAAATCATGTTGGAAACACTGTAGCAATTCACAGTGTTTTGTGATGAAAGCTACAGTGCTTGCCCAAATGATTTAGCCTTATTTGTAATGACTTGTAATTGTAATTCACAAACAACTCAATATCAAAAAAATAAAATTAAAAAGGATAATTTAAAAATAATAATAAAAAAACCGTATGGAAAAAAACACTGTAGCAATGGACAGTAATTTTCAAAAACAGTTATAGTGCTTTCCTCACATATTGTAACTGTAATTTTTAACCAGCTCAATATTAAAAAATAAAATAAAATAAAGATAATTTTGAAGGAAAAAAAAACCGTGCGGAGAAACACTGTAGCAATCAACAATGTTTTAAAGAAAAAAATTACAAAACCAAATTCTCAATCAGCTCAATATTAAAAAGAATCGACAAATATAATTTTGAAAAATAAAGAAATAAAATAGAAAAACTAAGTGGAAAAACATCGCAGCAATCCACAGTATTTTTTTAAAAAAAAAATTACAAAGCAAAAATTTTAACTAGGTTAATATTTTAAAGGTAAAATCAATAAAAATAATTTTGGAAAAAAATAAATGAAAAAAAAAGGAAAAATAAGAAAGTTGAAAAAAAATAATTTTGCAAAAAAACAAAAAAAAGCGAAAAAGAAAAAAGAAAAAAGAGAAAGTTAGCAAAAAAAAAAAGGGAGAAGAATCACTGTGGATTACTGTTGTAATCCACAATGTTTTGTGTGTAGGGGAACAGTAAATCCCCCACACGGTTTAGTTATATGTATAATTTTCAATTTATTATTTTTTAATATATATATAAATATATAATTATTTTTATATTAAAAAAATCCAAGAAAAATATTTTTTTAATTAAAAAGCACCCTATCTCATATTATTAAACAATCAATTAGTCTTAGTATTTAAAAAATATTCAGGAACAAAAAGGTAATATTTTACTATAAACTAGAGGGAAAAAATAAAAGAAAAGGCAAATATTATGTCGAGGTTTGGCGAACATCTCTCAAAATTTCATGTGATTGTGTTATGTTTCTAAAAATAATAATCATAGATTTTATGGCTAAAGGAAATCATATAATTTTTTTTATTATTATTATTATTATGGGTGTTTGAGTCAACTTACGCGCACTTTGATTAATCTCATGGATCCTTCAGTGACCATCATAATAATAACCATAAGACTCGAACATAAAATCATATAATCTTTAATTGCACCCGCACATGTAACACACGTATGGCTGTTAAATTATTTTGTGAAAAAATAATAAAAATTGAATAATAACATTAATCTAAAATATTTTTCCTAGAATTTACCGATACTTGGATTTTAAAATACAGAAATAAATTATCCGCTTCCTATTTTTATTGAATTTTATGTGAAATCTTATAATCATATATTTCATTATCAGTCCATAAATGTTATACCCTTTTTTAAATGGTTTTCTTCTCTCTCTCTCGCTCTCTCTGAGTTAGGGATGGATAGAGAAGGAGAGAGAGGATTGGGGGCGTACGCTGTCACGGGAAGTTTACAGCGAAGTGACAAGAATAGCCTTGAATCTTTATGATTATGACAGAACAGCGCCTGAGAAGGTAACCGGAAAACCCGAGGGATTTGTTAATCACCAGTCTCCAAACACCACGTGCCAAAATCTGTGTGCAACCATTTAATTCCCGTCAACGGCAAGACAGCGACACCATTTCTTATATCTCCATTTTGCCCTTTCGTTCATTACTTGTAGTTTTCGTTGCTCCCTCGTTTTTTACCACACACCTTTTTTTAAAAAATTGGATTGGTCAGCTTATCTCCTATTTCGATCATTAATATAATGTATTAAACAAGATAAAATTATTAAAATGTTAGATTTATGCTTCGAAATAAAAGAATTAAGAGATGAAACATATCTCTTTAATACTAATGGTCTCCAAATTATTTTTTGTTTTTTTACCTTCAAGATAAAATATAAATGCAACTTGAAATTTATATTTGTTAATAAATAATAATAAATTTATTTATTCCAACCAAAAATCAACTTAAAAAGCCAAGATGCATGTGTTGTTTCTTAAAAAAAAACTGAATATTTATTTGAGTTTGAAATTAAATATTATTTTATCTACTTGAGCATTAAGTCAACGTCTACATTTTATAAAAATAGCAAGAACCACACTTAAAGTCATCCAAAACAAAAACATCAAATACAATCCTAAGTTAACTTAATATGAAATGACCAAATTTGAATAGAAAGAAAAAACAAGTCAAGTGATTAAAAAAAAAAAGGAAAAAAAACATTGTGGATTTCCTCCAATGTTACATTTCTATCATTTTTTTTAATATTTCTTTCATCTCGTATTGTCTAATTTGTTTATGATTTTAAATATTATTTCATGGTTTATCGAGTATTAATTTTGAGAAATTGAATTACAATTAATGCTAAAAATAACAATAAAGAAATTGGGATCACATTTGACAAAAAAAAAAAACGAAGTGTTTAGTGTATAAACCGAAAAGATAAGATAGATAAGAGAGAGTAAAAAAAAAAACAGAAAGGGTTGTCAAAACCATACCGGAAGGCTTTTGTCTTTACACTTTACCAAGTAAGAAAGACAATCCTATTGGTACCACGAAAAGCTATATCCAAAGCTTGGCGATTGCCACACATGCCATCACAATCTTATGGCCTTTATAAGTTTAAACGTGCCAATTATTTTTTTCATGTTTGTTCAATCTAGTCTCTACTTTGATAAAAAATATATTTGATATTTGTTTTGGTTTCAACTTGGTGTCTAAAACTTCAATTATTTTAAATCCATAACATTGAATTCTATTGTGCCTAGTTAAGCATTAATTGAGAGCCATTATTTTTTTTCAACATTTTAAAAACCTCGTATCAAACAAAACAAAACAAATTATCGAGTCCAGAGGCAAATCAACTCATTTTAAAAGGATTGAATAATAATAAAAATATATATAAGGTCAAATAAAAACAATCTAATGGTAAAATTATATATAAAAAAGGGGAGCAAAAGTGAAGGGAAAAAAAGAGAGCAAAGCCTAATGGGTTAGTTAAGAAGTAAACTTCATATATATTTTTTATACAGGATAATTCAATTCTTGTGACTTTAATCACAAGTTTGACGTATCCATCTATGTTTTCAAGTTTTTTTTGAATTTTTTAAAAATTAAATATTTGTTTTTCACTTTCGCCCCTTCAACATATGGATGGTTGGAATTAAATTCTCTAATTTGTTTCAATTTATTTTCTATGAGATTATCATGGTTTCATGATCCCAGTCGTAGGTTTTACATGTTGGTCATGTTTGACATGGATCAATCCAATAAGCTGTCGCCTTAATATTTTTTTTAAAAAAATATATGTCATATAATATGTCACTATCTCAATATTTAAAAAAATATATTGTTTAATATGCATCAAAATTTTAGGTTCATGATTGATTTTTTTTTTCACCAAAAAACACAGAAAAAAATGATCCGGCCTCCAACATAACACGAACCAAGAATCAAGCATAACATTAAAAAAAAAATCTGAAAGAACATTTCCGCTAACAAAATACTATGTAATTTAAAATAATATGAAATTGATTATATATGGATAAATACTGATACTTGAATTTTCAGAACGAAAAAGGGTTTGGTAATCTATAATAATTAGTAGATTTCGAATTTACAGTTCAATTTTCATATTTTTTGTTTTTTTGAGTGAAACGAGTTCAGAATTCATCTTTTAACAGTGATAATCTTGGCTGAACAATGTCGTTTTCTTCTTTAATTTTTTTATGGCACAGTCGACGAAAGAAGGAAAGATAAGACCCCATAAAGATCACATCAGTGGAAGCACCTGGCCGGTAAGTCCCTGAACCAGGTAAAGGCTGGCCGCTCCAGACGACAAATTAATATTGTCATTTTCTTTTAATAACCTTTCTTTTATGCACGAGCAAATATGATAAATAAACGAATTGTGTGTTCATAAGTAATTCTACTGAAAGAGTTTTTTCTTTGCAAATTACTATTTCTTTTCGCAAGATCGTTTATAACCATTAATTAAATTAGAAATAAAATCTTGATTCGGTGCACATAGAAAAGTCGGCCTGAGAATAAAAATAAAATGAACAAAGGCTTGATTGGTTGCCTTGATTGGCGCACGCAACCGAAAGCTCAAGACTTTTAGAATTGAATAATGATGATGAAGATGATTTTGATATTAAATTAGCATAGAATTGATAATTAATTGCAGCATCCTTTGCCAAGGCATGGACCCTTACTTTTAGAGTGGGACTTCCCACTTTGTCAGTGTTCAAGAATATAATAGTGGGACCATCTAGTAGTAAGAGTTTGAGATTAAGAAATTTGTTTTGTTTATAATCTTAGATTCGAGCTCTAAGGTTACTAATATTGATGGCCACTAAAGACTTACCTGATCGTTAACTTCAGGACCCGTGGGGATTAGTCAAGGTGCGTGTAAGTTGACCCGAACACCCCACGTGAATAAAAAAAAAAATGATAGTGGTAACCTCGAGGGGTGTAGCTCAACTGGTCAGGCATTGAGTTTGCTCCCTGGATGTCATCAGTTCAAGTCCCACAAATCTCAAGGTCACTAGAGGCTTACATGGTCGTTAATTTCAGGGTCCGTTTGATTAATCGAGGTGTGCCCGGACACCCACGTTAATAATAATAAAAAAGAATATGATAGTAGTTATTTTTTAAAGTATTTTTTCTTTAGAAAATGCATGAAAATTTTATTTTAATTTTTTAAAAAATTATTTTTGATATCAGCATATCAAAACGATCTAAAAACTAAAAAAAAATAATTTCAAGCAACAAAAATTCAAGAAATTATGATGTGATTTCAACCTCAAAAACAAACACCCCTTTGAATCATTAACCCAAGAAGCATAAAAAATTATTAAAATGGTGCAAAAATCTTGATAGTCTACCTAATGTTGCATAATGCAAGTATTATGCTGAAGTCAATGTTTACTCCATTATCATACTCAGGGACTAAAAGGTAGTCGAGCTGGTGTCAAACTCGCTTTTAATCTTTTTTCCCCACTTGCATGAGTAGAACGTAGATATTTTTTAAATAGAGAAACACGTCATACCATAAAAAGTAAAGTGCTATTTATAGTTTTTTTTAAGGTTTTAATTTCTTAAAAAAAAACCTGGTTGTTTTTTGGGCGAAAGGGACATTTATTGAAACAAAACAATTCCCCAATCAATGGGTAAATACTTTGTTGATAAATGTGACAGAATATATTTCATTTGATAGAAAAAAATACACATATTTTATCTTATGTGGCTCACCAATTAACCTGTTATAATTTTTTATATTTATTTTTAACATTATCATATTAAAACAATGAAAAAATATAAAAAAAATAATTTTTTTTCAAAACCATAATTAAACCGCAACGCCAAACACCCTATTATCCTAGCTTAATACCCAAAGTTATAGTACATAATTTTGAGCATAACTTAACAATTACGTACGAAGGCCAAGGAAGAAGGTAAATTGGAATCAAATTAGTCAAATTTTCTGACTTTAGAACATTCTTTGCCGCTGGATGACTCATAGAATATGGTTAAAATGTTGCAGAAATATCAAAAGAGAGATCACAGAAAGATATTGGAGACAGCGGTGAAGGAATGCCTTTAATATATACATATAAAAACATACAGAATATGAGGTTAGAAAGTTGAAATCTCATCATCAGTCCAAAGGAATTAAAGATAGCGGATTAATTAAAAACAAATACAAAGAAAAGAAGGAGAAAAGGATGTCATTGAAGGTTTATTTTTTATAAGGTATTTGTTTATGCGGCAGCTTTTGCATTCATAAGAAAACATAAATTTTTATTATTTAGTTAACATATAAAATTTAATTTTTTTTGTTTTTTTTGTTTCACATTAATATATTTTTAATATTTTCAAATCATTTTTATGCGCTGTTATCAAAAATAATTTTTAAAAAATAACAAAATATTATCTTGATATATTTCTGAGTGAAGATATATATATACACACACAGTGAAGCATTCTTTTTTGTTGATCGTACAAAGAAGAAAGAATAACATATTTATCTCTTGTAATTAACTTCTACTTGCTTTTCCAATATAGCGTTTTTAGTTGATTGTAAAAAAAGGCAAAGAATAACATATTTTTCGTGTAATTAAATAGAAAAAATGTATTTTTTTAATTAAAAACTCTCTTTCTTTATTCGTGTATTTCTTTCTTTTTTTACAAAAATGTTTTTTATTTAGAAACGTTGCTTAAAAAACTTATTATGATCATAAAAAAAGTTTTAATTTGAAAAATAATAAATTGATAATTTCTATGCACTTATATAAATAAATCTAAGAATAATAATAATGAGAAAATTATGTAAAAATTAGCAAAATAGATATTTTGTTCTTATTGAATATTAACAAACATTTTATTTCCCATTCTCCGTACCAGGTTAATACATAATTAATTGTAATGTGACTGTAAATATCACCATAAAAGCCTTTAATTTTCATTATTGTTTAAGTATTATTTTAAAAAATTTATTCAAGGATAAACTTATTTTAAAATTAAAAAATAAAAACTTACGATTGTTTAATAAACAAGCCTCGCATGTGTAGGCCTAGAAGGATGGGCTTGAAAGGGTATGCCCATGTGGCTGGTTTTTTTTAACGGGTAGTCGCCATGTTATTTTATTTTACGGCATAGATTTTGACTATCTCCGATAATAGAGAAGTTAAGGGTTAAATTTTTGAATTTCAAAAACTTATTTTCAACTTGATTTTAGCAAGCATCTAAAAAACATCATAATAATGACATTATTAAATCTATTTTTAACCCTAACACTATCTTTAACCTTCCAAATACCCTTCAAATAGTCTAATGATAAAAAAACCAAGCCTGAGCTCCTATCTATCTTTAATGGCAAGATAAAGAATCCAAACTACCTTCATGAAACTCCTATTTGCAAGACAAAATCATTGACATTAAGATTGTTTTTCTTTTCGTGAATAAAATATGCTCAACCGATCTTTTTTTATTTTTTTCTATTTTTTTGACTCCTTTTTTTTTTCCGTTAATTGATCTTGTCCTTTAAATATAATCCATAATTTTACCCTGCAAAATTAATTTTTAATTCAACATTCTCGATTCTTCATGCATGGACGAGCATGTGAAGTAAAAAAGAATATTGAAAAGTACGGGAGGATGAGATAGTGAAGAAACTGGTGGTGTTCTTTTTACTTCTTGCTTCCCATTTGTTTGACATGGTGGCTATGGGTGTGTGTCTGTGGATAATGGAGTTTTGGAGCTTTGTAACAATGGCAGCACATGTGAGGGTTGCCCCCACCAAAGTTTTTCGTGATGCTTGCACACCGCATGTGATTTGAATGATTCCAAACATAAAAAGAAAAGAAATTGATGATCCCATTTTATGAATTGTATGCTTCCTATTGGGCACATCACCTCCAATAAATTTCATGACATGACATGACTCTTCTCTCCTTTAAAGGCTTTGAGGTGCACGAGATTGCTTTTAAAATTTGTTGTTGGTTTTAAAAAATATCATGTTAATTTTGGTTTATTATATGAATAATAAATAAAAAATTTAAAAAAATTATTTTGATATATTTTTAAATAAAAAATTATTTTAAAAAATATCATATATTACAATCTCAAACGCCGATAATTCTCGTGATCTAAAACCTAGATTATCCACCTTTATTTATTATTATTATTATTTTTTATAAAAATCCTAAAATCTTAAATACCAAGCTCAATTGAATGATTTAAGTTACAATTAAATTACATTACATTTGATTCTTTTTTCTAATAATTTATATGTTTTATAAGTTATCTATCTATTAACTCCTCATATTTATTTTTTAAACTACACAACAAAACAAATATTTAAAATAATGTTAAGAGGGAACTCATAAGTTGAATTTCCCAAGTTAAAGTTCCTCCTTTATAATTAACATGAGTACTATATTCTTATTCTATGATGACTAAAGAAAATTACTTGTTCACCTAATGCACATATTTCTTCATCCACTTGTGATAATTATTTTGTTGCCGCATGGATTGAATTGATGAAACACTAACATGAATGCAGTAAGAAATTCCCTGCAATTCACATTTCTCTTTTCTCTCTCTTTTTTTATTAAATTTCTGTTCACAGTAAAACAACAGTATTGATATGCGCTTTACTCTAAACATTCAATCACCTCAAAATAAATCACCTTTTCCTAGCTTGGTGATGTGAGGTGCATGTGTAGCTAAGAAAAACTAGACACTGCTTATCATGGATGCTTAGAATTCAAAGGGCTATAATCATCAAGTGGGGTTGAAGAGATGGACAGATGTTACGACATTCCGGCAAACTGGAGCCTGTGTTCTTGCTCGGAATTCGGATGGCAGTCCCATATATATATATATATAGACTGTTCCAAACTACTGTTGGTAGAAGCATCAGCACTACCCTCATGGTATCCATACATAAGTGAAGGGTTTTGACTGCGTTTAAGTTGAAGATATCTCGAAAGACGAGAACGAATTATAACACGAAATTAATCGCTAATAATCTGTGAATTGCCCTTGTGATGGAGCTCGAGCCCGATGACTGAACTACGAGAGAGAGCCGATTCTATGAGAAATGCCATGACATGAAGATGACCTTTTTCTCAAGTACGTGTATGCAAATAGGAGATCCGTGGATGAATGGGTGAAAATGACTTTCACAAGGTTTTCTGTTAAAAAGGGGAACAAAAGTAGTCTTCAAGGAGACAAAAGGTTTGACTTTATTTATCTTTTTTTATTCTATTGATTACAAACCAAATCATCCTCAGTAATCCCATCTTTTTATCTGCCTTTTTTCTCTTTTGGGATTTGATGAATCATAATCATAATCACAAACATTGAATTTGGGGCCTAGTTGTTTTCGTCCATTTGATCAATCCGACCTTGATTTTACGAGGCAGGTGGGTAAAAAATTACTTGTTTTTTTTATCCTAGGATGCTTTGACTTGGGATTTTCATCAAAAGCTACCCAGCATTTAGTGCGCTAACCTCTGTGTGTGTGGAAATTAAGAAAAACAAAATGCCTCTCTAGCTAGTGCCGGTGAGAATCGGATCTTCCATGATCAAATGTTATATATTATCTAAAGATGTTCAACACACAGTACTAAATGGCTGAAATCCTTCTATAACTTCTTTTATATACATCACCATCACAATCGTGTAATCTTATATAACAAGAAAAAATCAAATACAATTAGTCAAAATATTCCCACATCTACACAACCAGATATATATATATATATATATATATATATAGAAACTTGAATGCAGTAGCTATTATATATGGAGATGCATTTGATTCTCTCTTATCATCCCCTACAAGGTGAGCGTGGCTGAAAAGACAACGCTGAGCTTGCTTTGAAAAAAAAAAAAAAAAACTAAGGTGTGGTGATGCCTTCGATCGGTTAGCGAGTTAGCAAGCTGCATATGGCCGGGAAAGAACAAAACTAATTCTCAAAGTGCCATTAGCAACAAGTTCACGACTAAAATGATAATCGTTCGCAATATGTTTTGACAGAGATGAGTAACTGGATCGACTGCTATAAAATTGCGTTTTGTCTGTCACAAAGAACTATAGGTGGCCCTAAGAGTGAAAAACAAAGATCCCAAAGTATTGGAATAAGCCATGCAATATTAACAGCGCCAACAATTTACCAACAATTAAGGAGGATATTCTACTTTTGCACAAGATGCAACGCTTTGCTTCTTAATTAGTGGACCAAGAGATTAAATTGGCGTCAAACAAATAGCATAGCCGGTGGTGGAAATACATGTATCATGACATCTAGCCCAATTCGCATCATAACAGGCAAAAAGTTCATCAGTAAACTGTTTATGAAGTTAAGCAAGTCCATGACGAGTTGTGCCTTTAACATAAGGCATAATTTGTTTAAGAGCAGGAAAATGATTCTCCTCAGTAGAAGCATACATGAACTGACAAATGAAATTTACACTGAAAGACATATCAGGCCCGGTGATAATTAAGTATCGAAGAACATCAATAAAAAAACGAAATAAAGTAGAGTTGGAGAACAACTTTCCTTCGCCTGGTAGATGTTAATCAACAATAAAAAGCATACAAATGGACTTGGCATCAATCATGAAAGCACATTGCAAGATATCAAAAACATATTTTAATTAACAGAGAAACAAATCCTTTTCATTAGTTTCAATGCGGAGAGAATAATAAAGATCACCCAAATCCTTCACAGAAAATTCTTAGGAGAGTCGAGTAATAAGGATGCGAACCAAAATAGAATTATTACTAGTAATGATCATATCATTAACTAAAGAGTCCCAAGCGAAGCAAGTGGATTATTCATTATCAAATTTAATATATTAATAATTTTAATTCCAACCATTGTTACTCTTATTCTTTTAGAACATGAACAAAAGAAAAGGTAAGATAATTATATAAAAATACTTAAAAAAACTAATATTTCAATAATAATAATAATAATAATAATAATAATAATTTTGTGTTTTAAATATGATTCTTGGAAGATATTTGATATTACGGTTCAACCGTGCTTTTAAAAACTTTTGATTTTTTTTAGTTTTAAATTATTATTTTTATATATATTTTTGGATTATTTTGATATGGTAATGTCGAAAATAAATTTTAATTTTTTTTTAATTTTTTAAATTAATTTCTAAATAAAAATAACTTTAAAACACAATACGTACCGCACCCAAAACAACCACTTAACATTTAACATTCTAACCATATAATCACAAATAATCCGTAATTCTTGAAGAAAATCTCTCAATATCATCAGCCTTCATTCAGATCAGGTGATTGAATGCAAACCTCCATAGGAAAAAAAAATGGATACCCACTGTATCAACTTCTTCTACAATCAACAGCAATTTCATTAGGTCTTTTGTTTTAAAACCACAAACCCTACTGGGCCACCAAACAAAATAGAACATGCTTAATGAAACATGATCCCATAAATTTATTGCAGACCCAATATTGAAACCAAACCAGCCCATGAAATTGAACAGTTACCTTATCTCTCGGTGGCAGCTCAGACTGCTCTCCCTTGCAATCAAATGATGGTCCCAGAACTGGTTGGATTCTTAATACACCAATGTTCAAAAACCAAGGCTCTAAGACAAGGTCTCCCGCTTCACGCAATAGCTATAAAAACAGCAACAAGGTCTGATGTTATTGTCTCTAACCACATCCTCAACTTGTATGCAAAATGTCGCAAACTAAGGGAAGCACGCCAGGTGTTCGATGAAATGTCTGAAAGGAATCTTGTTTCATGGTCAGCTATGATTTCTGGTTATGAACACATTGGAGAGCCCATTTTGGCACTTGGGTTGTTTTCAAAATTGAATATTGTGCCTAATGAGTACGTATATGCCAGTGTTATTAGTGCTTGTGCTAGTTTAAAGGGACTAGTTCAAGGAAAGCAAATTCATGGTCAAGCATTGAAATTTGGGCTTGATTCCGTTTCTTTTGTTTCTAATGCACTTATTACAATGTATATGAAGTGTGGTAAGTGCAGTGATGCATTGTTGGCTTATAATGAGGCATTAGAGCTTAATCCTGTTGCTTATAATGCTTTGATTACTGGGTTTGTTGAGAATCAACAGCCTGACAAGGGTTTTGAAGTGCTTAGAATGATGTATCAAGATGGTTTTTTTCCTGATAGGTTTACTTTTGTTGGGCTGTTGGGGACTTGTAATAGTCGTGATGATTTGAAAAGAGGGGAACTTTTGCATTGTCAAACTATAAAGCTTAAACTTAACTCTACTGCATTTATTGGTAATTTGATAATCACAATGTACTCAAAGTTGAATTTTTTAGAAGAAGCAGAGAAAGCTTTTAGATCAATTGAAGAGAAAGATCTCATTTCATGGAATACTTTTATAAGCTCTTGTTCTCATTGTAATGACCATGAGAAAGCTTTGGAAGCTTTTAAAGAGATGTTAAATGAATGTCACGTGAGGCCCGATGAATTTACTTTTGCTAGTGCTCTTGCCGCCTGTTCTGGTCTTGCGTCAATGTGCAATGGAAAGCAGATTCATGGTCATTTAATCAGGACAAGGTTGTATCAAGATGTTGGTGCTGGTAACGCCCTTATAAACATGTATGCTAAATGTGGTTGCATCGCAAAGGCTTATTATATATTCAGCAAGATGGAGCATCAAAATCTTGTTTCGTGGAATACCATGATTGCTGGATTTGGAAATCATGGATTTGGAGGGAAGGCATTTGAACTTTTTGCTAAGATGAAGACAATGGGAGTAAAGCCAGATTCTGTAACTTTTGTTGGACTTCTAACAGCTTCCAATCATGCAGGGCTGGTGGACGAGGGGCTAGTCTATTTCAATTCTATGGAAGAAACTTATGGGATTTCTCCTGAAATTGAGCATTTTTCTTGTCTCATTGATTTATTGGGACGAGCTGGGAGATTAAACGAGGCAAAAGAGTACATGAAGAAATTTCCTTTTGGGCATGATACTGTTGTTTTAGGTAGCTTGCTGTCTGCATGTCGGTTGCATGGAGATGTTGACACTGGGAAATGTTTTGCTAGACAACTTCTGAAACTTCAGCCAGTGACAACATCACCCTATGTTTTGTTATCAAACTTGTATGCTTCAGATGAAATGTGGGATGGTGTTGCAGAGGCCTGGAAGCTGTTGAAGGGCAGTGGATTGAAGAAGGAGCCTGGCCATAGTCTGATTGAAGTGAAGGGGACTTTTGAAAAGTTTACTGTAGTGGATTTTTCACATTCAAGGATTGAAGAGATTATGGACATGCTCAAAACTTTAAGGTGGGCAGCAATTGAAGTTTAGTTTCAGTCATTTAACTCGGTCCTTTGAAAGGTATGTTTAACGTAGGTATCTATTCTGAGTTACACTGCATTTTTATTCAAGCTCAAATTATAAGTCCATCGATTGAGCTGCTAATGAGTTAATGTGGATATAAAAGTTTGTAGCTTTAGGGAGGATACTGAGGAACTCAAATTTGCTGCCATGATAAAGTTGTGACTCATTTCATGTCTTTTAAAGTAGCTCGCCTCAAATGCTAGAATTTTATTTCACTCCATCAATGCAAGGAATTTCATTTCACTCAATCAGTGCAAGGAATGTCATAGGTTTATTTAGATACATAGCTTCATTTTCTGTAAAGTCTGTTTTTCCATTGGTGTGGATCTGTTCAATTTTGTAGGTTGAATTGGATTTGAAGGATGACAACGACAATGTAACATGCAACTGCATAGCTTCCTTAGCAGATGAAGAACCTCTTGTAAGCTAATTTTATGCATTTGACGTTTTCTGACTTTCATTGATAGAATTGATTGCTTGATCCAGCCTCAATGCGGTCAATGTGGCTTATGGTGATGAGAAGGGGTTTAATGGCATTTTTTTGTCCCTGAACTATTGATATTGTGGCAAACTAAGGTCTATATTATCAATTTGATCAATTTTGTCCTTAATCTATCACATTATTCGCCTGTTTGATTTAACTGTTATCATTAACTAAAACCTGCATTAAAAGGAGTTCATTTTTTGGTATTTCGAGCTGAAATTTTTATTATGTGCTAATAAAAGTTCAATCCACTATAACTAATAATTTCAAAAAATTTTGAAGTCAGAAAGTATTTTTTTATTATTTCCTAAACAATAAAATTTCAATAAATTGTGAAAATAGAAATTATGCTGGAATTATCTCAATTTTTTTTGGGAGCCCTAAGGAGGTTATATTAATTTATATTGGTAATTTTAGTATGGTTCTTAAAATTTTTCTGTATGTGGTCCTCAAAGTTTGCTTATTTTAAGCTTGGTTAGATTGGTTAGGTAATGTATTCAACCATGTAAATATTTTGAGAATCATACTAAAAAAAATTATATGATTTTTTTAGAGTCCCCAACAAAATTATGGATGTTCCAAGTTATCTTCTATTTTTTTTTTGCAATTTTTTTAATATTTAATGTTAAGAAAATTCTTCTTAACCTACAAAATGTTTGAAATTAGATTATTTTCTTAACATTTATGAAAATCTTCAGCTCAAAATACCAAAAAATAAATCTTTTTAAAAAGGGTTTTTGGTCAATGACACCAGTTAAATCAAACAGAGAGACAATATTTGTTTAAATTATGTTAGTTTAAGGACAAAATTAATCAAATTGATAGTACATGCCTCAGTTTGCCATAAACCCAATAGTTAAGGGTAAAAAATGCCATTAAACCGATGAAAGGTGAATGTTTTGAAGCTTAAGCAAAGGCAAAAACAAAACAGGCTGCAGCTAAGGTATCTTGCTTCTCGAATCAGTGTTTAATCTGACTTGTGCTCATCGAGTTGATGTTATTATATTCCTGAGGAAGGAAGGTTGGGGGCATCTCACATGAGCTAATGCTTGTTGAAATGTTAAAGCTTTGGAAAATGACAACCAAACTGCCGGAAAATGTAGGTTTGGCGTTTGATGGCGACGAGTTGTTCTATTTGGCAGAGAGTTGCTGAATGTGTAGTTGGCGTGATAGGATGATGAAGAAAATTGTTGCGTACAAAATCAGTGGATGAGGGTATTAGGAAAAGAAGTTCAGCACGTGTAGATTTTTCTTGATTGATCGTAAAGTCAATAAATTGCTGCAAGGATTTTGTTCTTAATATGTCTCAGATGTTGGGGACTTGTCTTGAAAGTTTTGCTTGGAATTCAAATATTTCCTTCCCCTTCTCTTCATGAAGGAGATGAGATTGATTGAATTCATTTTTTCTTTTCCATCTCATCGTTTGGATTGATGATCTAATTAGACAGTTCGTAGTTTCTAGTTGACGAGGTAAGAAAATTGTATCATCATGATAGGAATTAAATTGATCAAAGATGAAGGCTGTTCTAGCCTAGTATTTTTAAACTCAAGTTCTTTAGAGTTAAGGATTTGAGCATGCGATGACTAACTGGCAATCAATTTTCCCACGGAAAACATTCTCCCCTGACAGATAACACTAGCCTTCCACTGTGACTGTAATGTGGCCAAGTTCACCATGGCTCTCTCCTTCTCCGTTTGTCTCTCCAGAGTTCTGATCAGGGTACTGAATCATTTCAGGTGAATAAAGATTTAGAGTTGCTGAAGAGTGGTCGGTGATCCCTTCACCTCAAAAAAATTATGGTCTTGAATCAATGGCCAGTGGCCACTATGCCGTGCGAGTTCATTTACAGATCACAAAATGTGACAAAAAAAAGACCAGCTCCTGAACAGCTGACATCTCTAGATCAGCAGTGCTAGCTGGTCATCTAGCAATGGTATATATGGTCGGCAGAACCATATCCTAGAGGGTTTTCTACATGACTCGCATGCTTGAGTGGCCGATATAACCCAGAAGTGACAGAGCTGCAGCGTAGCTGACCGCTGTCGGTGTGTGGGCCTTCATCAGCCTCAAAATTCTTGGTCTGAAATCAATTGCCGGTAGTGTACAAATATTACTGCCTTGCAGTTATTTCAAGTACACAACACAACACATAGAAAATGAACATTAACAGTGACGTTTAATTGGCAATTTTAGATACAGCTGATGAGCAAACCCCCAAAAACCATCCAATTGTTCCTTTAAAATAAACAAAATAGGCAGCTTGTGAATCATGGTATAGCAAACGTAAAAAAAAAAAAAAATCTACACGCTACAAGTTATGACATTTAACCTTTCATTTTTTTTTCCTATTGTTCTTAACAAAGAAATGAGGAATAATTGGCAATGTCCAGAGCTGGAAATAACTCGCAACAGCAGCTAAAATGAGTGGAATATCATAAATTACCACGCTCCTCTCAGGTGTCTTGTCATGGCATCATTTTTCCTTGTTCTGGGAAGCACCACAGGTGCATGATTGATGCAGGCTGACCCATGTTTGTTTCTTGATAGGCTGACCTAAACATTGTTAATCAAATTAATTAATGAAGATCGAGTTCATAATAAATTTGTACATTTTGCATTGAAGACAGCAGAGTTATGATCATCCAACACAGCATGATTTCTACTTTTCTTTAAGTCTGATCAAACTCTTTTGTTGCCGAGGTAGCTTTATATCATTGTTAAACCCAAAACGTGTTGGATTTGGACATGCTTGAGAAGGCTTGTAAGAATTGCATCTGCTTTTGCAAAAGTTGATGATAAGATCTCACCAAGTGAAAGCAAAGAAAACATCTTGAAATTAAAAACTTCGACATGGTTGAAGAAAAAGGGGGACATATTGGCTAGCTATGGGCTCGAGGTTCTTTGGTATAATGATAAAAATTGTTTTTTAAAAAGTTTTTTTTAATTTAAAAATAAATGAAAATTATATTTATTTTATTTTCTAAAATTTATTTTTGATAATAAAACGATTAAAAAACATAAAAAATTAATTTAAAGTAATTTTTCTTTTAACCCCAGTTAGATGGTGCTCTCAAATATCCCTTGGCCTGTACGTGGATAGAATATTGATTACTACCCGCGTACGTTATCTGAGTATAACCTTCATATTTGAAAATTTAAGTGAGGTTTCGAAAGGATATTTATCGTAAATATATTTGCTTACATATAAATAAATAACTTGTGGAAAATTAAGAAAAATAATAATTTTGGGACGTAAAAGCTGAACTATCATTGAAAAAAATATTTGCTTCGTATTTAAATACTAAAATATGTATTCCCTTGATTGATCCTGTTAATTTCTCATGCACATTCCTTTCTTCTTCCCCTCCCCTCGGAATTTTTTCTTTTATATATATATATAAAAGAAATTTCCAGAAGCAGAAACGGCTGGCGGCGGCCTAAAATTAACGGACACGTCTTGATCAGTTCACCTAGAGACGTCTCTGCATGCATCCTCTTCTTATCATGCATCATTTCAATAAGAAAATTTGCAACATATTATGTATATTTCTTGCAGAACATGCGAGGAATTAATTAAAAATTTGGTAATTTATTGCTGTCCTTTTCTAACTTGTAGTGACAACTGATCAATAAAGGCGTAGCTATAATTAATGAGGTTTGAAGAAATTAATCCTTGTTTGACCAGCCTAATTAAAATGAAAGCTTATAAGTCGTATGACATCTTGATTAGGGCGTGCAGTCCCTTGAATGTTTCGTGAGGTTGATTGAGATCTGAGAGGATCGTGAGTTGATGGCTGTATATATATATATATGAAGATGACATTAATGACAGGGATGATAATTTGCTTGCTTGCCTATCAAGTTAAATTTTCTACTAGTCTATAGAAGACTTTGAACTAATTGATTATTATATTATTAATTAGTCGCACAAATTAGTCTTTCAACTTTCAATCATCACCTTATTTCCATTCTAACGAGAATTATATATACCGGTAAACGTAAAAATAATTTGTTAATATTAACTATAAATAAAATTGAAAAGTTGATATATATATATATATATATATATATATATATATATATATATATATATATATATGATCTCGCAACATACATAGTCCAACCTGATTGTATTTATAAATTTTATAATTTGAATTAAAATTGAATACCTGCTGGATAAAACATCCCACACATATATTTAATCAATATATTATAATTAATTTAAACTTAATTTAAAAAAAAATAGAAAAATAAATAAAATAAAAAAATATATAAAAAGTAATTTGAGTTAAGTTATTAAACCTGCAACCCAAGTTATAAAATTTAGATAAATCATAAAAAACAAATCAGTATAAATAATAAAATTTAATTCCAACTAGTCTAATGTTTAAGAATAAAATTAAAAAAATAAATTAATTAAAAAATATAAAATAACCCGAATGAACTCATACATTTTTTAGCCATAAGAAAAGCACAATAATTTTTTTTTTTTATTAACGTTAACGTTAATGTCTTTAAGGATAATCTGTTCATACATCACGTAATTAACTTGCTAGGAACTTTTTGTTAGTGATAAGAACACAGAGTGGTGTAAAGAATCTCTTGATGAAGCATTTCGTATTTGTTTCTTCTACTTTCATGTGCCCTGCTGGGATCCATTACGGCTCCTTTGGAACCTCACACAAACATCTACACGAGACTGGCTCTTAAGCCTTAAGCATGCATGTGAAGAATTAATCCCCCAAACAAACCCTATCTAACAGTACAATATATACCCTCCATCGATATTTTATATGAAACATGACAAGATATTAATGGAGTGTTTGCTAGTATGGTAGTGATTATTTTTCAAATAATTTTTTGTGATGAAATGCATGCTAATGATGTTTTTTCATTTTTTAAAAATTATTTTTGATATCAGCACATCAAAACGATCCAAAACATACAAATTATATTAAATTTTAACAAAAATTTATTTTTTGGACCCAAACACATTCTAATACAATATCATATCATCCATCATCATATTAAAGGCAACAATAACCACTAAAAGAGAGAGAGGAGAAATTATTATCGCACACAACAAATTAACATCTCCTTCAACTTCTTGTTGGTTGACCACCCATATGGAATTAATTAATTTATTTCATGGCTGATTCAAGACTAAAAGAATTGTTCTCTTTGTATGCATGTTGAGATGAGCTTATAGTTTAATGAAGCAACTCTCCCCTCAAGTATGATATATAGACGACTGAATATAAGCACAAGGGACAGTTTTTTTCCTTCAAATAATGAGGCATCAACTAAAAAATCCAACCAAAAGGCAACAAAAATAAGAGAATAGAAAACCCTTTTCATGAAAAATCATTCATGGAGTATGAGTGTGGAGTTTTGTCTTGCTTTGTGTGCATTAGGTAGAGCAGTACTCCACCTTTCATTCTAGTTCTTGAATTCTTCCCTAAAACAATATTTGATTAATTAATCTTTATGGTACGTAGTAGCCTAGTAGGTTAAGATGAACAAATTAATATCTCACTAACAAGACATTCGAAAGTAATCTCCAATTAATTGTGTTTTACTCATGATCTGCGGAAAAAAATATCTTAGCCTGACATCTCAAGGCATGTCTTCCTCCTCGAAGGCTCAAGCCTCAGATCTAGTACTTGAGTTCCTGTTATATATTCTCTGTGTTACCATGGGAGAAGACAATATTTTCTAGTGAGGCATGCACATTCTTGACGTTTTCTGCTTCCAACTGATCATGATCTGGTCACCAAGGGGGACCTAATAATCATCTACAGTACCCATCAACAAAATCTTCAAGAAAGATATGATTGTGCATGGTCAAAAAGAAAAAAAGAAAGTTGCTTGCAATTATATATTATCTCTCTATCCTCGTCACCGAAGAGATTAATCAGTTGTCCAAATATATTTAATAATCCAATCTCCCTTCCCTGGCTCCCTTCGGCTGTCTTTTCTAGCTATGTTAACTTTTTCTGCTACCCTATTCTGGGATTCGACTATGAACATCCCACAAATGTTTATTCATGTAAAAATACGTTTTTCATATTGATATAATGTATTTAAAAAATCCTTCAAGATACACTACTTCCAATATACAAAATAAACAAGGACACAAAGCTTTTAACCATCCGATTTATCTCCTAGAATCAATCGTTTTCATTATTAATCCCTAACACTACTGTAAAAGGTGAGAGGAAGAAGTAATCTCAGCTTGCTTAGAAGCCAAGTCATTCCACTAATTAAATTAAAATAACTATACACACAATAATATATTTTGTCTATAGATGCAAAATGAATAAACAAAGAAACGAAGATTTAGACAGCATAAAGAACCATACAAGAATATTTTCTTTATCAGGAAAAATGTAGACAGAATGGAAGAGAAGGGGGAAAGGTTGACACAGTGCATCTAAGGTAGAAACAAGAAAAGGTTCTGATGCGATGAAAAAAGAGGGTAGAAAACAAAACACAGGAGATTGGGGAGAGCAAGGTGGTGGGGTGGATGTGGATATAATAGCGGGCTAACATACAAAAAGATGGAAAAAAGAGAGAGACAAGGATAGGATGGTCTCCATGGACACGCAAGGCCTAGCTGAAGCAACCAATAATGAAGATGAATCCAAAAATGCCTGCAGTAATGCAATTCCAGGAAGAGCTTCGCTTTTTAGCCAAGCTTTTTATGTGTTTTTCTTTTTAATTTTGAGTCTTGAGATATCAAAGCTATATATATATATATATATATATATATATATATATATATAAACTAAAACTTCAAGAGATTATCATATTAAAAGAGCTGATCAGAAACATTTCAGCCATAATACTAAAACGGGTTTGAAGAGCTGAAGCTTTGACTCTAATGTCGTTGGAAAAGAGAGCTTTCGTATGAAAATTAATATATTTTTATGTGTTTTTGATAATGAAAATATAATGGAAAGCAATTGTGCACTTGTTCATGAATTTGGCAGGTCATAGACTCATACCTAGTGGGTTTCCATCTTTGAATGTTTTGATAGAGAAACTATTTAAATAGTTGGGCGGCACTCTCATTCTACACTTTTAAATTTCTTCTCTCAATGTTTATTATCACTCCTTGACATTGCCATTTTTATTTTATTTCAAAAAACAAAATGGATAAAAAAGCTAATTTTGGATTTTGATTTTAATACAAAATTCAATAATGACTTTCACTAATCTAATAATTCCTGTGTATTTTTAAGGAATTTCTTAATGCTCGGTATCACTCATCAATTTATATTAAGCATTCCCAATTTTATAATTTTTTTTTAAAAAAACAGGAATATATTGGGAAAGAATAGTATTGCTTTTCTTTTTAAGAAAAACAAAAAATAACAGCTATAATTTCCCTTTCCACTTTTTTTCTATTAATTTTTTTAAAAAAATAATAATAAATAAATTACAACTAGTAATAACTTTATTTTATTTAACTACTAGGACTCTGCCTCTCTATCTATCTTCGTTATTTACCGCCCATCATCTTCATTTCATCATAGACGCATGTCTATACCCATGTTTTTTGGAAGTAAATTCCTTGCAACTCTCTCTTTCCTTCTCGTTCCGAACCCCAAAACTATCTACCTCTCAATTCCCAATTCATCTCTCTTTCTATTTCTGCTCAAAGTTTCCATCTTTATATAATTATAACCTGTCTTCTGTGTCTCTCTTAAAATTTCATAAACCATACGAATTTCGTGACCTTTTTTTTTCAATGGGTTTCTCTGGATTTTGTGTTTAGAGTTGATTTGAAGAACTGGGTGCTCTTAAAATTTGATACAAAAATCATGGGGTCAGCTTCAGTTGAGCAGGAAATGCCAGCCGGAGAGGGGAATCGGAGTCGTTTTGAGAATTTAAGAGGGGTTCAATGGAGGATAGATCTTGGGGTTTTGCCTTGTCCTTCTTCTTCTAGTGTTGATGATCTTCGTAGAGTTACTGCTAATTCTAGAAGAAGGTAAAGTCTTGGCCTTTTTCTGTTGAAAAAAAGAGTGGATTTTTTTTTGTCATGTTTTGGCTTTTTATAAATTAGTGGAATATTGGCTAATGAAAGCAGAAGGGGTTTTGTACTTTTTTTTTATCATTTTAAATTTAGTTCAAATTAGAATTTAAAGATGACACTTTTTTGTTTGTTATGTTTCCATTTTGAAGATAATTTGTTGATTATCCTTGAAAGTTATAATATAATCCTCCGTTGTTTTCCAGGGTTTGATGAATGGAACCAAGTAGTAGTGGTTTTGGTTGTGATCAGTTGTTTTTTATTTTTTTCTCTTATTTTTGGTTTATCAAAAGTCAATCAATTAGGAGGGAGTTTCCAGTTGGATGTCAAGGTTGAAAGTCTGCTTTTGTATGCATTGCTGGTTTGTTTGTTGTGTTGATGGAAATCAAAATGTTTGTCTTTGCCAGGTATGCCGGTTTGAGAAGGAGGCTCTTAGTTGATCCACATATGTCGAAGGAAGGTAGTTCACCTGATCCTGTAATAGACAATCCACTGTCACAAAATCCAGGTTACTGCTTTTTTTCTCATCTTTGCACTCATTAAAATATATTAGCTATGGTTAATGCATCTATGGTATATCTGCTCAGAAAATTGGATGTAAAGTGCCTCCATTGATGGCCTCATGTTCCTTCTTTCCCTTCTCCTGGTGGTACGGTTTTTGTTTTTTTTTCCTTATCCTTGTTTGACTTTGGGCATGATACCTTTTTATGTAAAGCCATCATATTTTAGATTGCTGTTGCTGTAGCTTAGGCTTTGCTTCTAGTTTTGCATTTCCTGAAAATGTTGATGTATGGAAGTAAAGACTGTTGCTTGTAATAGGGCATTATGTGTTTTTACTAATTGCTGATCTTATCTGTTTTGACAGACATGTCTTTCAAATAAATTTAATGTTACTATGGTATGTCATAAGAAAATGTTGTCAGTACATGGTTTTAATGATGATGCGTGAATGCTGCATGCAGATAGCACCTGGGGTCGCTTCTTTCGGAATGCTGAACTGGAAAAAACACTTGACCAGGATCTATCACGATTGTATCCAGAACATGGTAGCTATTTCCAGACTCCTGGCTGCCAAGGAATGTTAAGGCGAATCTTGTTGTTGTGGTGCCTTAGGCATCCAGAGTATGGTTATAGACAAGGTAAATTGAATTGGTCATCTGAAAGAAATTCATAGTCCTTTCGCCTGTTTTGGTATTTTTCTCTGTGTTACACCAATGTTCAATCATTAATTAAGCTGTTCATCATATATTGTTAACTTGACTCAGACAAGCATTTCAATCATTAATTTTTTCGTTTTCTTCCTACATCCGTTTATGCCGATGTGTTAAAGTATCTTTTTACAGGGAAATTGATATTTCCTTTGTCTTTCTGGTTTTCCTTTACAGGAATGCACGAAGTTCTGGCTCCTTTTCTATATGTTCTTCACATTGATGTGGAGTGTCTCTCTGAAGTGCGCAAGCAGTATGAAGACCATTTCACAGACAAATTTGATGGTTTAGCGTTTCAGGAAAATGATCTTACATACAATTTTGATTTTAAAAATTTTTTAGATTCCATGGAGGATGAAATTGGCACCCATGGTAATACCATCAAAGTCAAGTCTCTCAATGAGCTTGATCCTGAGATACAAATGACTGTATTACTAACTGATGCTTACGGAGCTGAAGGTGAATTGGGTATTGTCATGTCAGAGAAATTCATGGAGCATGATGCTTACTGTATGTTTGATGCATTGATGAGTGGGTCTCATGGTTCAGTTGCCATTGTGGACTTCTACTCTCACTCCCCTGCATGTGGGTCCCATTCTGGCTTACCCCCTGTCATTGAAGCTTCTGCTGCATTGTACCATTTGCTTTCTGTTGTTGATTCATCTTTACACGAGCACCTTGTTGAGCTGGGCGTTGAACCTCAGTATTTCGCACTTCGCTGGTTACGGGTTTTATTTGGTCGAGAATTTTCACTTGAAAACCTCTTGTTAATATGGGATTCAATATTTGCGGCAGATAATAATATCGTCTTAGACAAAGTTGCTGAAGATGATGCAGACTTTGGCTTTCGTATCTTTAGATCACCTCGGGGAGCATTGATCCCAGCTATGGCTGTTTCGATGATTCTTCATCTGCGATCTTCCCTCCTTTCCACTGAGCATGCAACTACTTGTCTCCGGAGACTGTTGAATTTTCCTGAGAATATAGATCTGAGAAAACTGATAAATAAGGCGAAGTCTTTACAGACACTTGCACTGGATACTAATATGTCCTCTGTGTCTCCTCCATTTGATGGGATTTATAACCACAGTAGATCAATGGTCACGAGAGGTCATACTCATACACTTTCATCTGACTCTGTTTCCCCAAAAACTCCTCTAAATGCAGTGCCTGACAGCTATTGGGAGGAGAAATGGAGAGTAATGCACAAGGCAGAAGAACTCAAGCATGATAGTTTAGGGAAACTAAATCCAACCCAGAAAAAACGGTGGACAGAAAAAGTAAGATTGCCCCTATCTAGGACAGAATCTGCTCCAACTCCTGTAAGCGTAGGGAGTGGGAAGAAGGATCAGAAGTCATCTGTTAGGCGTAGTTTGTTAGAAGATTTATCACGTGAACTTGGGCTGGATGAAGATACTGGAAAACCAGATTGCCATGAAGTTTCGGGTGAGAAGGACCATCGAACTGCAGAAGTTGAGGAAGGGAGACCAGTCAATGTTAACAATGACTTCGCATGCTCAACTGTGGAGAGACGTCTTAGTGGAATTGCTGGCAGCGAGGAAACTTCATCCGTGCTCTCAGACCCGTCTAGTTCTCTTAGTGGTGTTAATGACCATGAAAATGAGTCAGAGAAAAGTAGTGTTGCCTCAAATATGTCTGTTGATGAAAATGATGATCAGCCTGAGGCTCTCCAGGAAGATTCAACACTACCTGTTTCCCACCCCACTGAAGCTGCGTCTTTAAATTCTGGGACCAACAATGAGCCTACTGGAAAACAGGTTGCAGGTCTTAAGGAGAGGAAGCTTCTTTCAGGTAAATTTCAATGGATTTGGAAGTTTGGACGGAATACTGCCGGTGAGGAGACATCTGAAAAGGGAAGCGACACACTTGAGACTACAAAACCTGGCAATGATGCCAGTAATCAGATTAATTCAATAGGATCTTCATCTGTCAATGGTTCTTGCAATTCTTATGCCAGTAGCGAAGGAGAAAGCGTGGACCAGAATGTGATGGGTACATTGAGGAACCTTGGGCAGTCCATGCTTGAACATATTCAGGTAACCTCTTGATTAATGTTTGTCTCGTGATTTCTGTCAACAGATCTTTCTACTTTCAAAGATGGTGCTTTTAAGACAGTTCAGTCTGAAATTGTTAAAACATGAAACAAAAGTACGATATATTGTGGAATCTTGGTTTCATATATGGATAGGTTTATTTCAGTATGAGCCTTGTATGTAGTCTGCTAGGGAGATGGATCATATTTTCTCTGCTTCCTTTGTTTCTGCTTCACCTATAATTGATAGAGGTTTCAAGTTACTGGGGAATCATAGACTGTAGTTTTTCCTTGAATTATCAGCGAGCAAACCTTAATTGACATGGTATATAATGTTTTGTATGGTATTCAAACTGAACATTTCTTAATCATTTGTGTTGCAGGTGATTGAGTCAGTTTTCCAGCAAGATAGGGGTCAGGTAGGTTCATTGGAGAATTTCTCCAAAAGTGTTATAGTCGGCAAAGGACAAGCTACAGCCTTGACAGCACTTAAAGAGCTTCGGAAAATCAGCAATCTCTTAACTGAGATGTGAGTTGAGCTTAAATTATGTATATCTGTATATATATTTGTAATTACTATTCTTTTGGTGCAAATAAAGTGAGTTTTGGCTTCTCTCTTGCTGCTATCTCCAAGCAAACCCCCCCCCCCCCCCCACCCCCCACCCAAAGCAAGCTCTGAAGACACTGAATATGAGTTCTGTCATGACCTTGGTTATACAATCAAAAGCCTCTTGATACTTGCCTTCATTAACCCTGCCTTGTGCACTCGCGCTGTGGAATCCGTACAATAACCTGACAATGAGGTTCAGGAAATATCACTTGTAAAATTGCAAATAGGAGGAGACTGGTTTAACTTTCATGGAAACCTTTGTTTCTGGTACCTAAACAAATCGAGATACATCATTACTTTATCCAAAAGCTAAGGTTAAGTGATCGGATCTTTGAAGAATGCTGTCTCTGGAATTGTTATTTTAATTGTTTGAGTATTCACATCCCATACACTTGACGCTTGACCAAGCTTAAAGAGAGCTGTTTGAAAGGACACTCTTAACGCCACAAAGTTGACGTCTTCATATATGGGTTGATGCAGAGGCAGCCAATATACCAGAACTGGCCCTAACAGTTATAACTAGCCTCGTCTAAATTGGCAAGCACTGGGTACATATTTTATGATAGAAAATAGCATACGTGGTGGTATACATCGAATTTTGGGTAAAGATGAGTGAAATCTATCTTGGTTTTTCTTATCTACAGTTAATGCTAATGATGCGTCAAACCACTTCTATTTAATAGTAAAAGTTCTCTGATATTTCATCTGCGTATGCGAACTAGGAACGCATAGAACTTTGCAATGGCAAGAAAGATCAACTGTCAAGCTCATGCTGAAAAGAAGTGAAGATGTATCGTCAAGGACTGAAGGATTAAGAGTCAAGAATTGCTCGGTAGTTGGATTATAAATATGATACTTACCATTGGTGTCCAATGTAGATGAACTTGAACAAAGGAGTGAGACATTGTAAGACTGCAAAATCTTGATGCCAAGGTCTTTGGTGCAAGAGAAGTGACCTAATCATGAGCAGGAGAGCGGAATTGGAATTGTTGAGTAGATGGTTTATGCAAGAAAAGGGCTGAAGTTATTTTGTTGGGATTTTCAAGCTAAATAATTGAGGACTGGAGATGAGGGAAAGCCAGTGTTTGGACACGGATAAGAGGTTTTGCTGTCAATCTTACGAGGATTTGGACGACAAATCTTGGTGGTTTTATTTCAGCCGGGGAACCGGGATCCAGAGTCTTTTATTTCTGAACTTGGGAATGAACCAAAGGCAGGCCTTTGAGGGACGGAGTTCAACTGGGATTAATGTGCAAGACTCTGAATATGGCCATTCTGATAAAGAGCCCAATACTTTTACCATTTGGTTCACTGGATCGATCACTCATCTTTGGTTTAACAAGGGACAACTCGAGAAACAGAGAACCAATTCCAACTCCATTTGCCTCGAAGTATTGGTTTAGGTGATTATAAAAAAATATTCGTTCTCAACTATTACTGATTTGTTAGAAAATGACATTTATATTTCATAAAAGATTCAGAAAGCAACAAGCAACAGCAGCCTGAAAATTCTGATTCTTCTGTCACAAACCAAGAATCAAATTTAGTACATGGCGTTGCAAGAATTTACAAAATGTATCAAAGTTATCAGTACACGTAAATTTAGTACATGTGAAACCCTAAATCCACGATCATAATAGAAACTATTCTAGGGGAGACATAAATTGCACAAATACATACAAAATGTATCAAAGTTATCAGTAAATAGAAAAGGGGGCAGAACTCTTCTAATTATTTCAAAAGGGGAAAGAACGGGAGAAAACGATAGAAACATTTTTTTCCGGCTTCTAAGCTGGTTTTGTTGCCTGCTAAAGCATGCTCTAATCTATGTTATGAAAGCCTGGGAGAAGAGAGGTAATAAAGCCGAAGACAATCATTTGAATCTCCTTCACAATTCCCCACCAGCGGTGGCCACCATTGTCTCCATCAGGTTCAGCAACATTCTCATTCTCAGCTGCCTGGTTACCATCCTCTGTAGGCCTGTTCTCATTCTCGACCCCAGCTTGTCCCTCTGCAACAAGTTGTCACATGATTGCCAGAAGTTACAAAGAAAAATCAGAAATATATTTTCCTCTCAAGTCTCGACTTCAATTATAAAAAAGAAACTAATCCCACACAAGGATCCTTCCATTAGAAAAAAAAAAAAAAAGTCATTTTCTTGGGCTCACAAGCACACTGCTTTACTGTAGAGCAAGAGCACTGAATGAACTCTGCTTACTGTATATCTAATGGATACGCAAGGATTTTCATCACCAGGTCAAGAAAAAGTAAATATAACTTGAAAGATTAATTAATCAACCTCACAATTGTTGTTGATACAGAGCAAAATAAACTTCAGTTAGTCTGGTTTAGCTGATATGGGTTTAAGCTTCATCTATCGGTTACTTGTGCAAAAGTGCAGAAATACCCTTGCATACCGTACAATTGGATATCAAATATGACCATGAATCCCCCTCCCTCATAAATAAATAAATTCAAATCCAGAAAACATCCAACATCCTTAGTATGCATTCAGAAAATGAAAGGTACCTGCCAAAGCAATATATTCATTCTGCCTTGCAGCACCAGGATTTTCCACCCTGGCAGCAGGCCTAGGTGGACGGGGAGGCACAGCTGCCCTTTGCATGCTTTGTGAGAGCCAACGTACTAATGGTGTCAGAGCTCCAGTTTGGTACCTGCAACACACATTAAGGTTGAGCTTCCACTTGCACAACTAACCGAAAGTAGCTTCATATGAACAATGAAAGGGGTACAGCTTGGAAAGCTACAGTGAATTATTTAATGTGTTATTTGTGATTGGAAATAGAAGAACTTTTGAAAGCAAGGAATATGACATCTATGAGCTTGATTGGTTAACTTGAGAGCTTCCTTCTCCAGAACTTAAAAGAGAGTATCCAATAATAAATAAATAAAAAGCCATGTGAAGAATGTATCTCAAATAACAAATTATTCCAAAGTTTATTACTTACAAGTAGACAAGTGAAGCAAAAAACACAAGGACAAGCAGCCTTTGTCTTGACCCATCTTGGTTGAACAAAAAGATTACGGCTACCAGCTTAAGTATGAGAAACAAATCCAACTGAAATGCAACTTGAAATCTCCTAACAACAATTTGTCTTGGGTGAGCAGGATGTTGCTGCTGCTGCTGCTGCGGTTGTTGTTGTTGTCCACCTTGTGCTTGATCACCAGTTGCCCCAGCCTCATGACTTGGCCTACCGTTGAACAGAAAATAAGAAAAAAACAGCAATCATTATTTGGCATGAATGGCAGTTCATGTGATTCTTTTAACAACACAGATATATCACCATTGTTAACCATCATCAAGCATCATTACTCAGAAACAGGTAAATGAAAACTAGGAATGACTGTGATAAATAGCATTGATTACAGCATCTAAGAATACATGCATGTATCCTATTGTGAACAACATTATAAACCTTAACTCTCAACAGTTAACACATCACAGGTGTACTTACGTAGGTATATTGAGCGTGAGAGGAATTAGTGTTTTTGAAGGAAGTCCAGCAATTGGTCCCATAAATTGTGGAACAGCTACAGCATAAATTCCCGGCCCATGATTCGCTTGTTCTTGATTTTGCATAGGATTTAACCCTGGAACTGGTGCAGGATACATGATAGGATACATCTGAAAACCACCATCCGCATAAGCTGGAAAACCAGAGAATGCCGGTGGCACCTAAGTTAACAAAACAATCAATGATCAATCCCAACATCATCGGACTCAATTCATGCTGAATGCACAACTCAGAGCACAAGGAGAAAACCTATTGGACTGAAAAACAGCTAAAAATATATAAATAAACTTCACTTTATTTATTTAGTTTTTTGGTCAGTTTCACAATATTTTCTTCAAAAAATATCATTATTTCTCTGTAAAGCTCCAAACTTTTCCACTACAAATCCATCAACATTCAACCTTTTCATCAAATTCCAATTATGTAAATAAATAAAACCCATTAAAATGACCGATTCCTAACAAACCCATTAAAATTCTAACAAAATAAAAAGCACCCTAACTTTTTAAACCACCAAAAATCTCAATAGAACCGAAAACCCATTTATAAAAATTGAGAAAAAAAAGCCAAAAATATAAGAACAATGAATCCCATTTTGTTTTAAGGGCTGGCCATTATTGAAAAATTAAGGCTTGATAACAAAGGTTGAATAAATTTAGAGATTGGAATCGGAAATTGAGAAATACCGATGGTTGCTTGAGCTTCTCTTCTGGAGAATTTTGTGGGTTAGAAGATTGATTCTCGCTTGACAACACCGTTTCTGTTTGTTCTGCCATTGCTCCTGTCTTTCGTGTGAGATCAGACTTTCTTTCTTCCTGTAAAAAACAAGAAAAAAATAGAAGAATTATAGGGTTTTTTTCATAGTTAGCCAATAAATATATGCCATGTGGACAAGATGATGTGGAAATATAAACAATGGGGGATAAATTTTTTGTTGTTTTTAATTACCCGGTTAAACTTTTTTGGGCTAAGTGTATTCTCGTCGCAGTCAAAATTTTATTTGTTAAAACAATATTTTCTTATTTAAAATTATTTTTCAATAATTTAAAATTAGATAAAAAATCAATTCAATTATAAAAAAATAGTCACTGTGAAAAAAAAAAAAAATTGTTGACAATGAAAATTTTGAAATGCGACGAGAATACACACTGCACAAGCATTGAAGAGTGGACAAGCTGGTGGGGATTGATTCCTGTAAATCCTATAATTCTATGCTAAAGCTTAACACGGCCAGGCTGAATAGCAAACTGGATATCTGACTCCAAATAGCCTAGATTTTTGGTATTTATATGTTGGTCATCGGAAATCTAATTCTACCTCTGTGTTGCACCTTTCCTGGCTACAAAATGTGCACAGGCATTGTCCTAGACAGAAGCATTCATGCATCCAGTAGCATCTTGAGAATCCTGTGCAATCATGTGAACTCTTAACACAACCAAGCTGGCCTGATGAGCCAACTACATCCCCTGCCGAATAGCCTAGAGCTTAGCGGTCTCGTTAGCTGCATGCCATGATGATTGAACAATGCCAGCAGCACTTGCATTGAAAGGATTTCTGACGCCAACAGCTTCCAGCATCCGCTAGATACTAGTCCTTGGAAGGGATGGTCCCCGGAAGTACTCCTCGATTCCTAATACTGTATTGATATCCTCTCGTTAAGCTTTCTACCCAACCTCAACCGAAATTCCCGATTGAGAGCCTGGTTCGATAACAAGTTTCTAGTTTGCTAGAACTCCAGAATCTCCAGAAAACTCAAATAAAATAAGTTCCTCTTTAATTTGTCTTGAGAACGCTGAATAGCAAGGATGCTAAATAAAGTCTATTTAAGTGTCATCGAGATGCCATCCCTATATACTAATTTGATTTAGGAATCTCAGTTTTTCTTCATTAGTTTCAAACAAACTTCAGGTTAATTATAAAGAACAGCCACAGAAATCAAGAACAAAAGGGGCAATCTTCATCTAAAGTGTGCTCCAAAACATTCATTGGACAATCAGTATTGCATCTTTGGAAATTTTTTGCAGTTATTCATAGACCTTTCTACGTGCACCTCCATCCCATGCCTGCTATTTTGCTTCTTGCTTGATGACCAACTTCTTTAAGAGAAGTAGCACGATTCAGCATAAATACAATTTTTTCCATATAGCAGCTGATGCAGGGAAAAGTTTCTTCTATTTTTTTTATGAAGGTTTTAATAGCCTTTTGATAGAAGATAGTTTTTTTTCCTTAAAAAAATATATTATTGTACACCCAATTCTACCGTGTGTGTGCGTGTGTATACAACTCCCTTTGTATCCTTTCATGGATAAGATATATATATATATATATATATATATATATATATTAGAATACATCACAGTACTACATAATATATTAGTTTATATACTATTGCATATAATATAACGTTTTCATTTATAACGCTAGAAAATAAATTATAACACAACATGTTATATTATATAATTATCATATTTATCAAACAGTATAGATTTTATGATAAAAAATAAATACCAAATGAAAGAAATTTATTGTAAGGTGCACCTAGAAAAAAATAATTTCATATTACTATTTTGAAATAAATTAATAACTTAAAAATCATACAGATTTATTTCCCAGTTATTTTTTTATCATACAACTAAACATCATAAAGTAATTCATTTTCTCAAAAATAAATTTTCATGAAATTCATCTATATCATGGTATTATGTTGCCAAGTATCTGTATTATTAATTATGTTTGTAAATGAATAGGTTCCCCCAGTTTTTAAAAACCTTGAAAAATGGAGTATTTTCTTTCCTTCTTTAACACTTCACTTTTGGTCCAAGATATTTTTTCACTACCTACATGACTCTTTCCTCCGACTCAGGTCGGGTGAAATTATTATCTGTCCAAACACATTGCACATGCATTGAAGAGAGTGTAAGTTCCTGCAAATCCTTTTTTTATGCTGAGCTTAACAGGACAAGACACAAGTCATACAGATATAGCAGGAGAGATCGTGAACCTGAATCACCATGATGATCACGAAAAACACCACCAGCGCCCGCATTGCCAGGATTTCCGACTCTATCAGTGCTGTACCTCCACCATACACCAGTCCTAGACAACCACGGTCCCAAAAACACTGAACGGTGTACTTTAGTTTCTAAACACTGTATGTAAGTGTCAGTATCCTTGTGAAGCTCTCGAGCCAACCACAATTGAGATTTCTGATTGTCAGAGCCTGGTTCTATAACATGTTCCTACTCCTAGCATGCCAAATAATCCATTTAAGAATTAGTATTGTTCTAGCTTTCAATAATTCACATATGCTGAAAGTTTTTCTAGTAAAATAATCAGATGTACAACATTTCGATTCCCTCGTGAACATCTTATGTTGTAGTCAGTTTCATTTATGTTTGAAAACAATGTCCAAAGATGTGTCAGAGAAATTACATCCAAAGATCCAAAATGAAGGGTCTGTTGTTCCTCAATGCAAAAAAATAAATGAAGTTATTATTTACTAGTTGAACAAATTATGAGCTTTCATCGTAAAAGAAAAACAAAGAATAAACTAATCAGACTTCGTAGCAAACGAAAAGATTTCTCTGCTACTCCAAAGAATCAAAGAATAAACTCAAAATGGGCAAAAAGGACCTCTAAATTAGCATGTGGTTTCCTTGCTGTGGTTCAGAACTTTGTGGGAAACTCGAAAATGGATCTGCAAATGGGTTGGCAGGACCCATCTGTCCCACCTGCTGCATTTGCTGTTGAGGATATTGTGGTTGGTATTGACAAGGACCTATCATCGACTGGTTTTGTTGTTGGTGCTGTTGCATCATCATTTGCTGCTGTTGGTGCTGCTGCTGTTGTTGAGCCATCATCGTCATCTGCACATTTGTTGGGGGTGCTATGCTGTTGGATGTTGCAAATGGATCCTGTTGTTCAAATGGATTGTGCACAGCTGTGGCACCATATCCGTACCCTGCATTTTGCATTTGTATTTGCTTCCTTGCAGTATCATCTTCATATAGGCTATCAAGCAATAGCCGGTCAAAACCACCACCCTGACCCAAAAACCAGAACATGATCATGAGTAAGCAAAAACAAGTATCACATTTTCATGGAGTACACTGGCAAAATGATTCAGTTGAAAATAGGATTTATTGACCTTCAATGAGCCAATATAGGACTTTAAATCTACTAAGCTGGAGTAGGTGTATCCAACTTGATTCAGTTGCTAATAGGATTCAATAACCTTCAATTAGGCAATATGCGACACTAAAGCTGCTAAACTGGAGCCAGTGAATCCTATTGGAGTCAATAGAAACTTGGATTGAGCTTGCTTCAGGATCGGGTGCATCAGCCAGGCTCAGTGTTTCAAGTCAATTCCATCAGATCAAAAGGCACCAATTCAACGCTATGCAATTAAATACCTAATCCTTGAGAAAGCTCTATCTAAGTTTCAATTAGCTCCATTATATTACAGAAAAGATTAAACTAAAGACTTCAGGTTGGTGATTTTCAAAAAGACATATCATTGCACACTTAAACAACCAACTTCATGATGACAAGCAAACCATTCTAACCTCTGAAAAAGAAAACAAAGTGAAGGTCATTTGCTCAGTGCTTCACTTAAAACTCCAATGGAACCAGTATTCATGTGTATAACAAATTTTTTTGTTATATTTCTTTGAGAAAAGAAAAGGCATAGATTCAAAGTCTCAATACTTTTTTTTTTAAGGATAAAATAAACTGACCATTTTGCTTTGCATTGGTTGGCTAGTTGGGTTGCTTGGAGTGGTAACAAGTGCTAGCTCCCAACCTGTTGCATTTGGCTTACCAAGTTCACTTAAAGCATTTGATGAAGACAGAGGATCAGCACCTGCATCAATGTAACATTAATTATTTTACAAAATACAAGACATGCGATGTATGATAAATCAGATGGTCAATATTCCTTCTTTTTTTTTCGAAAGAAGAAAACTCAAATTCACCCGTAGACCACAAAGACGGTGTCACTAGATGAAAGAGAATAACTCCACAGGTTCTTGAGTGATGCTAATCATTGCACAAACTCATAAGACATTTTTGCTATGTCCCATCAGCACTTCAAAAGAGAAAGGGCAATATAAACCATTTAAACAAGGTGCACTGCATTTCTATATCACTGATTGGTGGGCCACTTAATCCATAAGACATGGAAACACTACTCCAAAATGAACTATACTCTACCACACACGTGCACTAACAATTTCTTAATAAACATAAATCAATTGATATGTGCACTACCAGGTGGAACAATTGCAAGAGCCATTGCATTGCTTTCCTCAAGCTCTGCAGCTTTTGGATTTATTTCATTCAGACCCTGCAACAAAAACATATGGAGACACTATGTGAAAGAGAACTCAAGAAATCAACTAAAAAGGACATGCAGAAAAATGTTGATCTTACCAGCAAATCCCCAATAGCATCGTTTGATACTAATGGAGGTTCTACCACCTCTTCCTCAGGTTTAGTTTCTTCCTCCACATCTATCAGTGTTTTTTCATCATCAACCTTTTCAACTTCTACAGGTTCTGAAGGTTCCTCAGGTTCCTCGGGCTCATTCTCCGTATACTCCTGTTGGTGAAACAGCATGCTTATCACAAACCCAAAACACAGAGAAGGTGTCGCATTCCATTTTCTCATATTTCAATACATTTGAATGCAGAGGAAAAACTTTTATTTAACCATCTCATTTAAAAGCAAACTTCCACATGGATAAAATTTCTCACCAGTCTCTTGGGGACAGAACCTGACTGAGGCGCTTCTTTAACATACTCTTCCATTGTTGCAAGAAAAGTTGGAGGGGGCTGCACAATACAGAAAAGTTGTAAGAACCAACTATGAGCATTCATTAAATTTTTCAGTTTGGTGGAAAAGAGAACCTGTCTCAGTGTTGGAAACTGAAAGTTCCTTGCAAGCTCCAAGCCTTTGCAATGTTCATAAAATTCAGCAAGATTTTCAGCCTGAACAGCCCAAAATTGAATTAAAAACTAGACAACAAGTAATAAGGCACCCCCATTTGGCACTAAAAGCAGTCGTTTGTAAAACCTGTTGGCCAGCTCTTCTGTATATATTAAGAGCTTTGACAGCATCGTGTTTTGTCATTTCAAAAAACTGTAAAAATATTTTGAATTTATGTTAATCGAGGAAAAAATATAAGAGGAAAAATACAACTAGTCCAAGAGGCAGTTACACGCTTGAATGCAAGTTTTACCAGGTCAACAAGATTGATAATTCCATCATTGATTGCACAGTAGATTTTAAAGCTCTCCTTCAAGACCTGCATGAAAAACAACAATTTTATGACTTAAAAAAACAAAGGAATACAACAAAAGGTGTTGGTATAATGACCCATGATAGAAAATTAGATGTATTATATAGTTATAAATAATAACTTCTAGAAACCATAAGCTTGAAGATCTTGGATACAATATGAAAATAACCCCAAGGAATAACAAATTCACCAATTATTTGTATCAACACTCCAAGAATCATGCACTGCAGGCAGGCTTCCAGTTCTGGTCCCAGTTAACAAGAAAAGGGGAAAAAAACATTTAAAGCATCCTTTTACTCTATCCCTAGCAAGTCACAAGAATTAAAAAGACAACACCATAATGCTTTAAGAGAATGATTTAGAAAACACAAGGGACTGTAGCTCACTGCACAATCTTACCCTGCCGATGAGGATAAGAAAGTGCATTGTCACTGGTCAGTACAATAAAGAAAATTCACAGCTCATCTGGCAATTGAAATAATTTAAATTTCAGTTATATATGCACTGGTTTTTCACTGAAAAATTCCCCCGTCATTCAGAATTCCAACAAGTACTTGCACAAAACATACTGCTGAAAACACTCTTGTAAGAAAAACATATTTGTATCATGCATACCAGAGCCAAGGCATACTGTATTAGATAATTGTTATAAGCTCCACCTTCAGGCTGCAAAAATTAGAGGAGGGGGATAGGGAAGGATTATATAATGAAAGACAATTCAGTGGTTAGGAGATACTAAAGCCACCCAAAGAAATCTCATTGTTCCGTAACCACAATTAAGCAAATCTGTTACCAGTATCAACCCTTACCTGGCAACCAAGTAGACGATAAAGAAGCTGCTGCAATGCAGGTAGCTGCTCCAACAGATCTTCTCCATTCAAGAGCCGTGTTTTACTATGCACCTGTTATAATTAATAGATAGTTAATGCCGTTCCATGATAAAAACATAATCTGATGCCAGGTTAAAATATGATTCCAAATTAATGCACAGCACGGAAGAAACCTTGATTGCCACAGGTGATGCTTTATTCAAGCGCTCAGCTTCAATGTCATATTTCAAAACCTTAAAACACTCCAATCTTTCCTCTAGAAAAAGAGCATAAGTACGAACCCATGCAGAGCAATCCCAGGCTGCATCTCAGAAAAAGCAATCTAAAAGCTATTGATATTCAAAATTCAAAGATTGTTCACGTAAACTGACAAAAACAATGTTGAACATAGGCTCCATACCCAGCGAACTAGAGTCATCTTTGAAATTGGACATTTGGAGAATATTTCCTCTATGTGAGTAGTTCAAGAGCTCCTCTCGAAATGTAGGGTCTCCCTCTCTCAATGTCCTATGAATGACTATCAACGTCTTTATCGCAACCTGCATAAAGACAACCAAATTTCAGGACCCAAGTTCCATCTATTATCTGTGGGAAATTTTTACATTGATGAACTGTCAAGTTACGGTTATGACACGACAATGCTTAGATCAAAACTCGTTTTATACAAGTTCAAATGAGAGATAGAGAGAGAGAGAGCAAAATTAATCAAAGCAATTTAAAACAATACCTACATGGCTTAACAAAACAACAATAATTAATCAAAATTAAGAAATTTAAAAGAGAGAGACAGAGCAACATTACAATCCAATCCTGCGTCTTGGCTAATCTCTTACAAAGTGCATGAATGCAGTATGCCACATCTGCTCGAGGTCTTATTACTGATGTTGCGGAAAATATTTCTGTAAGTCACCAGAAAAGACAAAGAATAACATTAATAAAACAAAGAAAACAAAAAACTAACATCATCAAATCTACGTCCTAAAAAAATTCGAAACCATGAATCACAAAAGAAACCCATTTCCACGTTTCAATAACCCATTCAAAAGCACAATCACAGATCAAAATCTTAAACACCCCACATCAAAATATAAACTTACTTCTAACATGACGTTCCTTAGGAGGGCATTCAACATGATTGGTAGCCTTTACAATGGCAATATCCAATTCCTTCCATTCAAAATCCAAAAAGAAAAAGAAAAGAAAGAAACATTCCATAATTAAAAATCATAAAACGAAAAGAACCCGTTAAGCAAAAATTGATGAAGAATCCAAAAATCTCACCTTGTATTCACTATTAACCTTTGCAAGGCCAACTTTTGTTGTATCCTTGAGAGCCCCATAAGCTTTTCTAAAACTTGTGAACGTTGCCATTTATCAAAACTTATATACTATAAATTCTTAAATTTTTTTATTTTTTTAAGATTTCAAACAAACACGAAAAGGAGAGAAAGAGAACCAGAAAAAATCCCAAAAAAAAAAAACAGAGAGACCTGTCTGTTGCTTTCTCTGTTAATCTCCAAAATGCAGGAAAACGGGCTTTTTTAGTGATTTGGACAAACTGTCCGATGATTAGATTACTAATAATTAATAATAATTCAGGAATTTGATCATTTTATGGTGGGGTGATTTTTTTTTAGTTTTTTCTTTCCTTTTTTTGAGAATAGAAAAAGGCGGGTGATGTTTTCTTTTCTTGTGAAATCACATAAATGACCATTGTTGTTTGATTTTTGGGGTTTTAAGGTATGGTCTGTTTGGTCATTAAGTTGGTCCAACGTGGGGAACTGTACTTGGATAAGCTGGCAATGCCTGCCTGGTGTTCCCAAGGTACTAACTACTAACTTCCAACCACCTAGAGGTATAGTTCCAATTTTGATAATATATATATATATATTGAATTGAAATATCCAAATACCATGATCGGGTTTGACTTTTTGTTCAAAATATTTTACTAATTTTTATTTGTAAAGAGTTGAGTTCAAGGGGGGGGGGGGTATTCTGTATGTCTATGAGATGGAATCATGAGAATGTTTTTTTAATTTTTTTTTTGTATTTTAAAAGTATTTTTGAAAAAAATTAATTTTTTTATTTTTTTCTTTAAATTAATATTTTTTTATTTTTTTAAATCATTTTGATGCGCTAATATCAAAAATAATTTTTAAAAATAAAAAATATTATTTTGATATATTTATAAATAAAAACATTTTAAAAAATAATCACAACCACATTCCCAAACACGTTAGCATTAGAAAAGACAGGTGGTGTTCTTTTCCTGTATAATTTAATCATTTTGCAGCAATTTCACGATTTCTAATCTTTTTGTTTGTTATTTTAACGATTTTTCATTGTAAATTGATCATTTTTTATTATTTTTAAACATGAAAAATATAAAAATTTCTTAAAAAATATGTTATTTATGCAACTCCACCAACTCTTGATCCTTTCATAATTTTTAATCTTTTAATTTATTATTTTAACAAGTTTTTATTGTAATTTGTTTTGATTTTTGTTCCTATCATTTATTTTGTTATTTTGTTTTAAAATATAAAAATATAAAGATTTCAAAGAAAAATATGTAATTCGGTCATTTCATGATTTTTATTCATCATTTTCGTGTTAATAAGTTTGCAAAGCTTGTGATATAAAAAAGAAAAGGGATTTTGAAAAACATAGCAAATGAGGCATTAGATGGAATAGGAACACAACATTGCCTGATTGAGGGTTGATCATGATTATACATTTATTTTACTAACTTTGCATGGTTTTTTTCTTTCTCTACTGATAAGGGTGTTTTCATGTAAGAATTCGCTAATTCAAATTAGATTTTGAAGTAGATCCTTCACATCTAAATTTATTTATTTACAAGCATATATTTTATTGTGGTGTTCTCTGAAATTTAAATTTTAATATGAAAAAGTAAACACACACACACACACACACACACACACATATATATATATATATATAAAAGAACTAGGCTAAATTTTCTTTAATTATTTATACAATATATGAACAATGATGGTATAGTGTTTCTATGCCATCTCTAAGCTCATAGTGCAGTAAAAATGTGTACCCAAATCCCATTTATGGAATCGTGAATTTTGCCACATTTTCTAATCTTCTTTTACAATAATAATAATAATAAAAAGTTTAGATATAGTTATCACTAGCGGTTTTGCTATGACACAGCTTGGAAAAAAAATTGTAAAAAAAAATATTTGAATTATTTGATATTATTATTAAATCTGGTTTAATGAATTAATTTTTCAATTTTTCAATTTGACTCATTATTTGTTCTAGGTTTAAAATTAAATCATATAAGAGTTATATCAATATAACCCAGTCAGTTTGACAGGTCCAAAAACAACACGGATGTGTGACTTGATTTTTTAAAAAAATATCAAGATGATTTTTTTTTAATATTAAAAAAATAATATATTAGATTAACTTAGATTTCACAGTTTAGTCCATCAAATATATGATCAGAATGATGAACTCTATTGGTTTTATTACTCTGTTTTTTTTAACTACTTTTCACTTAATTATATAATAATAAAAACATATACTTGTAAAATTGAGTACAAATCAATTGTTAGGATGTTTATTTGAGATTATGATAATTTAAAAAATAATAATTTATAAAGATAAATTTATAATAAAATAAATATTGAATGATAAAATTTAAAAAACAAAAAACAAAAATGAAACGAAAAAAAGGGAGAAAGTATAATATTTTTTGTTTTACTCAATGGTAGATGTAATCCTTAAATCAGTCTCCAATTATATAGTAATTCTTTACAGAATCCCAAAGAATATTTTTATACCAATTGGATACCTCAAAGTTCAGAAAATTCTCAATTGAGTCCTCTGCCCACATTCCTCCATGAATGATGGTTCTGCATAAAAATAAGCGGTTTTGTATGGATCTTGGTATTCTTTGTAAAAAATTACTGAAACTTTTAGATACGAAACTCAGATTAAAATTCTAAGAAATCCAATTGAGACAAAATATTATGTTGGAACCAACCAATTTGAGAAATAACCGGTCATTAGTGAAATTATTTTTTTCTAACAAAAAAAAATAGAAGTTACTATGAAAATGTTTTTAAAGAAGTAAAAAAAATTCAAGAATCGGGTACTTGACCAGATTTAATAAAATTGTTTAATTTAATAATATAATAAAAAATAAACAACAACAACAAATAAATTAAACAAAAAAAATTTATCCGAGTCAACCCGGGTCAACTAAGTAAATATTTTATCCATAGCCCAAGTGTTTTCCATAACCTTAATTATTACCCAATACTAGTTTGTCTCTGTCCAAATGGCTAGCTTTAATTTATATCCAGAATCTTAGTCTCGTCTACATAGTTGATTAAGTATTATATTTATATCCTTAACACTATCAACATGACCGATTAAGTATTTTATCCGTAGTGTTAGTCTTGTCAGCACGATCAACTAAGTATCTTATCCATAATCTTAATCACTATTCATATCATTAACTAAGTATCTTATCCATCACCTTAATCTCTTCAATATGATTGACTATCTTATCCATAGCTTTAGTCTTGTCAACGCAATCAACTAAGTATCTTATCCATAATCATAGTCATCATTCAAATGGTTGATTAAGAAGGGATGGAGATCTCGTGGTGTGTTTGGGTGTATTTTGCTATATAAAGAGAGAAAAGATGGTTACTTATAGCGAGGGGAGATGAGCGACAGCTGAGTATGAAGTGAGGGAGATAAGAGTTATAAAAGGAGAAATAAGAAGAAAGAAACTCTAGGATTTAATTTTATTTGAAGTCACAAATGACATGTAAATCACTTGTTACAGATATTAATTATGATATGGAAGTCACATATGCCATTCGTGACTCGCCAAGCATGTTATATCCCCCAAACATTTTTCTATATTGTATTACTTTACTATTTTTTACTTTGCTAAAAACCAAAAACACTCTGATAAATATAAACAAATGATAAACTGTGATTGGAAAACCAAAATTTCTCCTTTTTTGCTTGACTTAATGAAGAAATCTCTTAATATATACACAGTTAAAACCTATTTGAGAGTGTAGTAGAGTTGCTTTTAAAAGTGTTTTTCGCTTGGAAATGAATCAAAATAATAATTTTTTTATTTTTTAAAATTAATTTTGACATTAACACAATAAAATGATCCAAAAAAACCAAAAAAATAATTTAAAGTGAACTTGTTTTTCAAGAACACGGTTAGATTACAATGCTAAACTGGACTTATAAAAAGAAAAGAAGGAATATGTTATTTTGTAACTCAAAATAATTAGAAAATTTTGAAAAAGAAAGGGATAATTTTAGAATTAAGATTTTTTTTAAATATCCTAGAAAAAAAAACATTATCTCTGTAAGCATATTTTTTATTGTTATAAAAAAAATAACTTTAAAATTGCCATCCTACTCCACTCATGCAACTAAACTTTAACTATTTAGTAGGTGATCCAGTGGTAAGAACCTAAAATCAATGAATTTACTCTCCTTGTGGTATCAGGTTGGAGTCCTATGGTTATTAATATTGATGGCGACTGAAGGCTTTTCTAGTTGTTAATTTCAAAGCCCATGAGAATTAATCGAGATGTACGCAAACTGACCCGAACACTTCACATGAATAATAATAAAAACACACACACTAATCATTTATGATTTATTTCTAAGTGTTAATATAATGGAAAAGATATATTTAATTAAATGTTGGGTATGAGAAATTATATAAGAAAACTCAAATCAATAATTTCCTGTTTGTCTTCTTTAATTTTGTGGACCCCACCGATAGCAACGAATTAACCGTCCATCCAATTAACCGCCCCAAAATATACCCTTCGTTCCCCAGTTTTTACCCTCTATACACATTTCTCTACGTTCATAAAAAAAACCAGATCCCCAAATTTTAAAAATTAGGGCTAAGGTTTCGTCGAACCCTCAAATCCACACTCAATCAAATGGCACTAAGGAAGTTCTACAGCGAAATTAAGGGCTTGAAAGTGAAGGAATTTCCCAACCATGTGAAGCCCATGCTGTCACTTGATTACGTGAAGAAATCAGTGCAAAGAGGGATGGATAATTACCATGCTAAGTATATTGTAACAAGCTCAGTTGATCCAGTTTATCATGTTTGCTTTGGTGGCATGGTTTTATCGTACTTTCTTGCTCTTCCTGAGGAACGCCGTCATCTTGAACACCAGCAACATTCTAAGGAGCATGGTGGGCATTAGAGAGGAACGGTTTTGTTTTTATCGGTCTTTTGATTAAAGGTATCGTCTTTGTGGTGTACTTTGATGATCTTTGTTGATGGGTTCTGTGTATTTTGATTGATTGATGGGATAGATTGTTGGGTTTTGTTAGTGAGGATGTTGAAGCTAAAAAGGGTTGAGTTGGGATTGCTTGGTAGTCTCTAGAAAGGAATTGGTCCCTATTGATTAGGGGTAGATTCCTTGGATGATTTTATTGATGGTTTTTTTTATATTATTATTAATTTGATGTGCTATGGCATGTGTTGGTAGTTGTTTTTTATAGGTATATGAAATGTAGGTAGTTGAGTTTTTTTGTAATGTGATTTTGTTGGTAGTATGGTTTTTTTGTAATGTGATTGGTGATTTTGTTGGTAGTTTTTGTATGGTTTTAATTGAATTTAATTATAGATCTTTTTTTGTGGGTTTGATTGTGTTTCATCTAGGGATTTTGTTTGTTTGGTTTTATCCGAGAGAATGTGGAAGATAATGTGTTGAATTTGTGTTTTGGGATTTTGATTTGGTGAGAATACTGTAATGTGTGATTAGTTTGTGTTGCCTGGTTCCCCTCCTTTCCTCTTGCTACTCATACTAAATGAATCCTGGTTTCATGTATTTTACTGGATTTTTACTTTT